>NC_039263.1:16573712-16881212 GCF_003368295.1 Carassius auratus | reverse complement strand
ATACATGACAGCCCCTGGAGGATAAAAAATAAGCGCGGGCTCAGCGGGACTGATCGGAACGAGCGCGGGACCGTGTTCATCTTGCTCGGGCTTCGTGGAGGCGGTAAACGGTCTCATGTTCGTCACAGAAGGCGAAGTGATTTGCCAAAACAGCTTCTTCAACGCTTTTCTGAATTCCCTTCTCATCAAACAATACAGAATGGGATTGAGACAACTGTTTGAATGTGCCAAACACACTGTGACTGGAAAAATGTACACTTGCGTGGTGTAATACTCGTAACTGAAGTGCACTACATTGAGTTTTATTAAGATTCCCCACGCTGTTAACGCCTGGTTCGGCAGCCAGCACAGGAAAAAAGACAGAACGACGATAGTCACAGATTTAGTCACTTTAGATCGCCTCTTAGCGCTGGTGGTGTTCACGTTTTTGTTCGTTATGAAGCGCAGGAGAAGCAGGTAACAGACCGTGATTATTCCGAACGGAATGAGGAACCCCAGAAGTACTTTTTGCGCGTGATATAAACCCAGCCAAAATTGCGCATCCCCACTCCGGTCGGGAAATTTCACCAGGCACAGTTCTTCGTTGGAAACCGTGGCGGTCGTTGAAAATATCGCGTTCGGCAGAGCGGCACCGACCGCTGCAATCCAAATGACTACAGTCATCCACTGCGCGGGAAAACGCAACCGGCGTCTCCTACTTTTTAACGCCGAAGCCACGGAGCAGTATCTCGCGACGCTCATAGCCGTGAGGAAAAACACGCTGGCGTACATGTTCGTAGCCGTGACATAAGAAACTATCTTACACATCGCCTTCCCAAACAGCCAAGTGAAATCCATGGCGTTCTCCACTGCCCAAAAGGGAAGCGTCAACACAAACTGAAAGTCTGTGACCGCCAAACTGGTCACGAAAAAGTTGATAGAAGACTTCTTCCATGCTTGTTTGGACTTCATGAGATACAGGACGAGGATGTTCCCGATTAAACCCAGCGCGCACACAACCGAGTATATGACAGAGATGATGATCCTCAGGACCGCGGATCCGTCTCCCATAAAATCGGGTTTATCCAAATCGGCGAGATCCTGAAAGTCACTCCACGAGATATTAGTCCCGTTCGCCGTGAAGCTCGTGTTGTAATCACTTAACGGCAGACTTCCAGACGCGTAGTCGGTGCTCTCGTCGTGCATCTCAGAAGTCTTCTGCATTGTTCGTTTTTAGAGTATTTTTTCCATCCTGTTAGTGTCACTCATTCCTGAATCTTATCATTTCAACATGCCCCGTCTCCACTGTCTGTCATTGCCATTTTAGCTTTCCGCGGACAAAATCGTCTTTGCGCGCACATTGCAACGGTTGTATTAAAGACCAAGGGGGTCTTTTAATTCTGTTTCAATATATCTGACTATGAGAGGCTGTTCAACCATATTTTAATGATATTTCCCGCACAAATCTGTTGTCCGTGCGTAGCTTCACGCGAACTGACAGCTCGCTGCGTTTTTATAGAGCTAAGTGTCAATGGATTGGATGGCTTGCGCTTTTACGCAGCACAGACTGTGGTGCTCCCCTGTGATGCGGTGCTCTGGATGGTTCAATAGAGTGAAGAAGTGGATAAATTCTACAATTAACATCTTAAAGACTTAAGAACCGATGCACCGTATTGAGTTTGAAGCATTAATTGAGCAGATGAGACGGTGCTGATTGTTATAGGTAATCCACTTAACGCCTGTTAGGTTTTGAATTCAATTGCACAAATTAAAGGAGCAGTTATGTGTGCTGTTTTAAAATAAGTTTAAAAATGATAAAGATCCGTTCTTAAACCTTTCGATTTCTCTCTCTCTCTCTTTCTTTTTATAATAGCTTGTGCTTAAGTGAACACAATTAAAACCACACTGGCATACTTTCAGTGGAGTGTGATAATGAGGGTAGAATTTAGGATATAATTAGGAGAAGGGTAATTTTCATTCTTGTCATAATTTAATACCGTTTCAAAAAAGGTTGTCTCATGTTTTATATACACGGTATAATGAAATTGAAATATTAAAAAAATGTAAGATATGTGTATATAAAGTGCTTTTGTTTTTGAAATGATACATTTTCAGTATGATATTTCTTAATTGAAATGCTGAAAGTTTTCCTGTTTTTACTCAATTTAGTTGCCTTCTGTTTTATATATATATATATATATATATAAGCTTGATGGTTATTTTGCACATAAACTGCTCAAATCTGAGGAAGTGATCTCTGCCCCTCACCAAATCCTCATCATCAGCTTGTGATAAAACAGAACCTGTACAGAACCTGTTTAATGAAGCTTTGCAGTGTGTGTGGGACTTATGATTGGATTTGGTTATATGCATTAAATATGATTGGTATTGGGATTAAACATGTTTACTGTAAAACCCTAAAGTCTACCTCAACATTTTTACATCATAAGACAGAATGAGAGTCAGATTTTTTCCGTAGCTCAAGTTAAATAATGCATTTGAGGCAGCGGAGATATGAAAGTCTAGTTTGTTAATGCTAAACTAAGATGTTCCACTCTTGTCCATTCTTAAATAATGAGACTGGTTTCAAACCGCAGCTTGCCCAGCAAAATAGTTTCTTGGCAACCATGTTACGTCAGGTATTGTGACAACTTCAAAGGTCAGTTTGAATCAGACTCCTCATAACATTGAACAGGCTCAATTTTGCGCTTCTGTGCCGGTGGCATATCTTGGCTTTTCAGTGTGCAGGTGCAAGTGAAGAGTGAGAAGTGCAAGTTCATGGAATTGGATAAAGGAAATTCAATTGGAACTTAGCCCAAAATTAATCATTATGTTTTTTTTTGTTTTTTTTTTTTAGCTAAAGCTATTATTATATTTTTTAATTAGTATTTGGATGCATATATTTGGGTACAGGGCATCTATGGCACACATACTATACAATATAGTTCTGGGAATTCATATTTCTCAAGCAGGTCCTGTAATTAACAGCAAGAAAAACAGTTTGCTTTACTATGAAATAGGTTTACAGGTTTTGGCATACTACCTTGAATCAAGAAACAAAACAAGTGAATATGGAAATAAATTATGACAAATCAGATTCTGAAATTCTCAAAACAATTAAAAATTGGAACAAATCCTCACTTTTAGGGAGTTATTGACTTAAGCCATCCTCAAACATTGCTCTTGGCCAGATTTATCTACAATGTTGAAGTCCAACGATCAATCTTTAATTAAGTCTCCACTGCAGCTGTTTTTTTGTGCCTATATGAATAATTCATCAGATCTCCTCATTGTATACAAACAAGGGAGCATGGATAGCCAAGAGAGGCGCACAGCGTTCTTGTTCCCTCAGAACATTTCCTCCGTCCTTTTGAATGGTTTGTCCTCTTACACTGTCTCAACTCATGTTTTCAAAGCTGAACACAAGCCTGTGTGTTATGTTTGGTGTTCAAACCTAGGTCAGACACTTCAGGTGTGACTGGGAACATTTCCCAATGTCACTCTATACAAGAAAGACCAAAACAAATATCTGCTGCTGAACGTTTCATAAAACATGACAAGCTCAAATGGAGTGAGAAGGAAACTAAATAGAAAAGTATGTTGTGTGTTAATATGACCTTTTGTTTTGCTCAGTATTCAAATGCAATATGTTAATTTGATTATTATTATTTTTTTTTTTTAATTGAGCAGACTTTATTTGCACAGAAAGCTGAGGTAATCATACATAACCAACCAAGCATTTTTTAATGCATAAATTATATGAATTTATGCATAGGATTTCAGACCGTATGTGAAACCAGCTGCTTCCAGGGAAGTTTTGGAACTCAAAAAGTAGACAAAAGGTGCCATCCAACTATTCTTTTTATGTACATGCACATGTACATGTTCTGTGTACATGCACATGTTTAAATATTCTTATGTTATATTTTTGTCATATAGAGTTTTTCAGCCATCTGAATATTCTATCCCCCATTCTACCAAAAAGTCCAAAAAAACCTAGTAGTTCTCAGTTAGGTTTGATTTCATGCATTGTCTTAAGGTGTAATTGACTTTGTTGTTTGCTTCAGGCTGAGTGATGGATGAGTCACAAACTTGTCACAGGTAGCTGCTCCCACTGTGTCATCTACTTTTTCCATTTAGTCAACTGATACACCATTCTGTCATTTTATTTCCCAAAGGAAACCAGTTCCTAGGTGAAGCAAGGGCCTTGGATCTACATTGGTGGAAACACATGAACTCTGGATCTCTAACTGTACTGTTCAACAAGTGACTAAATCAGATGTACTGAAACTCAGACTCACTTGGACATGCCATTTCATTTGTGTTACCTAATCCAATTTCTGACTATAAAAGGTTAGACAGACGTTTATAAAATATAAATGAATTACATTGAAAAAATAACTGTGAAAAGTAAATGTCTATAGTGGTGTTGTGGGAGTTGTTGCTGAATGTCATTGTGATATTCTGTCGATTTAGCAGTACTGTTTTTCATTAACTGAACACAAAACAACTAATTTGCTCTTATTCTTTCCCTATGTTCTGTGTTATTAAAGGGGGTACATTATTTCCACATACTGTACATTATTGTTTCTCCTCTATTCCCTGCCTTTCTGAAACACATTGTTTTTTTACAAGGTTCATCGGTCTGTAAAAACGAGATGTGCTCGGATTGGCCAGGTATCCAGTGCATTGTGATTGACCGAATACCTCAAGTGTCTGATGGAAATGTTACGTACCTTACCATACTGTGAGGCCGTCTCCTGGCACAAAACTCATTATGAACCATGCATTTGTTGCATTCAGTGGGGACATAGTTACTGATTATAATAACTTATACTGTCGTTTTACACGTTGTGTTGCATGGTTACATAAAACCATGTCTGCATTTGTGAGCGGAGAAATGACAAACAACAAGCGCTACTCTACACTGCTTAAAAGTCGTGTTTGAATCATCAGTGGCAAATCTTTTTAACGTACTTAGACTGTGAGCCAGAAGCGCCAGACTGTCCTTGCAAAGTTTGAACCGCCCCAGTTTATAGAAACAGCCAACTGCGTTGTAGGTTAATTTACTGTCACAGGGAACAGTCCTCATCCTCCATAAAATGCGCTGCACACATCTGTATATTTGGGTTAACTTTTCCGGAACAGTGTTGTAAATATAGCTTAACCACTGTTTTCTAGTTGTGTACTCTTTTGGAAAGGCAAACAAAGTAGTTTCGCTTTCACATAAAAATACACAGCGACTCCACAATATGGCAGCGGTGTCAATAGCAAGAATGAAAGTTACGCCTTCTTTCTTTGCGTGAATATTTGGACGGCGTTATGTTAATCTTCCCACACAGTGATGTAGACATGTGAGGGCAGTGGTGGTAAGTAACGAAGTAAAAATACTTTTCTACATTACTTAAGTATTTTTTTCGGGGATCTGTACTTTATTTGACTATGTTTTATTTGCATCTACTTTTACTCCACTACTTTATTAAAGACAAAGTTTACTTTTTACTCTGATACATTTCCCCATGCCCGCTTCAAGTATTTATTACACTGATTTTACAAACCAATCAAAAATTTGGTTTTCTTTTGAAAAAAAAGAATGCGCGACTTCGCAAGTTCTTTGCCAACATACGCTCACGCAGCATTTAGCTCGAAGTGGAAGATGATCGCTAAAATAGGTGATAGTGCAGCTCTTGCTGCCCGCAATGATCCCGAGATTCCCGACAGGGATCACCCATGGCCATATCTGAAGGATATGTTTGAATTCACTGAAGTCAAGGGAGATTCTTATTGCCCGAGATGTCTTCTTTGCCTGCCACGTGTGAATGAAATTTCAGTAGGGCTGTGACGAATGCGAATGTGTGTCATGCTCATCTCATCTGTAATGCTCCTGTAATTAGTAATATATATTTCCAGCACATGCGTTCAGATCAGGGTTGCCAGGTTTTCACAACAAATCCTGACCAGTTGCTTCTCAAAACTAGTCCAAAACTAGCCAAAAACGCGTTTCCAGGGGGTTCCCCGATAAAAATTGCTTCCCGGGGTTAAAATATAAGTTTATCGGAAGGGTTGCCTTGGTAAAAGTCACATTTTAGGGGCTAAATATCAAGTTATTGGGATTGGGGTTTCTTCGACTGGCGGACATGAAAAACAACCACGGATGTGGCAACACTGGTTCAGGTGGAGCGGCATTTACTACACAGAGCCGTAGTCCACCGACAACTAACACAAAATCACTTTTGTGTAGATTGTCAGTGAATCACGGCTCTGTGTAGTATATGCCAACCAGTGTTGCCAAGTCTGTGGTTGTTTTTCATGTCCGCAGGTCTAAACGTGATATTTAGCCCCTAAAATGCGAATTACAACATTTTCATTTTTGGGAGAACTAACTCTTTAAAGAGGTGTTTTTTTCCTCATTGATATTCTGAAACAGTCTTACCTTGTATCTTGCACATCTTCTGTTTAGATGCAGCTATGATGTTATGGAACATGTCTATTGAAAGTTCAACCCCTATACTGCGATTACGTTCTTCATTGTCTCTTTTGATTGTAAATCTAACAAATTCTAAAGTATCTAATCTCATCATTTGTTCAATTAAAACACTGCATATCACTCCCAAAACAACTGATCTGCTTAATTATTGATATTTACAGTTAATTTGAATATTTACTTTTTACTTCCGGTACTTATGTATGTTTTAAATCGGATACTTTTGTACTTTTACTCAAGTGATGTTGAAATGGAGGACGTTATGCACCAAGAGCATTATATGACCCCTTGAAATCTGTGTAAGAAAAAACAACATTTCACTACAAAATATTCTAGACAGGTTTGTATGCATTGATTAGATAGAAATACCAGACATTTAAAGTGGAACACAATAAATGAGCACCTTTGACTTCATTTGTATGGACAAAGATGGATAAAATATTCTTTCGAAAATACTTTTGTGTTCCACAGAAGGAAAAAAAAAAAACGGTGGAGTGGTTTGGAACAACACGAGGATGAGTAAATGAACAGAATTTTCAGTTTTGGATAGACTACAAGTCTCCTGAGCCATGAAATGAAAAGAATTTGTTCTTTGAGAATATCTGTGAGCTGGATAACTGACTCTCTGCTGGCAAACCTTTTACCAAATCACTTTAGGTTCAGTAAATAAACACACAAACATATAAATAAATATCCTGGTGATTTTTGAGAGATCTAGGGGAATAGCTTCATAAGTAATAGCTGTCATGCCAAAAGTATGAATTAGATAAAGCCTCTTGGATTTCAACGTCCTTGATAAATACTCTGTAGGTGCTTGAGCTGTGTAATTATGCCTTCAAGCTCAAGAATTCCTTGATGAAAAAGACACTACACGGATTGCATCAAGGGCGTTTATTTGGAGCTGCCTGTTTATTCAGACTTACTCTGCCAAGGCATGAGCACAGCCAATTTAATCAGCTGAAATGCACAAACCATGGCTGTTTGAGTTGTAGTCTAAAGAGTCTAAAGACTACAGAGCTGCTAAAAATGTGTCCATTCATGCAACTCTGAACCAGAAAACATGCAATATACATATCTCCCATGGATCTTTTAATTACTTTACAAGAAGATCATTGAGAGTAGCTCACAGACATTCATTGGACTAATACTTAATTGTTTTGAACTGAGACTATATGTTATTATTTCTGTCTATTATATAAGTTATATAATTATTTGTAATATTATGTTTGGCCTAAATAGTGCCACAGGAATTAGTTCATTAGAAAATGAAGCATAAAATGTCCCTCACTTTAATGGTAGCATCTGTTCAACACATTTTAGACATCTGTGCAACAAAGTTTAGAAAGGCATTCATTGATTGTTAGATCGTTCAACAACAAAACCACATGGGAATTCCAGGAACATCAAGTTCAAGAAAAACACAGTCACAGATCTTTAAAGAGATTTCCGTGTGGTACAGAATGGTGTGTGTGTGTTGCGGGTGCTAATTAAGATCAATTCTGTTTACTTGAGATTAGAGGTCCATTACTCGGCTCTAATAACCTCTCATCGCTGATGAAACTTTTGGCCGATTTTGAAATCCATCCAATCCGATGATGCCTTTGTAATGGAGGCAATAACTGTTGCCAGCGGTTACGTTATGACAGATGGAAAATGAAGCCCGAATAATGCTGACAGGCCCTGAGGATCTCCTGTCAGTTTGGGGGTTTTAATCCCGCATCTAGCACTGCGTTTGTGTGCTGACAGGAACTGTGCACTTCTTCAGTCTATATTGGATTAAGATTAGAAAAGGTTCTTCTTTGATCCAGGGGAAATCAATTAGTTAGAGCAGTGATGCATGATGCCAATGCTTGTTGTGTAAGTTAAAAAATATTAAAAATATATATTTTTTTAGTTTTTCTTATTAATGTGATCACTATTAATAAATACCTAATATTCTTGCTCTATATTTGTAAACATCAGAGAAAGTAAAATGTTCTCATTTGCAAATATAGTAACTCTTTTTTATAAAAGTGGTTTCATTTTTTTGCTCTATAGATATTTTTTCTTATGTCTTGTTATGAAGCTCAGTAAAAGAGAGTCTTCACACGTTTGTAAGGTGTTTGTGCAGCAGGAGACTGCATTCGTGCTGTTCTGCTTTGAAGCCCCTGCTTCACTTCTGAAGGTGTGAAAAACTGTTAGTCACTTTAGCGACACATCAATCTTTCGGTGAGGGCTACATGTCCCCCAATGAGATTTCTCTTTCAAGACACTTCTGAACACTTGCCACAAAGATCCCCTCTTAGACTCATTTTAATAGAGGAGGAAAGTTTGAGAAATAGTCTGATAAAACTGCAGTGTCCTCTGTTTACTCTAAATGGTACCATAACTGGACTCTTATGTGCGGTCTACAACATTAATAGTGTTGATTACTGCAGAAAACAAAAGCTTGTCCCATATTTGTAAAATACGATCCCTTACTAAGGAAGTCTTTAGGGATAACCGCTGCTGTCCATTGATTGTCCAATAGCATTTTGCATGTAAATTGAGTAATACAATTTATTTTCATTATTAATTTACAGAATGCCACAGATACAGTCAGTAGAGCGTTTTCCACTCACCCTCAGCTTTATATCACTTTTATATTTTAAGGTTCTGCTCTCATATGAACACCATTTAAAGTTATGACAGTATTATAAGGTAATTATTGCAAAATAATTGCATTTCTCTGTTGGTTTGTATTCTTCAAATAGGTAAATGAAACTCTGAACTTGTTAAAATTTGCAAAATCAAATGCATCACATTGTGTGCAAACCCTCCCACACGTGCACTCCTTTTGATGTTGCTCTGACCACAATTTAACCCAATTACATAGGTTTTCTTCTCAGAGCTCTTACATTTGGTGTTGTTGGATGTCTGAGGTAACACATTGACTTTGGCTGAGAAAACAGGCAGCAAGATGGATGTTTGCAGATATTTGATTATGTATTACTTCATGGCATTCACCTTTTTCAAAGTGGCAGGTAATTGTTATTTATCTGTCACAGAGTTTGATTAAAAAGTTCACCAGTCATATTCATCAGTTTGTTTTTGTTGAATCCGTAAACACCTTCTAAATCTCTATTTCAGCTTGCAATGAGGTGTCCATTATTGGAGGCAAAGATGTAAAAAACAAACAACCATGGATGGTGTCTATTCAGAAGAACCAGAAGCATATGTGTGGAGGAATCCTGATTAAAGACCAGTGGGTTTTAACTGCAGCGTGTTGCAAAGAGTAAGGCAGCCACTTTCGGCATATTAATAAACCTGTAATGTATTTATGAAGTATAATATAAGCGGTTACACTTTATTTTGATAGTTCACTTTCTACTCAGTTCAGACATTCTACTAACTAAATTTGCAACATGTCAACTAACTCTCAGAGCATACTGTTAGGTTAGGTTTAGGGTTAGTTAAATAAGTTGATATATACTTGCAGAGATTCATATAGTCAGTGTGTTTAATGTTGTTAGAAGATTTAAAGTGTTAGAAGGTATTAAGCAGACAGTCTGCTAATACTAATGACTGCTAGTTAACATGTGGTTGCAAAGTTACAAGGTAAAGTAATGTAAATTTACAAATAAGTGTGTGTGTGTGTGTGTGTGTGTGTGTGTATATATATATATATATATATATATATATATATATATATATTATATGTTTTATAGTATTAGTATAACATTAGTAATTTTGCACTTTTTCCACTATATATTAAAATATATATATATATATATATATATATATATATATATATATATATATATATATATATATATATATATAAACATTAGTAATTAATATTTATTCTATATTTTATATGCATTCTTTCATTAAAATAATTAGAAAAACTGTTGTTATTTATTCTTATATTTTTTATTTACTTAAATTTGTAATTAATCTTTATTGATCTGTTTATATTTATTTATGTACTATGTGAAGCATAATATATTATTTCAGGAGACAATATGAATATATATAAAAAGAGCATGCAATAGAGATGTCAGCCTCAGCCACCTATTTTTTTCTCTTGAAAGAGCGGTGATGTTCTTGTTTTTTATTTTATTTTTTTATTTTATTTAAGATACATTTATTATTGAATTCATATTTATTTATATGTTGGTTTGCAAATGAACTCAGCTGGGATACCCCCCCCCCTTAATTGTAAGCTCTTGATTTTTTAGCTTAGATATTGCTCAATAAAGTATCTGCACCTGAGCACACTTCATTCGTTTTTCTGTTTCAGAAAAAACATGAAATCTGTGACAGTTCTCATAGGATCTCTGTCTCTGAGTAAAGGCACTCAGCGTGTTGGCATCCTCAGTTACGATTACCCAAAAACCTACAATGAAAGAACTAAACAAGATGACATCATGCTCATTAAGGTAAGGATGAACTGAATGTGGTTGTTGTTTAGACATGATGATCTTATGACTCTTTTCACCGAATGCTTTTGTGCGTTGCCTTTTTTTCTACAGCTAAATAAAAAAGTGAAAGCAAAAACCAAAAAAATCCCTAAAAAGGAAAAAGATGTTCCACCTGGAACAAACTGTGTTGTGACAGGTTGGGGAACTACTAATTCTAATGACATGAATGAACCTTCTGATAAACTGCAAATGTTGGAGGTGTCAGTGATGCGCAGGGAACGGTGCAACATCTACTACAAAGATGATCCTGTGATCACTGAAGACATGCTGTGTGCAGGAGGCAAGCAAGACAATACAGGCACCTGTTGGGTATGTCATATTGTGGTCTGATTTATTGCTGGTTGTAGGCTCTTTGAAATAATCCTTTACCTGTCGAAAGGAAGAAGAACCTTGTGTTCTTTTTTTTCAGGGAGATTCCGGTGGACCTCTGGAATGTAAGAACAATCTAGTTGGAGTGGTATCAGGGTCAAAAGAATGCGGTAATCCGAAGAAACCAACTGTGTACACCTTTCTCTCCAAAAGACACATCCTCTGGATCAATAACATACTGAAAAAGAAATCCAACAGCACAGCCTTTTAAGAAGCTAAACATTTCCAGCATGTAGACTGTTGATTACTTAAGATTGCTGTAACTAAAAGAAAAAAATATGCTTTTTGAATTAAGATTAAACGTATATTCACAAAGCAATACCTGATTATTTTTCACACTTTTTAACATGTAGTAAAATTGAGCAATATGTATCCAATATTGCATTAATAAAAACTTAGTGAAGAATACTTTTCCAGTATGCTTTATTTTTAATGGACCCACTCCTGGTTAAACAAGATGACCTACACTGACTGGTACACATTATATTTCCTTTTTATGGTTTGTTTGTTTTTGTTTTTCTTCCGAAATGTGATAGATTACATTTCAAATACTATACTTAATGAGTGAATTTGTTATTTAATTAGTAATGCTTTCTTTATCTGTCTTCCATTACACTGAACACATTTTATATTAACACCAAAGCACATAGAGTATACTCCCACTGGCTTTTATAAGATTCTTTGTATGAAAACACAATCAGACAATTCCTCGAAATAATTAAGTGTGGGAAACAAGCAGAGGCCTCCTGGTAAGGACATTTAACAAACCCCATACAGAGTCGAGGACAGACAAGCAGACTGGGCTTAAAAGAGCATTCGAACATTTGTAAGATTAAAGATTTTAAAGTCTTGATTTACCTTCAGAGTGTAGTTAATACCAAACAAACTGTTTTTGGTGGTAAACATGATGGGAAAATGAGATTCAATGAGTAATAGGCCTACTGTATTTAATCCAATATATTAGATAATATAGGATAATAAAGGATAAATTGACATTCCCTGCATTTCATGAGTGACAGCTCCCTTACAAAAATTAACCATTTCTACAACAACAACAAAAAAACATGGTTAATATATGTGACGATTTGGGTGGGGCCGAGGGACGTGGGTACGAGCGAGGCCGGTGGAGTGATTGGAGATGAGCGACACCTGCGACACTCACCGGTCTCGAGTCCCACGGAGGAGATGGAGGGATATAAAACAGGAGCGACGACAGTGAAGGACGAGAGAGGACCAGGACTGGGCTTTTAGTTGTGTTTGCTTTTTATTTGTGCGCATCAGTCGTCCGTGAGGGGCTGTTGCGCCGTTTTGTGTTTATTTTTGTAATTAAAGATTCATTTGATCGTCCGCAGGTTCCCGCCTCCTTCTTCCGGATGAATATGAAGGTTTTATTATTAAAATATAGTTAAACCATAGTATCTACAATACAACCATAGTTTTGCTATAGTTTAACCATAAACCATAAAAATGTTTGTTAAAGACAACTTGTTCTGGAAAGCATCTGCTGTGTACAAACATCTGACAGAAGTCTGTAAGATGTCAAATTCATAAACATCTTAAAGACATCTAATAGACTTCTATTTGTCATTTGATAGAAGACTTTATATAAACGTATTGCAGATGAGCAAACACTAAAAAATACGTCTTGCAGATATAAATACAGACATCACATAGACGTCAACATGATGAAGATGTGCATGTATCAGGGTTACTATAAAACCAAGGTTGATTTTCGTAAGGAAGCGTACATTTGATTGTTTCATTTTAAATAACTGTTTCTTATCAGTTATGTACATTAGTATTTTATTATGTTAATGTGTAGGTTATTGCATTATTTTAGCACTAACTATGTGTCGCGGTGTTGTTTGGTATTTGTGTGAATGACTTTGTGCACCATCTTTATTTACCCTATATTTACTTCAACTTGTGGAAATTCGATTCATCATGGCAGGGTTTATTATGGTTTAAAGCTACAAAAAAGACAGGTTGATATGGCCTATGTACTATAATACATAGTATATACTACTATATTTTTATGTTAAAATTTGGCAACCACAGCTACCGTTTTTTTAAATTATTTATTTATTTTTTTTACAGTTTTTTTTACAGTTTATGTCATACCATTAAAGATAGGAAGAAGGGACACGGTTTCAGTAATATCCTTGAGTCCTGGGAATCGCTGAAATCTTCTCGCTGTGGATGTTGAGGTGTAGGGACTTTAATCAGTCTAAGTGGAGACAAAATTTACCAGTCAATGTAATCAGAATATTTTGTGTGCCGTACGCGGAATACGCTCTCAGCCAGGCTAGAGCTCAAAGTGGATAACATTCAAAGGTCTTCCGTCGAAAGCATATGATGCAAGACCCTCTCCAAATCTGCTTTTCGCAGAAGGACGAGAGGAGAGAGAAAATGCCAGAAGACCTGAGTGAAATGGAGAGGCAGTACTACCCCCTCCTGGACAGAAAACTTCAATTAGCAAGCATACACTTGAACTCATTTTAGAGAAGATTCCTCTGAGAGACTATGTGTTTGTTTCTGAGGTGAGACATCTTCTATTTCTTTACATTTTTAATTCCTACAGGAACAACCCTCCAAACATAACCCAAAGCCGAGTGTGTCTAAAGTAATTACTGATTCCCTCATTTGCCTTTCAGAGTTGTTTTGAAATCTTTAAATCTTTCATCACATTTATTTTTTATTTAGTTTTAAACTGGTCAGTGAAGGAGGGATGCAGACCTAGTGCTGGCATATTTTGACATGCTATTAAAATGCTGGATTGCATGTATGTCTGCAATACATTATTTATAATGGGGGGGGGGGGGGTCTGTTTTCTGAAGATGAATATTCATAATTACTGAAATATTTAGTACCACTAACTGCGTGACCAGTATGCATTGTCTATCATTGGAAATCAAGAGCCCACCCTGTTGGGATCTTTCATATTTCAAGCCTGGGAAATTTTTGATGAAAAGCTGAGCTTCATTGTACTTGGTTTGTGACATATAGCTGTTCCGCTACATTGGTAGCTCAGTGGAATCTTTCTGCTGCTTCAGTTATTGAAGTGAGGTGAGGGGCCGTGTCAACTCTAAGCCTCTCTCCAATCCAAACCTTTATTTAGCCACTGTATGAGGGGATAAACCTGAATATTGGCCATGAAGATGAGTGTGGGGGAAGCAGAATAAACAGCCCTCTACAGATTCTTGTTTCAATGAATATTCAGAAACACATGGCTTCGGAAAAGGCTCTAATTATTCTGTACTGTGTGGTCCATTTGGTATATAATTCTAGGCAAGACAGTTGAAATGTTGTCATCTTTGGTTTTCTAGCTAGGCTACAATGGAGAAAAGTACACAGGAAATGGTGCAGCATATGATTGTTTTGAAGAAGTATGTATTTAGAACCCTCTATATTATAATTTGTAGGTTGAATGTCACATTTTCATTTTCAATGTATTATAAAATGTATTCATTATATTTTTTGTTATATTATATTATATTATTTTATATTATATTATATTATATGATACATTTTTGTAGCTTCTGATATATATATATATATATATATATATATATATATATGTTTCATATATGTTCAGAAGTTCAAAGTCTCTGGGTTGATAAGATTTTTGTATTTTGAAAGAAGTCTCTTTTGCTCACAAAGGCTGCATTTATGTGATCAGTAATACAGTAAAACAGCAATATTGTTAAATACTATTACAATTAAAGAAAATCAAAATAATTATATATATTTTGAAATTTAATTTATTTTGGTGATGTCACAGCTGAATTTTTATCATCCATTATTCCAGTCTTCAGTGTCACATGATCTTTACAAAATCATATTAATATGCCGATTTACTGCTGTGCTATTTAATATTTTTAATTTCCATAAATATATATATATATATATATATATATATATATATATATATATATATATATATATATATATATATATATATATATATAATTTTAATTTTTTATTTATTTTTTTTCAAGAGAAAAAGAAACAGTACTTGTGTTGCAAGTGTGGCAACTTGTTTATGAAGCCTGGAGCTGTGTTGCTTTTTTTAAGCTCTTTTCATATTCTCCTCATAACAATTTTTTTATAGGTAACCTAAATAAGTTTCCCTGTGGTTAAAACTTATTGTTGTGTTGATTATTTTTTTGCTTGTGGCAATAGACCACCAAGGCACAGACCCACCACACCAACCTAAAAGACAAGCATGGTATTGGTGTTATTCTTTGCTCTGATGCTGCTGCATAACCACAGATGTGTTACAGCTCTGAAGAAATTACCAGGGCGGACTGCTTGTCAGTCTATTAGTACTGTCAGCGGTTTTTTTTTTTTTTTTACAATGAAAGCCAAAATTACATAATGAAGCATGAATGTGCTTGATGTTACAGCAAGTGATTCTAATATAAGCCTTTATTTGTCCCTAGTGGTTTATTTGGAAAGAAACAGCAAAAACTCTTTCTGTCAGCAGCTGTTTTTCTTCTCCAATGTGAGTCGGTGGGCCACACAGTTCTAGTTGATGCCATATGTGTTGTACTAAATTGTCAAGAGTATAAACGTTCTGAATGAATATGTGATATATTAGTATTGGTAGTCAAATAAGGGTTTAAAGTCGCAGGACGCGTCCACCTCGCGGCGCCCTTCCCCAGCACTGCTGCACCGGATAGTGAGTCAGCGTCGAATCCACACGTTTGGCTTCCGACCCCGAGGACACTTTTATGGTCCCAGTGGAATGTAGGCTATTACATATCGCTCTATATGCATAACCATAAAGATATCTGCTCCCGAGCATTTACTGACAGCAGTAAATGTTTTCCTCAAACAGAATAACACTCTCGTGAACAGTTTATTACAACGATAAAATACATTAAAATAAATTTATTTTAAAGAGTAGCCTATTTTAAAAGAAAACGATATATATATATATATATATATATATATATATATATATATATATATATATATATATATATATATATATATATATATATATATATATATATATATATATATATATATATATATATGCGCGTGTGTGTTATAGTTAAGCCTATATATAGTACACATATTATTATGTAGACTCATTAGATTTTAATTAACTCATAAATTAAAACCCGTACCCGTATTAATGACGTGTTATGTAATGACGTTTGTCAGTATTTCAGTGGAATTAGTTGGCAGTCAATTTATGAAAAATAAATCAGTTGGTTATTGATTAAAATTCTCAGACACACACACACACACACACACACACACACACACTTTTTAACATTTAGGATTATTTTAAAGGAAAAAAAAAACTTTTCTTTTAAAATAATCCTACAGGTATTAAAGTTCCTAACGACTAATGCAGATATAAGGTTAACATTATTGCTTAACATAGTAAAATGCTGTAAGGGGAATAAAAAAAATGTTTCGTGCACTGTAACGTTAAATGTGTATATACAGTCAAGCTCGGTCACGAGGACACATGGATGGTGACGTCACTCGATCTGCCCGGGGAACAATCAGAGGCAGCGCGAGCGCTACTTGAATGGATTGTTGTCGGTGAATAACTTTGCTCCTGGTTTCTCCCCTTTTGCCCGCCGTCCGCATTTTCTCTTTTAATATCTACGAGTCCAAATAGAACTAAATGGTATATGAAGCACTTAACACCATTCGGAAAAGTGTGTTAGCGACAAACCCCTGAGGTCTGTGTGCGCGGCTTAACTTTTGCAAAGTGGGTAAGTGCAGAAATCTAAACACTCTTTTCCCGTATATTTTTCCTTCCAATGTCAAACTATTTCCATTAGAACTCCGCTGAACTTTAGAAGCGAGCGTTTCAGGCTTCACGCTGCCGAACAAAATAGCTGTAATTTCGCTTCAATGTTACATTTACGTGCCAATGTTGTTTACAATCATCATTCCTGTCAGCTATAGTTGAACACAATGTTGCCATTGTTCCTCAGTGAAGCGCGCGGTAAGTCCTGTTTGCTTTTCTTATCTTGTTGGAGTCTTTCTGAACACTCCATCCAAACTTTTGACTTTCCCGTGGAGACTCCTCAGGAAAATCCAAGAATATCAGTGACCCCGGTTTATGTGTATTTATGGAGCTCACAGAGTGTCTGGACTCTTGACATGTGTTTTTTTTTTACAACTTTGAAGTTGCACAAAATGCTCTGACATTGTAAACTTTGCACAGTGACCACACATTAGATTCAGTACTCCTGCCACTGGGGCCACTGTAACTTGATCCACCTCTGTGCTTTGCCTCCAAGAGCTTGGTCCTAGTTTTGCCATTAATAACAGTGCTGACCTGATCCTTAGTTTCCGCCGCATTAAGCG
Source organism: Carassius auratus (assembly GCF_003368295.1). Lineage (NCBI taxonomy): Eukaryota > Metazoa > Chordata > Actinopteri > Cypriniformes > Cyprinidae > Carassius > Carassius auratus. The sequence goes on along the minus strand of NC_039263.1, from coordinate 16,863,599 downwards.
ACAGTTTGCTTTGGAGTATGTGTGTATGACTAACTAAAGTTTGATTTTATTCAGGTGTCCTGGGATCTGTTGAAATCTGAATGGACTAATATGAAGAGCCTGAAGGCAAAGTTTAGGAAAAGTGATGTAAGTATTGCTTTTAGCTGTCTTTCTGCAAACTAAATGGTGTTGTATAGGTCTAATACACTTAAATTAAGACTTGTATAAACTGTCCCTCTATGAAGTTAGACAGTAATTGAACAACTTAATAATGTATCACATTTTTAATTCACATTTTCGTTCATTTGGAATTTTAGTTGTAGTTTCATAGTCCGTTTGTATGAATGTTCTAGACTTGGGTGAATGACTCAGAATCAGACATGTCTGCAGCTTTATGATGATGACTGAGTCATAACTGGGAGTATAATTTTAAGGCTGAGAATATATGCACTCCCAAAGAATGAATGACAAAAAATAAATAAAACAAGCCTCAGTGGAGCTTCCTGCCACCAGATGTGATTCAGCAATCATTTCTAAGCCTATAATAGAACTTCATCAGTCTCAGGCTGAAGTATAGGAATGTACTTGAACGAAACATTATTGCTTATAATTGCATGTTTTGGCTTGCCAAATCATTGCCTTTTGGGCTGAGTCAGCGGATAGAGATTACTGTGAAATTCTATGTGATCATCAAACCACAGAACTAAGCTGAGTTTTAAGATACTTTCTGCCAGCACATGGTCACATTGGCATTTTGAACATTCACACGGAATGTTGTTAAGAGCAAGCCTGCCATAGCCACATTCACAGCTCATAATATAATTTTTTCCCTTGTATGGTGTAGAAGACATGCTTAACTGTTTTTATCTTTACTAAAAGGTGGGTGGGTGTTTACTTGCACAACAGTGTTGGTTGCCTAGGAACAAAACTTTGAAATTTTTATATTAAACTTATGGTTTGCATGAACACTAATACAATAACATTGTCGATGCTGTCCGGATTTTAAATGACAACATGACTAACAACGGTTTATTTAATAATGTACTAAATGTTTAAATAAAATGTTGAAAGGTTTTATTAAAGGTAAACCTCACATTCCATCTTTTAAATAAAAGGATTAAGTCAAAATGATAACAGATTGATAAATGATTAGGGCTGTCATGATAACAAATTTTGCTGGACGATAAATTGTTCAAGTAATTATCGCGATAAACTATAATATTGTCGTTCTAAGACCAGTTTCAACTAATATAATGATAATGGCATAATAACGCAGGTACACCTTTTCAGAGATCAATACACTTTTATTTTATTTTATGGCAGATTCAGAGCAAAACATTTCAACATGTTGACTTTGTGTGGCTTAAAATAAATTAATTTTGTATGTTATATTATGTTTATATGTCAGTTAGGGATGCTCATATTGACCGTTTAACCTTAACCAAAAGTAAACATTTTGACCTATGAAGGGGCCGGTCACATCACGTCTTTAAAAAAAAATTTTTTTTTGTCTGTTAATTCAATTTCCTTGTTGTAATGGAGATCGCAGCTGATGGATGCTAAGCAATGACAGACGCCCTTTAGGAGCACAACTGCCCGAGCGCTTTGGAAAGAAGGAGAAAACGATGTGCGGTGTGTGTGAACTCACTGGGCGCATTGACACACACAACTACACACCTACAGACATATTTAGATGAGCAAGCCAAATGAAGCAAGCGAAAAGTAGGCCCATTTTGAGTTTAAATGTCTATAATGCATATAAGCTTATTTTTTACTGATTAATAGGGCATGCAAATTAAGTAAATCTTTGCCAGTCAAAAACTGCACACAGGCTCAATATACTACACAGAGCCTTTGTTAACTGAGAAGATGCGCCAATAAACGCTGAAAATGAACGTGGATTTGCGCATCTTCTCAGTTAACAATGGCTCTATGTAGTAACAGCTGATCTATGTGAAATCACGCACCTGATGGAATTAACTGCTGATTAGAGAACCGGCTTTACTGACGAGATGCGCATAACGATCGGCCGATCGTGATCGCAACCCTATATGATTCATTCGTTCATATATTCATTTGTATAATTTTCTAATCTTAGCTCCATCTATGAAACTTTCATTATAGATATACTCTATTATAATGAAAACTATAAGAAGAAGAACTCCAATAAACCATATATTGCCATAGTCATATGTTTATTAGTCAGGTTGAATCAGTGAAAGCAGTCAAATGTTCTGTTTATTCTGCTGCAGCGATGTCTTCTACGGGGCACATTTGGATTTTCAGCACAAAAGCGCCCACTGGCCTTTGGATGGAGATTTACTGTTGATCATAGAACTGTGCTTCACTGAAAGACAGCATGACAATCACAGCTTCTGTCTAATCCCCATTTATTGCCTTTGCGATTTAATTTTGATGAATTATGCAGCCCTACTCACTAGTCATAATTGTTTTCTATTTAAGTGATTACAATCAGTCACAAGAATAGATAGTCAAGTACACATACAAATATCATGCAATGCAAAAATCACCAGCTCCTGTTTCCATTGTCGCCACAAACCAAGCCCCTTCTCTTTTTATGTGATTTTTGTAATCTTTAAAGTTGTGTCGTATAAAACAGAATGTGACACTGCTAAAATTAGCAATTCCTCCAGGTTTAAAATTTTTGTACCAAGAAGTCACTTTGTGAGGTGTTGGTCTCAAGCAATCAGGTGATATGAATATGCATTTCAGAGATCACCATACTTGAACTTTGCTATGTAGTGAAGTAATTTCACACGGTATTGCATTTCCGGTCTGATGAATTCGCCGTCCATTTCATATGGATTGTATTTTACTTTCAGTTGTATTTTATCATCACTTCTGCTTTGAATCCTGTACACTCACCAATCGAAACTCTTGTTTCAGTTTTTTGCCATACAGGGTGTTTTCTAGAAAAAGAGGTAAATCAAGAACACGAGAAACAAAATATCCTCCTGGTTCTATTTTGGGTTTTGTGTGTCAGTCCAGAACCATACAGGAATTTTCGTGTAAGGCCAGGCTTTCATTCTTGAGCAAAACAGGAGATTAGAACTGCCAGGATAAATACTTTTATAATAGCAGCTGATGGCCAGGGTCTTGTAATATATGTGATGTTACTCAACCAGTGTTTGAAGTCCCATTTGAACAGTCCTGATTTACCCGTAACATATTGCATAAGAAAGAAAGAGTGCGCTATTATTAAATTTGTTGGCATTTGTGGCATGTTTGAGAGAAACATAAAAAGCTTTATCTAGCCTCTTACTCAGGATGGCATTAAGTTTCAGTCTTTATGTGTAAGTTACAAGACATTAAAAACAGCTTGGTGTAGACCAGTTTTATGGGATCTCAGTAGGACAGCGGCTCTATTTGACTTTTTTTATTTGTCATTCACTTGAAAGAATAGACCTTTTGTGTACACAAATCAGTAGCAGACACATTTTGCTATGTTGACATGACGAGAGCTGTCTTTTATCAGCCCGTAGAGTCACACAGGGTCTGCTTAAGTCATTGAGGAAACATTTGGAAAACCTCCACTCCTTCTTGGGATTCTTTTACCATGTAAGAGACTAGATGTTAACTGATGTTTTGCAGGCTGTTGATGTTATAGTCCAGTCTCTTTATTTACCGGCTTGTGTCTTAAGCTTTTTAATAAATTAACAGTTGATATTATGTAATGTAATTAATAGGGTACCTCATTTTCTTATTTGGTCTCATTTAGTTGTAACCCTAATTTAGATGATGCAATGGAAATATTGTATCATGAATTGTTGGATAACATCTAATTGCACATTGTTGTCTGAAAGCACTGTTTAGTGCTTAAAACCAGTTTTTGCAGTATGCTAGAAAATGTTTTGAGCATTTCACTTGTAATTTGCTATCCATTGATGTTATATGGGCTTTTATATATTTACTAGAACACTGATGTTTCTAGTTGTCCTGATTTGTACTTCTTGTTTTTCAGAGGAAGTTGAATGAAATGAATAAAAGGGAAATGGCCTAGAAGATCCTTATTTAGCAGAGCCGTGTCATTTATGCTTTAGATCAGATGAACTTTCAAGCATGATTTTCCAACCCAGTCTCATGAAAAGTAATAGTAATTTGTATGAGGTTGAGGAAGCATAAGAAATCAGGTTGTTCAAAAACGAACAGCTCTGAACCTAAACGGAACAATGAAATTACCAAAGTCTTAAACAGATAGCTCGACCAGTGATGAAAATTGTCATTTTGTGTTTGTATAGCGTTTTCGGTTCATGCTAAATATTTGATAGTCAAGAAAACTGTATTGTTACCATCACATTATTTTGTTTTCAAAGGACGGTTTTATTCTTAATTGTTGATGCAGCATTTAACCTGCTTCAGGTGTGGTCTTGCATCTAATGATCAGGTCTAGATGTTAATGTAAAGCTAAATGTGTTATGAAACCAAATAGATGTTAATTTATTTTTCTCTTCCAAGCCTTGTCCTGTAAAGAAGTAATGACAAGACTCCCAGCAGACTGGATTTATCTCATCTGGAATGTAGTCATGTCCACAGTTCTTAATTAGTGTCCTTACCCCAGCCCTTTTCCACATTAACTGCAACCTTCAACATGATGAAACCCTCAGTGAATCTATCCTGAGCTGTCCAAAGGAGATAAGGACTCATTTTTTACTCTTCACATAAAAGTTTAGTCAACAAAAAACGTGGATTAATAGCATCATAATGTTGTTAATGGAATTTCGCTTTCACCTCAGGTCAGTGCGTCCATTCTGGGAAGAATCTGCAGTGCCCAGTGTCGAGTTAAAGAGTTTGAGGAGGGAGGCAGGGTAGTCTGGCTAGTGATAAGGCTTGCTGTGCTTTGTGGAATTACCTCATCAGTTAGATATGGCTGCCAGGGGATTTAGAAACGGGGTCTCTGCCATGTGAGGGTAAAACACACAACCCTTCATTACATTGTATAACCTCAAATGGCAGAGACGAACGTCTCCTGTGCAATATTTATTTTGTGGGTTGAATCAGAGTCTATGCTATTTCACAGGACCTGTTAAAGTATTTGTAGTGAAAACATGTAGCATCCCTCCCCCCTCAGCGTTTAACTGTATTTGCTCGGCCGTAGCAGACTGTCCAGACGCTAATTCCTTTCTATCCTCTGACACCTTTCATATGCACTGTCGGTCGCTTCTTAATTCAAACCTTAAAGGGAGTGGATCACGGTCTAGGCTGCCCGTGTAATGGTCCCGTGGCCAAAAGTAGGTTGACTTATAAATAGCACCTTCTATTGACATTGCCAGGTGTGTATTAATTTCATATATTTGGTCATGCCAGCCAAACATCGAAATGATAACTAAAAATAACCTCAGTAAAAGTGAGCTTTATTTTGACATGTCTGGTCATTGGGTAGGCAAACAACTGACCCCCATACCTTTTCTGTTTTCAGATCTGCTTTCAATTGACCAATCAAATGTTTACAGCTCTCAGGACCAATCAGATAAACCCCCAGTCGACCAATCAGAGTGAATCTGGTGGTAAAGCGGATGAGAATGGGCACAGCAGGTATCCGCACTAAGAAGATGGTTTCTGTATTAGGACAGACCCAGCTGCCTGGCTCCTAGAGATTAGCAAATCTAGCCCCAACACCCCCCTCCCCTTAACCACAGGCTTTTCCGTTCACGTCCCTTCTGGTCTGCATATTACATCCTCTGGCCTAAAACAGCTATCCCAGACTCTAGTTTTCATTTGCCTTGTTTTCCCTTCATGTAATTGTGGCTTTGATATATTGCAGCCCTGATAGTATAAGATGGTCCGTCTGTATCTCCTTCGTGACTTAAGACATTCGGTGAGCTTTCAAATTGGTTTAATCATGACTCATCTCAGTAACAGTTGTCGGTGGTGAAGTAATGACAGGCTTTCCAGGTTGAGAAATTAGCCATCAGGATGAATCAAACGTGTCTGGCTCTGGACTACTAACTGTTAGTATCATTGCTTTAGGAGGCTCATCCCAGATAAGTCTTAGAGTGTTGATTGCTTGCAACAATGCAATTTATTTCAGCTATGCCCTTTCCTTTTTTTTGGACGTTATCTTAATACAGAAGACTGTGGGTGTTACTTGGTGGAAATAGTAGGGCTGTTAATTTAATGAAATGTATTACCAATCACATTAATTATAAAAATCCAATTAAAATGTTTATGCAATTAAATGGGATGACTGAACAAATTATGTAGGGAAGAGTCTTCCTAGAGGTACCTCCTTCATGTTTTTGCCAGGCCTGATTCTAGTGGCATTACTAGGATGGTTGCTTTATTAGGGAATCAATGTCAAGGAGATAAAAAGACGTACAATTCAAATTAAATTATGGTGGGAGAAATTGTAACCATTGTAATTATGCTACCTTCACCACATAGGCAGAAATCCCAGGGGGATGGGCAGGTTAAAAAACATTTTGAGTCTCCCCTTCCCTTGCCTCACAGTGCTTTGGTCCAAAAGCCTGCTTTGCTCTTTTACATCACCTACACACACACAAGTCTGGTGAGAACAAAGTCAATAGTTGTGGAACTCCAGTACGTAAGGCTGCCAAGGCTTTTTTATTCACTTAAACATTGGGTGAAGTGATTATTTTCTCTTTAATTCAGAGGATGCCAGTGTATTTTTCAATGAGTTAGCAATAGTAATATTACTTGCTTGACAGAAAGGGTTGCCAGGTTTTCACAACAAAACCCACCCAATTGCTACTCAAAACTATCTCAAACTAAGAGGGTTAAAAGTGAAAGAAATAAAATAAACCTGCAAAATTAGGGGGGTTAGACTGTGAAGATTTAGGAAAAAGAAACGATGCCTAAATGTTATTGAATTTGTGGAAATCTGTGACCAACCGGCCAACCAGAACAAAGCTATAGTAGCTGTATTATTATTTGTTTCTATAGATATCTCTCTCATGTCTCTTCGTTGAGTATTCACTGAGTTACAGTTCATTTTAATGGCGCGTTTTTTAAATGAAGATCAGCGCAGACAAAGGCTGCAGACAGCACACCTTTTTTGTTACACAAAGTTTTGTTGTTGTTATGTCTGTATACAAAAAAAGTAGAACCTTTACAGGTTCGATTGATGTATTGCTCTTATCTGTTCGATCAAAACCGAAAGTAATTTAAGTTCTTTTCGGGGTTATCAGGAGAAAATGCCTCATAATGCGTATATGCGTTAATCGACTTCAGAGGGTTAATTCAAGTGAGAAATCATTTTTTGTGTTTGTGTGTGTGTGTCCTTTGCACATCTTGTCATGCCGGTGACTGCGTGGCTGAATAGATGCATTTTGCAGCTTTAAGGTTTAAAATTAATGACACTTTATAATGAATTCAGGATATTTTGACTTTTTTATCGATTGGCAGTCCTTGAAAAAATCTAATCTATTCACTACTTTTTGCAGACAAACCTTACTGATCTCTAACCACTACCAATGCAGACTTTCTGAACTTTCAGTCATCATGCCCTCTAAAGTTTACTTTCTACAACATCTTCCAACCCTTTGTTTGATCTCTTTTCAGAGGCAAATTATCTCTAGAGTTCCTCCAAGAGATTTGGCATGGGATGGAATTCTTTTTCAAGGGATTAAAAACCACATTCCTTCAGTGGATGAGTTTGGTGGAATGTGATAATGAATGCGCAAGGTTATGTACAGAAGGTCTATTTTAAGTCTCGTTTGCAGAACCTCAAACAAGTCATGTGGTTTTTGTCTTTTTAATCCTCATATCTATCCAGACCAATGTAAACTACCCCACATTGTGCAATTGTTTAAGCAGCTGCAGATGTAGTTTAGAAGAAAAGATGCATTGTTTTTTGCAAAAGGTTCATATGGTTGGCATTAGAAAGTACTGGAAGTCATAACTTCAGAATTATTTCCCAGAGCTACAGATACTTGCCCCTCATATTATTTAGGTCTGCTCAAGTTTGGACCTAGACAACATCTCTGGGATTTATTTAGAGGTAAATCCACAGATGAACCCCTTCTATAACAGTTTCTGGCAAGATAGATGCAGTTATTATTAAAATCTCTGAACTTCCATGGTACGTCCACTTCTGAACTTTGTTAAACAAAAGGAGGCATTTGTACACCATGTAATAAAAGTTTCCCACAAAAAGAGATTGTGCTCTTTATGGAAGAGGCGGTTGGTTATATGAGTAGAGTATGCTTTTAGTGAGTTGGGGGTTAGGGGACGGTTCAAAAAACGGGTTTTGAGAACATCTCAATATGTGTGAAAACAAGCTTTAGGGAATAACAGAGTGACTTTAACAGCTGTTGTTTATCTGCACAGACCATTTGCATGAATCTGAACCACGGATTTTCTCTCTTATACATCTCAGCAGTCCTATAGGGATGTCTTTTGTACAGTGAAGCACTGCAAAGATTTGCATTTAGACCATGCTAATGGTAAAGCCCTGAATGGATATCCAGAGCCTTCCTTTTCAACCCCTCAAGCTCTTCCCTGTTCACCGGGGTTTTATCAATGTGCCACATGGCTGAAAGTCTAATAATGAGATTGAGAGGGGAGATTATGTCTTTAGTGTACTTTCACCCTCCTGAACTCGTAAGACTGGCTGAATGGACAAATGTTAAAGCCGTCATATTTAATTCACATCATCTTTCAGATTTCACAGCAAGCAACTTTAATGGTCTTTTTGAAAAGAATACCCGCCCCCCATTAACCAGCAGGGTATTCAGTATTCTGGGAAGTTTGTGTGATAAGTGAGTAAGTGAGTTATAAGTGAAGTGATAAGTGAAGTGACATTCAGCCAAGTATGGTGACCCATACTCAGAATTTGTGCTCTGCATTTAACCCATCCGAAATGCGCACACACAGAGCAGTGAACACACACACACACGCACACACCCGGAGCAGTTGGGGGTTCAATGCCTTGCTCAAGGGCACCTAAGTCGTGGTATTGAAGGTGGAGAGAGAGCTATTCATGCACTACCCCCACCCACAATTCCGTCCGGCCCGAGACTAGAACTCACAACCCTTCGATTGGGAGTCCAACCCTTTAACCATTAGGCCACGACTTCCCCGTGCGTTGGGAATCATATTTTTTAAATAATGCCAAGGTAACACTCATTTTACATATAGCACACAGTGAAAATGACATAAATATGACAGTGGGCAAATGCATAAAGCAAAGCATAATTTGAAATCACGTTTAAAGCATTCAATAAACACGGGCCGACCGTCACACAGAGAACAGGTGATCATGCCGGATAGAAATGCCAGTTTCACAAGATCTCACAGCTCGCAAGGTTTGTGAAATTAAATATTCATTAAAGATTTTTTTAAATGAAATAAATGCGTATTTTCATTAATGCTGATGGCAAACGAGAAAGTATTATAATGTTTGTCTATTACTAATAATATAAAAGCAATCATTATAATACTTTTTGTATACATTAATTCCTTTGTTTAACCATTCTATCTGATTATTAGACAGACTTCTATTTGTATTAGACAGAACTTTTAACAACAACAGTAAACGAGAGAGAGTGCGAGTACTGTGTGCACTCAGGTGCTGCCTTTCTCCACGCCGTCAAAATAAAAGTCCCATCTCAAACACATCGGCCAAGCAGAAAAACTTATCTGCTGCCGATATTTGATAAATGCCAAACATCAACCGCTAAAAAACATATCAAAAGTTATATAGGTGTCTGAATAATTTCTGGTTTGACTGTAATAATCTTTCATAATATTACTATATATATATATATATATATAAACTAATTTCTTAAACTGTTGAACTGACCTAAACTTTCTAAATGGTTGTGATTTTTTTTGCTATCTGGGTGTTAGTGAGGAAAAAGTGTAAAAGTTCAAGTGCTATAAACGGCGCCAAAGAGGAAAGCAATGAAAAATTGCCATATTAACTTTTTATCTTATTACATCAAGCATATGTGGACATTGTAGCTTTTTGCGTTATGTGGTTATCCATCATGTAATAATAATAATAATATAAAAGAGTGATTCTGAGGTTTAAAAATTCTCACACAGGAATGTGCTTTTCCAAGTATTCACCGTGCAGCTCTGAGCTTATCATCTCAGGAATCCAAGAAAGAGAAGTAGTCCAAATGTTAGCAGTGTGAGTGTAATTGTTCAAACAGAGAACACGGCTAGTGCCAGGCTTGAACAGAGACGCGTGTGATAAGAGGTCATAGTCCAGCCTGTTCTCAAGGGGCTCGGCTGATCCTTTTGAATTTGAGAAGCCATTAGTTTGAAAGCCAACGGCTGGTTCACATGGCCTGACGTGGTACATTTGTATTTGATCTAATTGGCCTTATGTACAGGTACAGGCAGTATAAACCCATTCATCATCCGGTCGGTTTCCAATTTAGCACATTGTTACACTTCTTTTGGTTGCAAACCAAATAAAATGTCTTGTGTTTGATTTTAGCTTTGAGGCCTAGTGTACTGAAAATATTCAGCATGACACATTAAGTACTTGGGTCACAACTTGGCAACACGCCTACATTTTTTTTAACAGTTGGCAAGGAACTAAAATTATCTACCGTTTATTTTACTGACAGGAGATATATCAGTGTATGAGCACTCAAAGACAAGGATATTATACAATGTGCTAGAGAAATATGCCTCATGCCCATTGATTCTTAACGTCTAAATCTCAAAATTGCAATGTTCTTTCCTACTTAGTTAACTGCTTATGTTTATGAGCAGATAACGCAAATTCAACATGAAAACCGTTTGATCTAAACCACTTGTCTTGCCTCTGGCTCTAAATATTGCACAGCTGAAGAGGACCTTTTATCAGATAAAAGTTAAATGCTTACACTGAGCAATGGGTGGAGGTTATGTTTGTGCCATATGTCCCTGTTCTCCAGTGGTTATTTAGTCCAACAGGCCTTTTTGAGATAATGTTAAGTGTTTCCTGTTTTTGCAAAGGCCCACCAGGACAAAAAGGAGATCTCCAGGCTGTTGCTAGTTGTTTAAAATTTCTTTTGGAGGCTTATGTAGATTTTCTCAACTTTTTATAGCTAGTAGTCTAATGTTTGCTCTTTTTCCATTTCCATGTTCTTTCATTAGAAGAGAATTAAAAGCTCATCATGTCAGTTTTGGCAATAGACTGACAGTTTGTTCTGAACAGTCCTCGCAATACCAGTATAAAGCCTTTCATGCAATCTTACATTCCTGCTTGTATTTTTATTCTACATGCTATGCATCCTGATCAAGCATTATATTTTGTATTTATTTTTTTATTTGTGCACCATTATTCTCTCTCTCTCTCTCTCTCTCTCTCTCTCTCTCTCTCTCTCTCTCTCCCCCTCTCTCCCTCTCTAGAAGCTGTTTTCTTTTCAGATTAAGGATATTAATCCAAAACATGAAATTCATGTATCCTCTATATATATATATATATTAGGGGTGTAACGGTTCACAAAATTCACGGTTCGGTTCGATACGATTCACTGGTGTCTCGGTTCGGTTCGGTACGGTTCGGTACGTTTTAGATACAGCAAAAAGAAAAAATTGGCAGATACATTTCCTTGATTTAAAAAAATATATTTATTAAAACTAACAAAGTATGTTTTTTTTACATTGAACAATGATGGAGCTATTCTTTACCCATCTTCTATGGTGTTTTCTTAGTAGCATACTGTATAAAACAAAAACAGCTCCTTATAAAAAAAAAAATGAAAATTTTATATTATTGTTGTAGTAGTTATGAACAAATACAAAGATGTAACTTTTTATATGGAACTCTATAACTCTTTATATTGAGTGTGTTTTTACTCAATTAGTTCTCTATAGGGCTTTTGTTTTTTGGCACAAAGCAGGAATTACGGTCTGGCTGAAATGAGCTCGTGAAGGAATATTGTAACGGGGCTCAATTACATTAAGCATATTCTTAAAACCTGCGTTTTCCTCTACAGAGCGCGCTCGCTCACTCAGTACGCGCGGCGCTGGACCCTGGGCTCAGCGTTGCCCTTCAGATACAACGCAATTTGGGCTGCACTATGCCAAGAGCAAAGTAGGTGGAGTTTTCAAAACTGCCCGTGAATACGTTCTATTTATAACAGTTGTTCTATCTAATAACGTGCAGGCCTGTTAATTGTATCGTACTGCTCAGGAAATTCCGATACAGTACAGTACTAGTCCATTTTGATTTCCGTGCTTGCTCGGATGCCCCGATCGATTGGTAAAGTGCACCCAAACACCAGACCTGTTGGTTATTGGAGGATCTTCTATTTCTGGTCTGTTAAACGCATTGGCTATTTTGCAACGAGCAACTATTTCCGCGCGTACTGAGTGAGCGAGCGCCTGACTGAGTAGCCTAACATAAACATATAAGTTGGTGTTTTTTTCTTCTTCGGGGGTGTCAGGGGCGTTGCCTGTTACGTCGTTTGGGTTATTGAGCTACCTTGTTGAACGCATATCATTATATTTCACAATTTTTTATTTATTTTGCAAATATAATTAATTAGTCCAACGAACCGTTCGGTACATAATGCGTACCGCGTACCGAACCGAAAGCCTCGTACCGAACGGTTCAATACGAATACGCGTATCGTTACACCCCTAATATATATATATATATCAGTAGTAAAGATGCCTATTTTATTATCATTACCCAAAAAATGATTATTTGCTGTTGTTGTTTATTTTATTTTTAACTGCAATTTTGGTTCCCGTTTTGCTGTAACTGCTCTTAGAAAAAGGAAAAAATGAACAAAAAAGAAAATAAAAACAAAATGAACACGTCCCTCAGAACAAAATGTTCTTATGATCGTCATTTTTCTCCTACATCTGAGGGAATATTATAGACCCATATTGATTTTTCAGCATGTCTGTTTTGAAATGTGGTCTTAGTGTGTTCTGAAGTACACTGCACCAGAGAATGCTAGGAGCCTAATTCAGACTTTGTTTCTTTATAAATGCCATCTTTTTCTTTTACAAATGGTCTTCATTTGTTTCATGAGTTGACTTTAAATAGCTTCAGCTGATTGCAGATAGTAGGCCAAAGTCAAACAGCTCCCAAAAATAGTGCTTGGTATACTATGGCTCGTGTAATGTTACACTGCATTTCAAAAATAGTGACAAGTGGTGTTGGCCTCTGCGGTCTGCTTTCAGCTCACTGCCTAGACTACATTTAGAGCAATTGCATTCTGGCTTGTTCAGAACTCCTCAATGTTTTCGTGTCTGTGGACTTCTCAAAATGATGTCCTGCATTGACAACTTCAAAGGAGGTCTTCAAACAGTTGCTCCGCTTTACTATGTTCAACACTGGGCATAGTTTCACTGTTATGCAAAGGTACAAAGACTAGATTTGTCTCCATTTGAATCTCAGCTGTGAATAAGCCCTTGTTAGGAAACGGTTTCATCCGTTCCTGTGGTTCCTGAGAGGTTTCAAGAACTGGAAGGAAATAAAATGATTCATGTCACAAGCATTTCATTCCTTTGAGATGCCCGTAAATTATAGGTGAAATTCAGGTGACTTCATCCGTTGTTCCACATGATTGCTTTCCTTTTTACCTCACTGCTTTGATGGAAATTGTTTGTTTGTATGGATCCACAAGTGTCACTAGCAATCAGTCTTCCCATTTACAAAGGGCTGTTATGCGCAATTGTGACTGGTATAGGTTATTAACTCACAGCTCAAGCAGGTTGTAATGTGTACAGACTTTTACAGACGCTTCCTGTAAATAATTAAGATACGATATTTATCACAATACATTGCGGTACTGTCACCAAGGTGATATATTGGGTTATTTCTTATTCTAGGAATAGAATATTTTTCTAGGAAAGCTGTCATTAAGAACACAATTCAAGCACTTTTTATAATACAAATCGAAGCGAAGCAAACTTACAGAAAATTAAGTTTCTACAATATTTAGTAGTTTTGTAAACTCAAAACAGAACAACTGCCATGAATCCTGTATGATTTATTTATTTAATATCGATATTCCATTTTTGAGAATCGATACAGTATCCCCAAACAAAATATCACGATGCGATACATGTATCGATATTTGCTTACACCCCTAATGTATATTTCTTGTTAAATTTAATGTATTGCCAGCCCTTATTTGAATCAGATAGCTTGAGATGCAAAGACTGATCCAGTGGCTTTTGGTGTCATTGCATCATTCTTCCATGCTGGAAGTTGGGAGGAGGCAAATCTTTTATTCGCCTTTTAGTCATGCTAAGAGCGGCTTCTTTGATTGAACTCAACTCTTTCGTCTTTCTCTCCTTGAGTGTGTAAAAGCTCTATCAACATGCTCTCTCATTTGTTCAAAGGCTAGTAACTCATGTTCTTTTAGTTTGACTCATATGTATACATTTTTCAAAGGTCATGGGTGAAGACAAATGGGGAAAGCTGGGTGATTTTCCATTAGGGTCTGTTGAAGAGAGGAAAAACTGTTGTTAGCTAATAGCTGATGACAATCATAAATTTGAAATATTGGCTCTTTTAAAACAGTACTAAAGTTTATTTCCAGTTCACAGACAATTTTTAACTGCCTAAGACTGGATTTGCTCCATCTGTTAAAGAGGACAATTAAATGGTGTTTTAACAGCTCCCATAGCCCTTGTTTCTGGGCTAAAGAAATCAGTTTATGGGAACACTTTAAACACACATTTTTGTTTGTTATTGTAAGTCAATTTTTTCTGCTAATGTTTAAGTCCTGATCATTTAGGCTAGACATGAAAAAGTCTGAGGCCACCGGTGAATTTTTTCTTTTGTGTCTCATTGACCGTATATATTTCTCAATTTAAATCAATCCTTTTGAGGAGCCAATACTAAATCTTAAATCCCAAGAAAGATAATTAGTCCATGCTGTTTTCTGAACAGAATGTTACGAAACATTATTTGTAGCACACCTCTCATCCAATAACGACACTAGATTTGGCCTTTGTTTTTTTTTGTGAGATCTGTGTTTTTTTTTTTAAATCACCCACTTTTTATTCTTTAGGCCAATGAATGGAACAAGAATGATGAGCGTCTCCTGAGTGCAGTAGAGCATGGAGAAGCAGATAAAGTCACCTCCCTTCTGTCGAAGAAAGGAGCCTGTCCCACCAAGCTTGATAGCGAGGGAAAGTCTGCGTGAGTACTGGAACTGATATTGCTCTCATTCTTATTTGAATCAGATGTTGACTGCTCTAATTGTGACTTCAGCAGTGTTTTAAGAGAATTTTCTGCAGAACACTTGAGAAGTGCATTAAAATGAATTTGCATGTGTGTGTGTGTTTACACTCCAGCTGAAAGAGAGATTTGAGTTATGCTTTTTTGCATCCATTCATTATAGTGTTTATTTAGCTGTGGAAATGACAATCTAAACCCCACTCAACAAACAAATTTAGTCCTTCATTCACCCCATCAGCATTACCTTTCATTGCATTTACATCAGCCTTCATTTTCTCTTATTTATCGCAACAAGCACACAGATGTTCAGAAGTGAATGCTCGATTTGTGTATGCAAGTCTTCTGGTTTTAAAATCATGCATGACACGCATTTTAACCAACAATGACTTAAACACTCGAAATTCTACAAAATAAGCTTTGCCTTTCTGACTTTCTCGTTTAGCAATTTTCTGTCATTTTGCTTGGAAGTCATAGGAAAGGCAATTAAATATGTTATACTAGTTCAAAGAAGTTTGAATGCTTTGTTTCTTTGGCAGAGATGAATAGGATTTTGTTTTTTTGGAACCTCAACCTGAATAATTACATGCTTATGTCTACATTTTGGGGGAAAAATATACATGTTTTGAAATGTTGTGGACAGATTTATTGTGTATTGTGAGAATAACAGGAAATTTAAATCTGTCATAAAGGAATTTGTTCTCCACATTTTTAGAGTCTGACATCATAAGATTGTAATATTTTAGCAAGAAAGTTTAGTTTTCTCATGCTGAACTTGCTAGGCCATTGCTAGGATGTTCTGAGTGACTTCTTACTGATCTTAGTTTCAACCTAAGTTTGCACAGTGAGTGATCTTCTAAGGAGAATGTCTAGCAGAATGTCTCATGTAAATGCATGTTAGATGGATTATTGACATGTACCTTCAAAACATCAGTTATAAAGAAAGAAAATAAAAATTCCTCAGATATGAGTTCCTTCAGATATGAATCAATGAGCAAGCTCCAGTGAATGCTGAGAGACGAGCTTGCTCTCTTTACTCTGTAAGTAATGAACTCTGATACTGCCGACCTGAATGAGTCTCCAGTGTCCTGCGTTACGATGGCTTGAGCCGAAAACGCTCTCATAGGCTCACAATAAATCCTTATCTGCCCATTTGAGGAGTTCATTGTGTTCGAGTGCTTGCACTTCAGAGGGTTCACGAGCTGGAGAGGCACATGCAGAACACAGAGCCTCGCTGTATTTCCAAACTGTCACAGTCGCCATGGAGATATAATTTCCTGATAATGAAGGAGCTGGACACGAGACCCTGTGCGATTTGATAATCATATGCTCCGGTGATCATGTCATTTACCTTGAAAAGGACTGCGAAACAGCTCTTGATCATATTAATTACAAAAACACAAGGCAAAGGCTGGAGCAAATGTGTTGGCTTCTAACTAAAAACAAGAATCTGTTCTCTAGCTTGTGGAGAATGCAGAGGGATTAAACGTTTAATTGATTTGAGCATTTAATTCAATCTAAGGATGCCTTTGATTTAAGATTCATCATTTTAAAACTTTTCTTATTTTAAAGTTTACTCAGATATTAAAATTCTTCCATCATTTTTTTCACCCACATGTTGTTTAAAATCTTTGTTACAAAGAAAAATTCCTCATACAATAGAAGTCAATGATAACCAGAATGTTTGGTTGCCTTTAATGTTCAGCAGAAAAATGTCAAACAGGTGATGGCTTTCTTTCTACTTCATAACACCACAAAAAAAAAAATGACAGTGTTCATTTTTTTGTAAAAGATCTATTTAAATACTGTTTCAGGCAAATTGAAAAGCACTAGTCATTTTATATTATGCTCTATCGTTTATATCCTGGTGTTGCAAAATACAATGTTTACGGTAATACTTTTTCATCAGTTGGATGACTGCAATCTTACACGCCACGGGGATGCAGGCAGAAATGTGAATAACATTATAGCGAGTGAATTGGAGACAGAACCAGGTGGCTTCGAGCAGAAGAATGACCAGCCAGGACAAAACGAGGAGCTCGTTCCTAAACAAGGGACTACATATGTAGCATGGACACGCTTTTTTAAGCACTGCAGTTTTAAAACAAACGATTTTAAGCCGTTGAAACATAAACAACAGAGCTATATGCATTCACGGTCTCTGTTTCTGTATGGGAGGAGCAATCTTTTTGTTTTTTTGCCACTTTATTGGTTTTGAACGATTACTTAAACACATATTTGTCATAATTTCCGGCTTTACAAGTATCTCATAAACAGTGATTTAGGTGTTGAGAGGGAGTAAACAACTGTAAAACAAAACTCCTGTGTAACATTATATTGTATCCGGACGACTTAAAGGAGATGCTGTCCAATATTTGGCCTGTCTGCAATTCATATTAATCAAACAACAGTGAGAGAAAATATGAGATTTTAATATTCTAAAAACCTTTTTAAAAGAAAAAAAATACTATCGTTATCATGATACAAAATTCATGAAAACTTCTCATGATATAAGATTTTGATCATATTGCCCATCCCGTGTTCCTTTTAATTCTTTCAAGAACAGTGTAGTTGTTTCTGGACTGACCTTTTAATAGCTTTAGTGATGTATATTGTTCTTAAATTGCCATATTTGAATATTTAAAGTTCTTGGCTTATTCATTTTAAGGTAAGATCTCTGTCGTGAGTGACATAATTATCGAGTTCATTATCAGGACATCTTGCGTAGCTTTTGCAGTTAGCTTTATTACTGCCCAAAGAGAGATCCCAGTGCTTCTTGATGCTTATCTTCTAGATAAGTTGTAATCGATTTCATGTAGATGAATGTTTTTTCGCAAGTTTGTCCTCCAAAGAGCCAATTAATGAAGAGATGGTAGATATCACCCCAGCATGGTTCAGTGGAAGCTATTTATTAAGTGATAGAGAACACTGAACTTTATAATCACAAGGAGCAATTCATCGTCTCTGTGCCCTCGGGTCAGAGATTTCATGACTAATGAAAGATTTAAAGGAATCGTTCACCCACACATGAATATTTGTCCTCATTAGCTGGGTTTGCAACCATGTGTTTTCATGTGAATTTTGAGGTGTTATTATTTGTTTTATTTTTAGTAAATTTATGTTAATATTGGATGGAAGCCTCAAGATTTAAATAAAATCTCCAAAAAGTGCATTAAAAACATGTGTATGTTATCATTTATAAGTTTGGTGCCCTGCTTACTGAAAGAAATATATATATATATATATATATATATATATATATATATATATATATATATATATATATATATATATATATATATATATATATATATTTTTTTTTTTTTTTTTTATTTTAGTTAGGATGCATAAAATGTATTCATTTTCAAATAAATGCTGATCTTTTGAACTTTATTTTCATCCAATAATCCTGAAAACATTTTTTTTGCTTTCATATTTCATATTATTAACTGTATTTTTGGTACAATAAATGCAGCCACCTTTCAAATTCTGAAGGTCAATGTATTTTGAAAACAATGTTAATTGCTGCATTGTGCTCGACTTGCTACACAGAATGAAAAACATTGATCTAATGTCACATATTCACACTAGCATGCTTTACAATTGCCTTAGGACAAGCTTGTATGTAGAGCATGTCATTGACCTACCTTTTGAAATCAAAGAGCCCTCTATTTACTGGATGTAGGTTACAGACAAGATGTACAAACTGACTAAATATGAGTGGCATGGCTAATCTGCAACTAAAATTAAGTGTTCATGACATTCCCCCCTCCTTTCTTTTTCAGTCTTCATGTAGCAGCCACACGAGGTCAAGCTGAATGCCTTGCTGTTATCCTGGCTCACGGGGCGGATGTTTCTCTGCAGGACACTTCAGGTCGTTAACCACTAGATCAGTGTGTTTTCTTTCATTGCTTTTATGTTACATTAATAGCACAAAATAAATAAAATGTAAATAACACATCTTGTTTTCTCCTCTTCACATCAGGGTTTACTGCGTTACACCTTGCTGCCAAAAACAACCATTCTGAGTGTGTCAAAAAGTTGCTTCAGGTAATGTTTTTGATTGATTTTGAATGATACACTGAGAGTTCAATGTTCACAAACAGATGGAGCATATTCAAATGGGAACAACAGCCATGTCTGTTGCCATGCAATGTGTGCCAGCTAAACAAAGGAAGCAGATTTAGTTCTGCCGTTTTGTTAACTAGTAAATCCCACGGCCTCCCTCTGTGAGCTTGGAGAGTGTCGCATGTTTGGATGTGTGTGGGCAGGCTGGCATGTTTGAAGACGGTTTGGTGGAGCGCCGGTTACCTTAATGTAGTCTTTCTCTTTTATCATCATGGGTAGGGCTGTAGCTATCGAATATTTTAGTAATCGAGTATTCTACCAAAAATTCCATCGATTGAGTCATCGGTTAAAATATGTTTTTGCTTAATTAAAGTGCAATATTAATAATTCAAGAGAAAATAAGACTCCAGGGTCTCTTAAAATGAAAGACTTAGTTTCCTTTTTTAGAATTTCTTTTTTTGAAATGCATAGAATGCAATGCATACATCAAAAATAAACTTCATTTTAAACTAAATTTCCTTATTACCCATTGTTTACTGTTACTGTGAACAATGACAATAAAGTTTACAGATGAATTAAGTGCATTTAAGTGCCATTCAATTGTTGTTTTAAATAAAGCATTTTCTGAGATGCACATTAAACATTAAACACATAAAACATTAATTAATCCTTTAATTATTGAAAACGAAGCAAACTTAACTTTTTGGTAAACAAAGGGGATTTACTATTAAAAATAAAACATGGAAGAAATGTTGTGTGATTAAACCTTGATTTTGTTAGATTTTTTTTTTTAGTAGTAGGCTATGTACATTCTGCTGAGCAATAGTAATGCATATCTTGCAAATACTTGTCTGTAAACCGGACTTTTATTTTGACGGGTTAACGTACATTTACAGCTCTGTGTATGTGATGTGACGCTTGTTTTACTCAAATCAAACGGTCAAATGCTCAAGAAGTGACTGTCAGAGCAATTCTGGAGATGTTGTTCATGTGTTCACATCCTTATTTAGTGAGACAGCAGACGCTGAAATCACCGGAGCGTCATGCGCGCTTCAGTGTGTGTGATAAAAAGGAAGACTTGCTTATTCTCCATTCATTATCAGAGACACGCAGAACACGCAGGATTCATATTTAAATAGACTGTTCCGGCTTAATATTTACAGATATTAGTCCATATCCTGATTTGATGTAAGTGCAATGACCTATTTTTGATTAATTAATTCAAAATTTGGCAAATTCCGTGCTATTCTGCGTTAAACTGTCAATTCCGTTTTTATGACTGGATTCCGCGATTCCCTCCGCGTTTTCTGTATCGCGGAAATCATAGGGCCCGAGTTGTGGTATGCCAGCTCTATCTTGCAATGGACACACGCCATGACATTCTCTTTACGTTTGCCCGTGCCCTCAAATCAAAACACTGCTGACTCCTTGCAGTATGCGACTTCGGACGCAGCACTTGTGTCTCCTTCCGCTTTGTGGGTGACGTAAATGCGTTGTCACATTAAAAAAATCATATTTAAAATAAATTAAAAGAGACTTCGAGGCAGAGGAATTTGCCTCGATCATTTTTTGTAATCGAGTTACTCAAGGAATCGTTTTAGCCCTAATCATGGGCAACTCATTCTCCGCTCCATGTGATGTCTGATGGTCTGTCATCTCTGTTCACTAATGGGTGCCAGTATTGGCTTTTCCAGTATGGATTAAAAGATGCATCGATATTAGCAATTTAACTTCAATTCAATTTATTCACACAGTAGGTCTCATAACCCCCCTTCCCCGTGTGATCCGGTTATGTTTTTATTTTTAAAAAATGATGCTTTTTATCTAATTTAATACATATTAAGAATTTCAAGTAATGTTTTTTTTTTAACCGCAAATCTATGGTTTCACATTTAGAAATTATAAATTTAACATAGTAATTTAGTATAGTAACCAATTCTCACTATTAACTAGTTGCTTATTCCCGTACTTGTTCTTAACCTATTGGCTGTTTATTGCTTCTTATAAAGCACATATTCTGCATTACCATATTCTACATCCCTAATCTTACCCAATACCTAAACTTAACAACTACCTTTCTATTAATAAGCAGCAAATTAGGAGTTTGAAGCAAAAGTTATAGTTAATGGTCTGCTAATTGCGAGAATTGGACCATAAAATAAAGTGCCCATAAATAAACTTTTACACAAGAATAAATTAAATCGTAAAATATATTAAAATATATTAAAGTAAATATATTTTTAAAAATTATTTGATCAGAACTCTTTTGATCAAATAAATGCAGCCATGGAGGACATCATAGATTTTTTTCAAGCCATTAAACAAAACAATCCTGACCCCAAACTTTTATTTTTACCAGAGTTAAACTTCCACCCTTAAAAGTGTTCGTCAAGTGAAAAATGAGAAGTTTTGAATGGTGTCATTTTATGGAGGAAAGCCTTGGAAATATATTCCCCTTCGCACAGCCAGGCCGGCATTGAATTCATTAGCCTTTTTCCCCTGGAGATCCAGTGAAACAGAAGAATTAACTGCTGCACTAATGAAAGGGCCTGACCGTACTAATTCAGTTTCATCCAGCAGTCATAAACCAAGAGTCCTTATTTGGATTCCTAAGCACAACAAATGCTCTAATGTCCCCAATGCCTTAAGATTCTGCTGAAATTTTCCATGAATATGAAAGCTCTTTCTAGGCTAATTTTCCCAGAGAGTAGATTGAAAGGCTAGTCATTTCTAATAGTCCCTTCACTAGTTAAAAGCTTTTTTGAGGGATTTAAGAGGACAAATGGAATCTCGTTTTCATAATAGTGGAAGTATGGACTAGAGGGTTAATTTCTGTCAATCAGTAATCACATTTAACTTGGTTGTCTACAATTTTAGGTCTGAATAGCTGCTGCAGTCAGATTTAATATACTGTATTACACCTTTCCTTTGATAATGCCTGTCAAAATAAATGCCTTGTGCCTGTTCATCCATGAACACCAGCATGACATGCTGTTAAATGTTTAATAAGAATGCACATCATTAACTCACATGAAAAAAAGTACTCTGTGAAAAGTGTAGCTGTTTTGATTGAAAGGTCGTAATTGGTGTCTAGCTGTTGCTTCAGGGTAGATCATGTCATGGTGGTTTTAGATGAAGTATTTGATGAAATAATTGTGCTTCCTTTTACAGACTAAGTGTGTGGTGGATGCTCTAGACAGCTCAGGGAGGACAGCTCTCCATCATGCAGGTGAGGTTCACTTTAACACTGAGAGGAGCCATTCAAGGACAATCTACAGGCTTTATCTTCAGTGTGACTTGTTCTCTTTTATTATTTGGTTTAATAGACCTCTTTGGGAATTGATTGTTTGCTCAGAGTGGTATCGTGGTGTAAATGTGCACTTCCAAACATTAACCCCACGACTTTGCTGCCACAACTCTACTCCCAAGCACAGAATGTTATTGTGGACCATTTGCACCAAATTGCTAGGTGTAGAGGGCAAACACACACACACACACACACAAAAACATGTTTTTATTTATGGAGAGACTCTTCGTTCAGAAAATTGCTCCCTGGTAAGCTCATTTTACTCTCTATAGAAAAAGTGTGGTGTAGAGAAAAAAAATTGACAGGGTGTTTGTTGATAATTGAGCCTTTGTTATGTATTGAACCGGGTGGGATAGGCCACAAACAGCAACAAGCTTTCTGACACCTGGAGGTCAGAAGTTTGCTGGTAGGATGCAATTTGTCCCACAAGAAAAGCAAAACATGGTGTCATACAAACTACAAAGCAGAGAAATCCTTCAGTTGATTGGAGGATGCATTTATGTTCATCCGCTGCATGAGAATAATGGCTGTGATTGGTTGAGAAATGGGACACGGCATTATTATAGGGGTCACTAATAATTGTTAGGGAATAAGTGCTGTCACACACTATAAGCCTGTTTTTGGTCTCTGTGGGAAAGCTTAAAGTGTTTGCAGTAATTACTCTCTAAGGAGTTTGTTAGCCTGCTGTTAAACTCTTGTTTGTGTCTCTGTGGGGATAAAGAACTGCTTCTGATTATGTGTCCTCTCTTTCTTTCTTCTGTAGCTGCCAGCGGAGATACTATGATAGTTCAGCTTTTGTGCGAGCACAAGTGTCACGTCAATCTTAAGGATTCGGTATGTATGAGTCTTAAGCTGTCTGAACTGCTGAGAAAATGGCTTTCCAGCCTTTCTCTGCATGTGTTTTGCTGCAACTCAGAACTGCTTGTGGTCTACCTCAAACATGTGCATTGTCAAACACAACTCCTCAAAGACTCTGTTCTCTGTGGGTTTGAATCCCAGTCCAGATACATTGATTAAAATCCCCACGACACACTTGAGGTCCCTGTTACTTGAAGATTGCTTGTCCGAGGTCATTTTTCTGCTCTGCTCTTGTCTTTTAGTTTTTCTTCAACAATGTGTTTTCTTTAATTCCTCTGAGAGCCTCACAGTGCTGCTTTTTAAATGGCTTCTGTCTGGGTAATGACAAGAGCACTGACTAGAACTAAAAAAAAAATATTTGTTTCCTTTATTTACAGGTAGTAGGCATTTTATTTTCATAACTCAGACAACTACAACAACAAGAAAATCTAGCATATTTTGTATTACCATAAAAAGTTCTATTGAGAGCGTTGATAACTTTTATAAATTAATATAAAATATTATTATAAATATTTATTATTTAAAATGTATACTTTATATATGTAATACATATACATAAAAAAAAGTTATACAATAAATACATTCCTATTTGTTCTCTTAGAATTTGTAAATATATGAAACATTCTGTGCAAATTTAGTTTACATCCAGCTTTATTTTTCAGTGTTGCAAATTTTGCATAAAAATATGTGGTTGGTTAGTGTTAGTATTCCACTCATTTTAACTTATGACAATCATCCCATATATGTAGTTACATATAATATAGTTTTAAGTAACTAAAATACTTCAAAACAACATAAGAAGCAAAAGTATTCTAGTGGCCGTCAGGCACATCCAGTGTATTTTTAATTGAGAAATACATCCACAATTATTCACAGTTCTCCTTTAATAGTAGAGTTCCCTTTCGATACTTCACTCGTACTGTGTCGCTAGATGCTATGGGAAAAACTTTTTCTCAGATGACTGAAGCCTTTACAATCATGCAGTGAAACTGTATGGCCATTGGTTCGTGCGGTGAATTAAAAACTAACCAAAGGCTCAGCAGCAGAGCTGCACAAGCCTATGGCGAGGAAGCCCACCGGTGCCCGCCGGAATGTCCCGCTTCTCCTTCGGCAACGACAATCTTCTGTTCTCTGACCCATGAGACTTGAAGCTGCTCGTCGATGACATATCTCGCTGCGGACAGAAGCTGATTCAGCGTTCTGTGCCGCTCTGCTGTTCTCGCTCTGCACTTCTAGCCCGAGCCGCTTTCAGCACCCGCACAGTCCTCAGCTCGTCCCCTGCTGCCATTTGGTTATTTATATAAAAGAGCAAATTTCTAAAGAGCAAATTTGTAGTGACATTGTTGCAGAAGGGCAGTGAGTGCTTCACCTGTCTGGGTAATGCCCACAGAGATACTGATACTGAATGCTCTCTCTCAGAGTATGAGACTCGCTCCTCTCCGCTCGCTGACCGCCTTCTATGAAGGCAGCACCGCTCTCCCATTTCTCCTCTCTCACCAAAGCTCAGAGAAAGAAACAAGAGATCCACGGAGCTGAGCAACCGGGTTTGAGTGATTTGAGGGCACTAAATATTCACACTGAGCATTCTGCCCCATTCAGGCAATTGGAACAATTCTTTGTATGCTTTGGCGGTCACACCAGAGGGACTCCAGTCACAAAGCAAATAATTTATTGATGGTTAGTTGACGTTGTTGTGCTAGCATAGTCCTCCCTGGGCCTGCAAAGCCTCATAGGATTTAGAATCCAATTCCACTCGGAGCGTGGTCAGGCACTGTGTTACATGGCAGGCATTTGTGTGGTGGCCGGATGGGCCTTGCCATCCACATTTGCCAGGTTCTATAATTTGGACGTTCCAGCCTTACAGGCTCTGAGTCTATCTGCTTAAAGGGACATGCGCCAACTTAAAGCGAGTATATTCCGTGTACGCTCTTGGCCCTTTCAGAAGTGCTGAGGCTGTACAGAATGATTTGGACTGATTATGCAAGGCTGGGCTGACCACGGTGTGTTTAGCCCTCTTGCCTCCGGCAGGGCTCACCCTGCTTATACTTGGGCCCTCTGAGCTTTAATTACCTAAGGCCAGTTCATACCAGTCGTTCCTCTTTATTGCATGGCGTAATTGTATTGGTTCCCCATAGTGTCTAGCAACATAGTACGAGTAAAGTATTGAAATGGAACGTACTCTGTTACTAACGTAACCTTGGTTCCCTGATACAGGATCGATTACTGCATTCCTTTCCTCATCTTGATGTTGCACGACTCTGTGTCGTCACTTCAATTGACCTGATATTCTATGGCACAATTCTCTGGCAGGCTGCCCGGCCATTGGTTTGTTTTTAATTCAATACAACAAACCAATGGCCTAACAGTTTCACTGAATGTTTGTAAAGGCTTTAGTCATCAGAGAAAATTGAGTTTTTCCCCTTAGTGTCTAACAAAGCAGTACTCGTTCCTGTATCTCAGGGAACCGAGGTTACGTTAGTAACGGAGTACGTTTTCTGTTAAGACCCACAGCGCTTTTATCCCAGAGAAAAGACTGATTGCAGGGAAGGGTGAACAACCCTGATGCAACTCCAGAGAAATATTTCATGCTAATGATGCATCAAATAGCTATGTTCTGTCTGGGGAGACTGCTAGTAGAAAGAGGCAACAGCTAAACAACGTTCATTAAGTGATCCTCTCTGAAATGTATCTCTCTGAAATGTACAGTAGAGAAAGATGGCTTGTGTCGTGTATGATTTATAATGAGCTTTGTTATCTAGAAAACAGAAGCATAACTTCCTTTAAAGTCAAGTTGCTTTTAATAATATTTTGCAGGTAGCAGAACAACATGCAGGATATAGTTTTGCCTTTTGCATGAAAAATGTCCTAGCCTCTTTTACTTGAATCAAAAGCGAGTAAAGTATATATACATAAATACATTGAATAATTCACTCTATTCACTTATTTTTAATTTTTTAATTTTTTTGAAAATCTGCAAAACATTTACTTTCCGCCAGGTTTTCAAAGATCTAGATGAGTTTACTTCATTGGATCAGATTTGGAGAAATGTATCATTACATCATTGCTCACCAGTGGGTTTTCTGCTGTGAATGGATGCCTCAGAATGAGAGTCAGGGTTCGGATAAGGTGCTTAAAGTGCTTGAAGTACTTGAATTTGACTTTTTGAAATTTAAGTACTGTAAAATCCTTGAAAACTGCTACTGTTTGAGAAGGCACTTGAAAAATACTTGAATACTTAATACTTGAGTGCTTACAGGTTAATATGTATGAAATAAGTGTTATTTTTTTTCTTAATAAAACAATATTTTACATAAAATTAATGATGCAGTGAGTCTGACAGAGTCGTTTCGCCGGGGTTTTAGAAGCGCACAAGATTACTCTTTGAGGAAAGTTGTGTTTGTGGTAAAACTTTTGATAATGATTGTATTTTATTTTTCAGTCTTTAATTGCATGTACTGTTTGTTTGGGTTTCATTTGGGAACGCATATAAAGTCTGAAGCGTTTTGTGTTGCACTGTTGTCATTTATATCTCCTTCTCAGCAGTCTCAGGACCATAGGCTGTATAAAAACAGTTTTGAGACACAAACTTTTCCTCTGCATATGCTGTGAATTTGTGTTGATTAACATTCATCTAGGAAAACCATTCATGTTATCTCAGTAGATTTGTAACGTAAATCATTTATAAACCTATGCCAGCACAGGAGAATTCATCAACATATTTCTAAATATGCGATTTGTTGTACATCACAATATCAAAATAAAAGTTCAAACCCTCACTCTGAGTTTGCATGTGGCCAAATATTAAAATTACATAGATTTAAACATCCTTGAATCAAGCTATGAAGTAAAGCATGGACAGGCCGTTGGCACCCTCGGCAAGTATTTGTATTTCATGTAATTGTTTGGGTTTGATGCTTTATCAGATGCTTACAGTGCATTCAGGCTAACATTTTTTACCTAACGTGTTCCCTGGGCATCGAATCCACAACCTTTACCTTTATTGGTTTATTAGAATTTGAAAGATAACAATATTGTTTGATAAGTGAGATCTCTTTCATTCAAAATGTAATTTTGCAGTTTCTGTATGAACCCTGGAGAGTCCAGACAGCTGATAAAAACATCACAATAATCCACAAGGCTTAATATCATTAGTTAACATCTTGTGAAGTGAAAAGTTTACTGCATTCACTGCAGAGAACCCATTGATGAACAAGTGATATCTTGTTAAATTTCTCAAAATCTGTTCCATTTCTGTTCCATTTTCATTTAATAATTTAGCAGATGCTTTTATCCAGAGCCATTTAGAATGAGGACAACAGAAGCAATCAAAACAACAAAAGAGCAACAATACATAAGATTTACATCTTACATGGCTTGAGGGTGAGCAAAACATTAATTTATACATTTTAGGGTGAGATATTCCTTGAACCCCTGTGCTTGTCTGTTTTTATTTCACATTATCACCTATTGTCTAATTCACACATCTCAATTGTCATAATGTCAGCAGCTTCAATGTATTAAAGCATTTTTTTTTTCTTCTGAAGCTGTAAATTACTTAGAGACAGAGGGTAGGTGTGGGAGGCAATGAAACCCTCAAGCTGTGGCTCTCTAATTTAGACAACCATGACTGAAGAGCTTCAGCAGACGAGAGAGAGGGAGAGAGAGAGAGAGAGAGGGAGAGGGAGAGGGAGATGATCATCAGATGCTGCTTTCGGTCACTGATTATCCACCATTGTCATCCTCTGAGGCAAGCCTGGCACAATTCTGATGATTCTCGCCTACTCAGCCCATTGCTTTAAACATGCGGAAATACCTGCTTTCATTGCAAAATTAATAAATGTAGCCAAACTAATGTTGCAGTAGCATTCTAGGCTCGAGCACAAATGATAGTCCTTTGATGGACGCTTAGAAAACACTGGGCCTTATGTTCAAAAACCAGGCTGTTAGCAGTAGACAAATAAACTGATGTGTTCCTTTTCTGATTATAAGTCTTCTTGGAGTTTACCTTTAAGCTGGATAGAAAACTTTGAACCACCAAAAGCTTAGCAAAAGCCACTGGGTCTAATTTAGAAATCTCAAACCTGCTACTTTTCCCCTTATTTTCCCTTGAAGCATATTGGATGCTTATACCCTCAGGAGTATTAGACATGCAGTGTGTGAATAGATTACTAATTTACACTGCAAAAAATGTGGATGTATTTAATAGGGATAATTCAACAAAAAATGAGAAAATTCTGTCATAATTTTCCATTGTTAATGTCATTGCAAACTCACACTGTGACTTTTTTCCATTGAACACAAATGGTGTCATTTTGAAAGGCTCTTTTTCATGCAGTTTCAATGAAAAGCAAATGACGCAGAAAAGCACCATAAAAAAATCATATTGTGTGGGTGAATGAGGTTGAATAATAACAATTTTCATTTTTTTAATACATTGTAAGATATGGCAAATATGGCAAAATTTTACCTTTTAGGTAAAACCTATGGGGCAGTCGCTTGGAGGGACACATTTGTATCTTATTTAATCCTAAAAAGTGCATATTAGTACCTTAGGAGTAATCTTTTAACAGTGTTATTATTCAACATTAGTCTGGTACTGTTTCCAAATTACAGTATTGTTCAAAATAATAGCAGTACAATTTGACTAACCAGAATAATCAAGGTTTTTCGTATATTTTTTTATTGCTACGTGGCAAACAAGTTACCAGTAGGTTCAGTAGATTCTCAGAAAACAAATGAGACCCAGCATTCATGATATGCACGCTCTTAAGGCTGTGCAATTGGGCAATTAGTTGAATTAGTTGAAAGGGGTGTGTTCAAAAAAATAGCAGTGTGGCATTCAATCACTGAGGTCATCAATTTTGTGAAGAAACAGGTGTGAATCAGGTGGCCCCTATTTAAGGATGAAGCCAACACTTGTTGAACATGCATTTGAAAGCTGAGGAAAATGGGTCGTTCAAGACATTGTTCAGAAGAACAGCGTACTTTGATTAAAAAGTTGATTAGAGAGGGGAAAACCTATAAAGAGGTGCAAAAAATGATAGACTGTTCAGCTAAAATGATCTCCAATGCCTTAAAATGGAGAGCAAAACCAGAGAGACGTGGAAGAAAACGGAAGACAACCATCAAAATGGATAGAAGAATAACCAGAATGGCAAAGGCTCAGCCAATGATCACCTCCAGGATGATCAAAGACAGTCTGGAGTTACCTGTAAGTACTGTGACAGTTAGAAGACGTCTGTGTGAAGCTAATCTATTTTCAAGAATCCCCCGCAAAGTCCCTCTGTTAAAAAAAAGGCATGTGCAGAAGAGGTTACAATTTGCCAAAGAACACATCAACTGGCCTAAAGAGAAATGGAGGAACATTTTGTGGACTGATGAGAGTAAAATTGTTCTTTTTGGGTCCAAGGGCCACAGGCAGTTTGTGAGACGACCCCCAAACTCTGAATTCAAGTCACAGTACACAGTGAAGACAGTGAAGCATGGAGGTGCAAGCATCATGATATGGGCATGTTTCTCCTACTATGGTGTTGGGCCTATTTATCGCATACCAGGGATCATGGATCAGTTTGCATATGTTAAAATACTTGAAGAGGTCATGTTGCCCTATGCTGAAGAGGACATGCCCTTGAAATGGTTGTTTCAACAAGACAATGACCCAAAACACACTAGTAAACAGACAAAGTCTTGGTTCCAAACCAACAAAATTAATGTTATGGAGTGGCCAGCCCAATCTCCAGACCTTAATCCAATTGAGAACTTGTGGGGTGATATCAAAAATGCTGTTTCTGAAGCAAAACCAAGAAATGTGAATGAATTGTGGAATGTTGTTAAAGAATCATGGAGTGGAATAACAGCTGAGAGGTGCCACAAGTTGGTTGACTCCATGCCACACAGATGTCAAGCAGTTTTAAAAAACTGTGGTCATACAACTAAATATTAGTTTAGTGATTCACAGGATTGCTAAATCCCAGAAAAAAAAAAAATGTTTGTACAAAATAGTTTTGAGTTTGTACAGTCAAAGGTAGACACTGCTATTTTTTTGAACACACCCCTTTCAACTAATTGCCCAATTGCACAGCCTTAAGAGCGTGCATATCATGAATGCTGGGTCTTGTTTGTTTTCTGACAATCTACTGAACCTACTGGTAACTTGTTTGCCACGTAGCAATAAAAAATATACTAAAAACCTTGATTATTCTGGTTAGTCACATTGTACTGCTATTATTTTGAACAATACTGTACATGGCACAAATTTTAGTTAGTAAGATAATCCATTACATTACACATTTTAGGTAATATAATCAGACGATTAATTCTGGATTACTTTTCACCTGTTTATCATATTGATTTAAATAAGATAATCTTTCCAAATTTTTATATAAGAGAGACAGAGAAAGAGAAAATATTCCATTCTTTGTTACTGACCATATTAAGTGCATTAAATGAGGGCTTGAGACGAAGAACCATATAAGTCCATATTTTCAATTTTTGAATAATACATTTTTTTTTAATTTGGACTGAATATTATATTACTTTTTTTTTTTTTTACTTGAAGATAGACAACAAAAGCTTCCCAATTCTAATGAGACTGGATTTTTTAGTATCAATCTTAAAAATAAAAAGTTAGAGTAATTTACATTTCTGGAATTTGGAAGAACAGTATATGTCCAGTTAATGTGGAATAACAGTATAAGTCCAATTAATCATATCAATTTAAACCACTGGAGATTTGATTCCTTTATCTTAGTTTTAATACAGTAACAGAACCTTAAAGAAAATATCAAGCATTTCTTTCTTTCAATTTTTTTTATTTTTTGCCAACGTAAATCACAGAACAAAAACGCGGACAATACGCTACGAACAATGAACAATACATAGGCCTACTTATAGTACAGAAAATAAACGTCAGTACAAACAAACCGTACATACAATAAACAATAAATACAAACAATAAACAGTAATAATGGTAAACAATACATATTTACAATAGAGACATACATCATCTTCATTCCATGCTGGTTCTATATGCTAGTTTACCATATACGTCTTCCTTTTTTTGGTTCTAAATAAAATAAAATAAATACCTATATATTCCTATTATACAACATAAGATAAGGCATACAAGATAAGCTACAACTACTTTTATGATTAATTTCACACAACATACACAATATATCCCACCTTTCCCTGCACATGACCTACACATACCAGGCTACTCTTCACATTCTAATGTCCCATAAAATGCTTGGGCCTCTGCTGGCATGTAGGCTAGCATTTTCATAAGGTCACGGTGCTTCTCCTTCTTGATGGGCAAAGGGTCTTCGTAAGCAAGAGCATACGTGGTGGAGAACAAGGGAGCTGGAGGTGGTTGATTCTTCCTCTGTTTGGTGATCAGCCAATGCTTCCATCCCTCGTAGAGGCTGTGGCTCCCTTTTGTGTGGACACACCATGGATCAGTAGCTGAAATCATGATTCAACAAGAAATTCAATAATGATTCTTCCTTCACACACATATCCCCAACACTGTTAATCTCAGAAAACCAGTTTAGTTTTAGTCTAGTTCTTTAGTTCTTTACCTGTCACTTTCAACCACAGCATGGATGTGATTAGGAAGCCAGGTGGATGCTTTAATGTTGCATCAGGGAGCTGCCTGAAGTCCGCACATTTTATCTCAATTACTTTAAATGGATGCAGCTGCCTGGCTCCACGGATCATCTCGGCGACATTGCTGGGGGTGTGGAGTGTGGACACCTTACGCCTCTTGTCCAGCGTGGCAAATGAACGGTCACAGGGAAGGAAGGAGTGACCAGACACCATGAACTTCTGCTCTATCTGACTGAAGTACCCTCTAGATACGAGTAGGGCCATGAGGTTTAGGACTCGCCAGTTGTTGTTCTGCCCACAGCATCGGTCACTATAGATGATGAGCTTCCGTTCCTTTGCCTGGACTAGGGGAGCGAAAGATGTTTCTGCCCACTTCAAAAGACAGCTTGCCACCTCGATGGAACCTCTGTGAGCGATGCCCTCATGCCAGAGGCACATTGTAGGAGGTTTGTCAGTGCCCATCTCCTGGATACAGAGGTTGTAGTTGGCCAGCTGCCGTTGATAGTACACGTTGGAGTGTGTCAGGTTTGGCGTGTACACTACCCCCTGCATGTCGATACAAATGACATGGCAGTCATCATTGGCTTTGGCCCACTCTGTGTCAGCCTGCAACTGGGTGTATGCTTTTTCGGCTTTCCGGTGGTGAAGCTCACTCTTGGCTGTGATCTTCAACCTTTCTCCATCTGTTGTAGTAGCTACTAATTTTGAGAACAGGGCGTCACATTTTGCACAAGTATCACTTCTTGGCTGCCCAAAACTGAGGTTTTGCTGCTTGAAGATGTCCCTATAGAGCCAGAACTTTGCAGTGGATGCTGGATTGCTTTCCTTGTACAGGCGGAACATGCGGAGCAGGTTTAAATCAGGGCTCAGGTACTCCCTCTCCACATCTCCCTTCATCCGTGAGTAGTGGTTCGGTTGGCGTGGGAAGCTCAGGATGTGCTCTCTTATCCCCTCTCTCACTGCAGGATGAATGCTATGAGGCCTAAAAAATAAACAACACAACTCATGAACAAGGGAAATATAATAAACTATGCTGGTCTGTTTTGCACAATTGCATTGTTTCTGTGACAATAAAATTTAATATAATTGTAAACTTTTCTCTAAACTATAGGATTTTGTTTTTCACAAACAATCATTAATGGGATTCTCAGGATTTAGCATTAAGCTTTGTATTAGTAGAAAACCAGTAGTATTTTCGAATTACCATGCTTTCCTCCCTCATATCCCCCTGAGATGAGAGATTTATGTATTTTTTGTCTGGAAAAAATCCTCATATGACGCAAAAATTGTCATTGTTTACATGCACACATTTTGTTTCAATCTAACTGAATTCATTCTGATTGGTGAATCTGAATGTAGTGTTTACATGAACGCTAAACATGTGATCGATTGATGTGTGCGTTTTAGCATTGCTAAGAAAATTCCTGCTCCTCCGTGAGAGATACGAGACCGGTGCGTCTCACAGGTGTCGCTCATCAGTAATCACGCCACCGGCCTTGCGCCGTTCTCCCGCGGCCCTCAGTCTCGTCCTGCTTGCCACAGTAAACACAATGAATGGCAACTGTAGAATGCAAAAGCCTAATCCCGGACATTTTGGCCGATCTCGAAATCCCGGGATCATACATTACATTTGCATAGCACTTTACCTCTGATATCGATCTCAAAGTGCAAAAATATGTTTCCTGACTGGGCAACAACAGTGAGCTGAATCCTAACCATTACAGTTTGTGCATGCTGGCGTTATAGGGTGGCAAGGCACCCGACGCCCTATAATGCCAGCGTCAAGTGCACCATTAGATCAGGGAATGTTGTAGGGCAACTGATGCTGACATTGGTGCAGCTTTAAAAACTAATAGGACGAGAGCATGAGGTCCTTCCAGGATTTTTTTTTTTTTTTTTTTACCTGTTCTTATGTTTTCCTCTGAAGTCCTCTAATGGAGACCTGACTACCTGCTCTGTTCCCTCAGACTGACTGCCTAACTTTTCTTGAATAACCTTTTCAAAGATAAGTAACTTTAAATAAATATGTTATGGACAATGTATCTAATTAAAATCATACATGTAATAAAAAGTTAACAAACGAAAAAAATTAGGCTGTTTAAAACTTGCCTGTAGGCGACTGTTGGTCAGTTGAAAGACTGACATAAATGTGAGCTTACAAACAGCAAGTCTTTGACCTCCTTGTTGCACATGGTACTTGAAGGTGTACTTCCTCTTAGTATTCTCAGTGTTGGGCCCACGTGGTCGTCTGCGACTCACCTTGTGCTAGAAGTAAAAAGACATATTGGGATGATCAGTGATCAGGCACATGTGCAGTCTTAGTGAATTAAAGGCATACAGTAGTATTCAATTCACTGGTTATTTTATGGGCCTACAATGTAATGCATTGCATACTGTTGACATGATATGGTCATGAATTGCTTAAGTTAGCATACCTGCTCCAAACCAGAGAGAATGATAGCCTGCTGCCTCTCATAAGAGACAGCATAAAACTCTGTGAAGAGCTGGAGTTTTCTTTGGTCTGTTAGGCTTGAACACTGCCTGGGACATGTCTCCTTGCATGCCTTTCCCTTAACAGAAACAGTCACATTAGCGTTTTTGTTTTTTTGAGCTATAAAACAGAGCTATTAGCAGCTATTAAGGTTACTAGCTAGAATGTATAACAGCTTACACAATCAATGCATTTTTTTTTTATTATTACCTTTTTTTTCATTTATTTTTATTATTTATTAAATAACAAGTAACAAACATAGCATAGCATACAATATTACAAAAACAAAGTGTTACATTAAATGGTAACAGGGATCCAAAAATTATATCAAAATATTTTAAACACGTCAATGACTTTTTAACCAATTTCAGTGAAGACATAAAGCAGTCAAATTCTACTCTAAACATCTTAAAGATTGGGGATGAATTTACATATGTTTGTTTATGTATATAAAATTCTGCCAGCAGTGCTTATAACAAAATCAATGAATGGTAAAAAAAAAAAAAAAAAGCCTAACATTACTGTAGACGCAGCTGGGCTGGTGTTACAGACGCACCTAAAGCGTTTCGATTCATTTCTCCGTGATTATGAGGAGTAGAGAGACATGTTTAAAACGTCCCCTGAATCCTAATTTTCTCAGCTTTCATACGACATGACTTGAAGCTTTAAAAAGAGTGAGCTATATGAATGAACTGTAGTAGACGATGACCCTCTGTCTGTAACCGCTAACTTTATGTAGATACTTTGTATACGGTTTTTCACTCACCTCTTTTGGTGGACTTTTTCCTCGTTTTTGCTCTCCTCTCCGGTTCACATATGGTTTCCCAGCATCCCTCAGAGACTTCCTTGCCCTGTCCTTCCATTCATTCATGTTCGCTCTCCATTTTTTGCCGACGTTTTGTCTATTAATGTCCGCAGCGGACATGAAAGCAACCGGCGTCTCCATTTTTCGTTACTGGACATGAACGGTTTTTCCGCGTGAGACTATTTTAAAATTTTAAATTCAGAGTTTTGGTCGCGCGAACACCCCCCAAAGTGATTCTGTATACAAAGTGGCACACATACATTGAAGTCACATGGTTATCTCAATTTATGTTTTTTTGGACTTATACGGTTGTTCGTCGCATGAATACAAATATTGTCACAATTTCCCAAACTTTTTTTGAAGTAACTGCAGGTGGTTTGTGAGTTCAATGAAAAGCAAGTAATTAATTAAATCATTATGTAAAATTAAATAATTTAGAACATCCATCAAAATAAAACACTTACTAAAAATGTAAATATTCTGTTTGTTTACCTGCATGTCAACACAAATGTGATACTTAATTATTAACTTAATATAAAATATCAGGGGTACTTCAAATAAATGTTTTATGTGAAAGAGGTCTGGCTGAAAACAAGTTTGGGAATCCCTTCATTATATTTGTAAGAAATAAAGTGAATATTTGCATTTTAATGTGTTTGAAAGACAAAAGCCTTCCAAAGACATGCATGGTTAAATAACGTACTCCGTGATAATTCAAATAAAATTGAATGTTAATCAGTAGTTGATACAATGTTGAGAGAAAAAAAAACAACAACCTGGAATTGTTTTTTTTTTTTTTTTTTTTTGTAATTCCAGTGGTCAAATGCTGTGTGGACTCAATGTTCTGTGTAATGATCACCACTCGACTAGTGACTGGTCTTTGTGTGTATGCACACAAAAGTGGAAGACCTTCTGAATGTGTATTATGGTATGCTATTACAAAAATAAATCTAATAACAAGAAATAAATTTTTGGAATCTGATTACGTAATAGAGATTACTTGTAATCAGATACTATCCAGCTCTGCAAATAAGGTATGAATATTTTTCTGAGGGTGTAAAGAAAAACAGTTAAAAATATCATGCCGCCTGAACGAATGTATACTTGGTATTTAGGTGTTTACTTTTTTTAGCGCAATAACATGGCAACACCTTATAAAATGCTTTGTTGGATACATTGTTCTCTGAAAACCTGTTTTAAGTTAAGACTGATGTATGTATTTCTTTATTATGTAAACAAACCAGTAATTTCTGATACAATTATCCTAATGTTTTTATTACAGTGACTTAGCCATTATAAAATTGGCTTGGTTGTGAATGCCCTTGAGGTAAATGTTGTAAGCAAACTTTCTCAACAGCAGACTGATGCAGTTATAAACTAATGAATTGGGATTGATGAGGTCTGCTGTGAGGAGAGAAATGGCTTGAGCTTGTGAAAAAAATGTTGAACAATTATGTTTTCATGACC
The DNA here is from genome assembly GCF_003368295.1 of Carassius auratus. Classification (NCBI taxonomy): domain Eukaryota; kingdom Metazoa; phylum Chordata; class Actinopteri; order Cypriniformes; family Cyprinidae; genus Carassius; species Carassius auratus. Next base: position 16,826,893 of record NC_039263.1, on the reverse strand, counting down.
GTTTTCCTATAAAATGTCAATTTACTTAAAGATTGCACCTTGATGTGAATTGTAATAGCTACAAAGAAGGTAATTATTGTATGTTTTATCACCCAAATATTGGGCACACAAATGTTCCTTTTAATTTAAATTGCAATTATATCATTCCCTGACCTGTTGGGTTGAGCGCTGACCTTCCAGATGTCTTAAATGTTCGCTTGTTAAATTTAATCTCATTCTGACACTTCAATAAACGCCAGGATAGAAACCAGCCAGAACATAGGATTTGTACTAAATCATTAAATTTTATTCTTAATGCCATATGAGCTCAAAACACCCCCTGGACTGCAATGACTAAGCATTTGCCAGTGAAGATACAAAATGAAAAGCATCTAAATAGGACTTTAAATCTTTGTTGTATACCTTAAACACGCACAAGCTAAAAGAGCTTATGAAATAAGGTTTGTTTCTGTACCATAAACGAGCACCAAAATCGTGTCAAGTTTCCTCACACGTTCCAGGGAAAAACCACACCATGTTGTGAGCTTACATAGAAAGTCTGGATATGCACCTCTTGCTTCCTGAAGAAAAAAAAGTTATACTCATTTTTCTTCATAAATTCTTCAAATATAGCATAATAACAGAAGAATTTAAAACAATTCCTTATAGCTCACAATGTTTTGCATGCACAGCCTGTTGTCTTGTTGTTGTTGTTGTTGTTGAGGTTTTAACTGAGAAAACGTATGCATTTGTGCAAAGCTGTACAGAATCACGGTGCAGATCAAATTTAGCCGTCACCCTAAATGTGCCTGTGATGAGGTGTCAGTTTCTCTTACTCTGGAATTATTGGCAGAACCCCTGTGACCTTTGGGATCACCGGCAGGGAGCGTTGAGCTCTTCCTTTCACTGTCAGAGTATTGTTTGCCCAAGGAAATTTGGAAATGAAAAGTAGAAATTATCACCTTTGTGCATTACTCTATTACTTTATATCTTGTAGAATTTAATGTGAAGTGAAAATTGAGTGAAAGTGACATACAGGCAAGTATGGTGACCCATAATCAGAATTTGAGCTCTGCAATTAACCCTTCCAAAGTGTACAAACACAGCAGTGAACACACACCCGGAGGAATGGGAAGCCATTTATGCTGCGGCATCCGGGGAGCAGTTGGGGATTCGGTGCCTTGTTTAAGGGCACCTAAGTCGAGGTTTTGCTGACCCAAGACTCGAACCCACAACCTTAGGGTTAGGAGTCATACTCTCTAACCACTAGGCCACGACTTGCATCATGTTATTTTGTTATACATGATATTTGAAGAAAAATGATGTTGACTTAAAGCTCTTTTTCATTTAGGATGGCTTCACGCCCCTGCTTTTGTCAGCTAGGCATGCACATGCAGAGGTCTGCCAGAGTTTATTGGACTGGGGTGCTGACATCAACGCTAGAGACAAAAATGGCAGGTATGGTTCTGGATATTAGTCATAATACAGAGAGTGCTGATAAGAAAAGTTTCTCCGTTTAAACATTACCTCCTGCTATCATAAAGTGCCAAGTGAGTTGAATAAACTAAATTGGGATGCCAAGAGTATTACTAAACTGGTATAACTGCGTAATCCATCTTAAGTACATACAGTATACTACCATTCAAAATTTCTGAATGAAGTCTCTTAAGCTTACCATATTTTAGAATATTACTATAATTTTAAAACCGTTTCTATTCTAATATTTTTTTAAATGTAGTTTATTTTTGTGATTGCAAAGCTGGATTCACAGATGTCATTACTCCAGTCTTTACTGTCACATGATCCTTCAGAAATCATTCTAAATTGGTGCTTTTTTATTTATTGTGGAGAAATAAACTTTCTTCTGAAAGTTTGAAAACATTTTATAATATGAATACATCCTTGGTGAATTAAAGTTACCGAATTAACATTTCTGATGCCAACCTTCTGAATGAAAGTGGAAGTGACATGCTGTTATCTGTGCAGAACCGCAGTGATGTTGGCCAGTGAGAGCAGCTGTCCGGCCGCTGTCGAGCTGCTGGTGCAGAGGGGAGCTGAGCTGCAAATGGTGGACTCGTTGGGCCACGACGTGCTCCATCACACCAAACCGTCAGGCGGCAGCGAGGTCCGAAACGCTCTCAACACGGCCTTTCACAGACAGCAGTCTGAGTCAGGTAATCTATAAAGGCCAATGTCATGCCAATTAACACAATTTGGTTGTAAAGCTCACATTCTAAATTATGATTAAAATACTATTGGTTATTATGCAATTACACATACTTATTGGTATTGCTGTTACTATTGTTAGCAAGTTGTTATATGTAGCATGCCATGGACATTATATAAAATGTGTTGCTCTTCTGTAATAACCAAATGACACTGCACTCAATAACAGTAACATATCTTACTGAACTTACTGAATCGTACTGAATCGTACTGAATATGATACCAGCACAACTGAGATGTGGCTGTAACCACAAGCCAGTTGTTGTTCAATGTAAAATATTCACTGGGATACACTGAGGAAACCCTGGAATTTGCAACATCATTGTTTTCCTCCCTGTGGTATTAAATAAAAGAAACCAGTTGATATTATTTTTTGTGGATTGTGATCTTGAATGTTTTCCTTTCTTTGGCCTTCAGAGCTTTTTAGCTCAATATAGCCATCTAGTGGCGTTTTTATTAAATTTCTCTTGCTTCCACACCTATCGAAGCAGTGAAAGATAGTTAATAAATATATTTTCAGAATTTCTCAGATGTGTTTGTGAAATAATGAAACAAGGAAAGATTAGGACAGCATGTCTAATGTTAGCAGCAGCAATGACATGCCATTTTAATTTTGCCCACTCCATGTTTTCCCTTCCTGTATCTTTGTATGAGCAGATAAGAGTTCAGAGAGAACCCCTCAGGTAAGCAAGTTAATTTTAATTTCATTTATTTTTATCCCCTCAGACTTTATGGTTTTCCTAATTTTCTGATTGACAGAACCTGCAAAGGTTCTTCGTAGATGCTTAAAATTCACAGTTTAACTGAATGCTTAGTTCACTAGTTAACAGTAGTGTCAACCTCAAGAGAGGATTTTGATTGAATGTTCCTTTCTCACATTTGACAAACATTCCGGCAATGCACAGTCAGAAATATTCTCTGGCATTTGCCTCACGCTGTAGTGATAATTGTTTTCTTCTTCCAAACTAAGTATACAGTGTTTATTTCACTAACCACTTAAACACTTTACTTCGTCTTCCTATCTCTTTTTGCCACTCTTCCTTATTCTGCACACTATCTCAGCATGGTCAAAAGTTAAATGAGGACAGAAGCTCCACCCCCAAAAAGAGAAAAGCACCTCCTCCTCCCATTAGCCCAATCCAGGTAAAGGCACATAGTGCTGAATCTGTGATCTCTGCACTTTCTAAAAGACTTGGATGCAATTATTTATTTGATGACTTCTGAATGTACAGCTGATAATTAACCATTTTTCTGTGTCCATAATGCCCTTTAGCTTTGCCTTGCTTTCAAGCTTTCCTTTGTCTTATTTTTCAGTCGGCTGGTATCATCTCTCCTCAATATTTTACTCCATCTGAAACTCCTTTGTCCGGAAAAAGTGATTCATCCAAAAGATTCAATTACAAGGTAAAATAGTGAAGTGTTAAGGTGTATTTGTGCAAGATGTGTTAAAAAAATAAGTATAAATTAAGAATATAATATTGAGTGAAATAAGTATATTTAATATCATTAATTATAATATTGATTGTAATAATGTAAATAATAAAAATATATTTTTACATTATATTTTTAACAGCTAAAAACATTTTAAAAAGCTAAAAGTATGATTAATCATTGATTAATAAATAATTATGTGATGTGTGTGTGTGTACCTGTGTGTGTGTGTGTGTGTGTGTGTGTTTATATATAAATAAATATATATATATATATATATATATATATATATATATATATATATATATATTGCTGTCTGACAAAAACATTCATGCATTACTTACTATTTGAAATGTAGACTAGGTAGGCAGCATATTAGGTTGTGTTAGCTAATCCATAGCCGTGTAGCTGTTATTTTTTGATCATTATTTAATTAATAACACGATTAACTGGGTATTCTTCACTCCCTGTTTGTTGAGGAGGAGGAGGAGCTGAAAATTGCTGTACTGAAGGAAGAGATCGAAAAATTGCATGAGGAAAAATGCATCCTACTCGAGACCATTGAAGATCTGAAGCAGATTGTGGAGCAGACTGAGCCCAAGGCGAGTACTGCACAGCCCTTTAATATTCCTTCATGTGGCAGCTGCTTTGATCTTCAGCCACTTTTGCTCTCTGGAACCCATTTTAACAGCTGCATTTTTACTGGCCCTGGCCAGGTGAAGAACCTTGCTTTAGGGGACACAAAAGCAGACCTCTCTTCCACACCACTGGTTTTGGACTCAAACTTGTGAATGAGTTTTGCTACAGTTTGCGCATCATGTTTGAATTTTAACTGGTGACTCAAACCTTTGGGTCTTTTTTTATGTGACCTTACAGAATTTTTGGTGTCCAAGGCCCACTAAAAAAGTAGATGTTGTAAAATAATCTTGTCATCCTCCTGTTTTGAAACAGATTGAGCAGTCTGGGAATGCAGATTCAACGTTGATTGCAGCCCTGCAAGCAAAGATAGCCTCTCTCTCTCTGGAAAACCAGCAACTTGCCCAAATAATAAAGGTAGCTCACCGTAAAAGATTTGTGATTGCCTTACAGATGACATGTCATTTTTTCAGTTAGATAAAATCATTGTAGGATGACTTCTTTTGTCAGGCCAATCAAACTTTGTGTGTTCTGAGTTAAGATGGCCTGTGTAAACACTGGGAAACCTGTTTGGAAATTTTTACAAATTTGTTTGGTTGGTGGAAATTGCACACAGCACTTTAAAGCAAAGAGCATTTGGAAATAAGTAAGTACATTGCAAGTCATTATCTTTTCTAACTGAGCAGAAACGTCCAGCTCCACAAGGAGAGGAAGGCCAGGGAAGTTCCCGTCCAAACAGCATCGAGTCTAATGCCTCGTACCACTCCACCCGTGCTGACTTCGAGCTCTCCAGCGAAGTGCATATCCATACTGGTGATGAGGAGGATCTTTCAGGGTTGTCTGTTTTGGATATCAGTGGTTCGTCAAACAAACATGAGATTGAGGAGGACGCAAGACTGATTGCGGATAAAGAAATCGGACTGCTTCGGGGCGCGCTGGAGAATCTGCAGGCCAAACTTCTAGAGTCCAGAATGGAGAACCGCACTCTTCAGGCCAGACTAAACACTGACTTTGAAAAAAACTGAAGTTGCATCTAAAAGCATTGGTGAAGATACCCAAAAATGCCAGGAAGCATTGCAAGAGTTACAGATGAGGGGAGATTCTGTGGGCACACAAGAGGACAACGTGGTGCAGAAGTTTCAGTATTTGAAGAGCTGCCTGGAGCAGGAGGTCAAAGAACTGAAGGGAAAGTTGGCCGTATCGCAGGAGGAGCGACAGCAAGATACTTGTTTGATAAGGGATCTTCAGGCTCAGCTCAAAAGTGTCCGTCTATCTGAGGAAGAGCGTCAAGAACTGAAGAACACCTACAGCACTTTGGTGGAGAACATCAACCAGGAGAAAGCACTGTTGATCGAGAAGTACAAAGAGTCTCAAGAGGAGATCAGGATGCTCCAGGAAGCCCTTCGAGGCACTGTGCCGGTGGAGGCTGCAGCCAAAGACTTTGAAGAGATGAAGGCAGAGCTCGGTGAGATTATCGATGGGCTGCAGCTGCGGCTTTTGGAGCTCTCAAAATCGTACAGTGAGGCCAAAAGCGAGCTTAGCGTCGCCCGCAACCAACTGCAAACCAAAGCTTCAGAGCCTAAGGACAAGGCAGATGTGGCCTTTGTCACCAAGGAGGAGCATGAGCAGAAAATTCAAGAGCTGGCATTCAAGATGAAGGACATGCAGAAGTTATTGAAGGACACTGAGGCTAAGCATCAAGCGGCACTTAAAGAAATAGCCCAGGTTAAACAAGACGCCGAAATCCAGGCTCAATCGTCTGTAGCCATTGCAGACCACACCCAGGTCGTGGCCTCCTTGGGGAACGCCATCAAGAACCTTGAGTCGGAAGTTGAAGTTCTTAAAGAGCAGCTCGACCAGAAGACCTTGCAGGTGGACACTTTGCAGAACAGACTGACAGTTAAGAAAGATGTCCCTCCAAATGATTCATTATCCCGAATGGAATATGAGCAGATGAGGGAGAAGCTGGGGGGTGAGATAAGTCACCTGAACCACCTACTGAAGGATGCGCTCAGGAAACAGGATGAGATGGCTCTGGAGGTGACTGCTGCTTGGCAGGAGGTGAAGGACGGCAGAAATGAGAGAGAAACGGCACAGGAGTTGGCAGTGAGCAGGGAGCAGGAGTGCAGTGCATTGAGTACCAAGTACAGGGAGGCTCAGGAGGTCGTTGTCCAGCTGAAGAAGCAGGTGGAAAGCCATGTGATATCTGAGCGAGAGAAGAATAAAAAGGTGATTTTTATTCTTCCATTCTCATTTCTGTCCAATTGATGCTTGATGTGTCATGTTAACAACTAATGTGTTGTGTTTAATTACAGATTGATGAGCTCTCAAAGGAGGTTTTGAAGTTAAAGGATGCTCTGAACAGCCTTTCACAGCTGTCTTACACTAGCACCCCTAAGAGACAGCAAAGCCAGCAGGTGGACTCTCTCCAACAGCAGATCAAGCAACTGCAGTATCAACTTGCTGTATGTTACAATCCTTGTTCTGCTTTAAAGAAATATAGCAAGTGAACTGTTCAAGAGTTTGGGGATGGACAGTTTTGTAAAGAATTTTAAGAAGACTCTTATGCTCACCAAGGCCTCATCCATTAAAAAAATACAGTAAAAACATTAATATCATGCAATTGGAATATTCTTGTTATTATCCATGTTGATAACAGTTGTGTTTCTATTTCTATAAATAGAAAGTTTGAAAGAACGACTTTTATTTAAACATCATCTATAAGATAACAAAAACATAAATGTCTTCACAATTACTTTTGATCATTTTAATGCATCCTTGCTGATTAAAAGTATTAATTTCATTCAAAAGAACATGACTGGCCCAGATATTTGAACAGTATTGTGTAATCAACAAAGAAAATGAAAAGTGGTATTACATGAGCATGACATGCTCTATACATATGTTCAAAATTGCTTTCCAAAAATATTCAAAGCGGTTGCTTTCTTTTCACAACAGGAGTCAAAGAAACGTCACCATGAAGTTGTCTCAGTCTACAGGATGCACCTTCTTTATGCTGTCCAGGTCTGTATTTATTTATAATCGGTCAATATTCTAGTGTACAAATATCAACAAGTTATTCATTTGAGTTTGATTCAGTCCATATACTGTTAACTTATTAAATAATGTGTTTTCTCTCTTAGTCCAGAATAGCCTTTTTAAACTCTCTAACCTTTCTTTTTAGGGCCAGATGGATGAAGATGTGCAAAAGGCTTTGAAGCAGATACTTGTAATGTGCAAAATGCCATCCGAGGCCAAGTGATCGAGCCAGTATTGTAGTTGTTCATGAACTGCCAAAAAACAGTGATCAAAGGATATTCATCTAAGACCTAAAGTCCAGAAACCTTCAATCAGAAAGACACATGTAGTCGAGCACTGCAGTTGAAATCACCATTGGCTTATCCCTGATATTTTGGAAATGCATAGCGAACTTGAGTAATTTACGAAAAGGGGAAAACAATTGATGTGTGCACAATCTCTCTGCTAACACAGTGCCAGACAACGAAACACAATCTATAGTCAGTGATTTTCTGAAATTTGTTTTGAAAATTGTTCTATTTTTTTACATAAAAAAAAAAAAAAATCAGTATTTGATCCTGTTGTGAGGCATATTAGTTTGTCTGTTTGCATTGGGGTAGAATGCAAATACAAAGCACAAAGTGTGTTTGCCTGCATAACAGTCCATTGCAATGCACCTTTTCAGCTGTCTTTTCTATCTTTTTCAGTTGTAGTGTAGCGCAGCCACCTGCTGAATCGGCATGCTGTGAAAAGTCAAGTGGCTCAATGTTTGTTCTAGGACATTGCGACTTATTTCAGTAGTATTGAATTCTCCACTTTTTCAGAGTAGGTGCTTTGACAAAATGTCCATGTGCAAATGCACTTTTCTTAGTCAGTAGTCGGTCTTTCGTTGATGCCAGCATTAACCTGCCATTTCTAGGACACCAGCTGGGTTGTGTCCATGTGCCTCTGCTCATTTTTAAAGCCTTTGATAATATTTTGGAGGCCATAACATAAAACTGCACTACATTTCTTTTGCATTATGCTTGGTCCAACCAGTTTTCTGCACTAAAACATTTTAGTTTTAGAGTTGTGCATCCTTAACATGTTGTCTATAATAGTAATGAAGTCACTGCATGTTAAACAATTACAGTAATTAGTAGAGTACTAAAGACTCCTACAGTGACACATTGAGGACTAAGTTAGCCCTAGAACTCCAGTGTAGTTGTTGTTTTTATAACAAATAAGGATTGGAAAGGATGAGAAGGAATTTGTAATTGATCAGTGTAGGAATATAAACACACTTCCCCACTTTAGGAGTTGCTAAAATGTGAGCCATACAAAGGATTTTTGACACCTAAACAGTTGTAAGTGTTAAGAAATATATAGTAGCACTTGAAAACATGCTGAAAACACGTAGAGCATGGTGTAGATGTCATCATTTTATTCATGCAATAATGCCTAGCTCATCACCTAGTTTAGTACGGTTTTGTAGCTTTTGAATGTAATTTGAGGGACACCTACAATATAAACTTGTTTATAAGGAATAATTGCTTTTATAGAACATATAGCAGTTTTGTATTAAGTATTGAGTGTCCATTACATGTTTGCTTTTTGTTTCTTATTCATTACAGCTGCTTGCTGAGTGCCATTGCATTACTAAACAAGTTAAAAAAATACTTAAAACATTTGTCATAGATCATATAGCCTGAATTGCATCAGAAAATGTACAAAAAAATCAGAAAAAATTCTGTTTCTGAAGTGAAAATTTAAAATGCAAAAATAACTGCCCCATTGAATGCACATGATATTGTTATTGAGCTCTTGTGTCATATTTCATAGTCAATTGAGTTGTTTTTCGTAATGCATTTGTATGTTATTGAGTAAGGCAACTTGCTGTTGGCTGTTGTATTTTTTTTTTGCATAGTTAATAAACTTATGAATTGGTATTTATTTGTCTTCAATGAAGCATACAAAAAAATCTAACTTATATTGTGATTAGGAGTGAGTTATGTCACTATAGCATAGTTTAAATGATGTAGAAATATTACAGGTTGTTCTAGGCTTATGTAAGAACATTTTGTGCAACAAAATGCTTTCCAGCTACTGATTCATAATTTGTGTTCTACAAATGTGAAAACAGCTTTCCAGAGGCAGGAAGAGCTCGGCCATGGCTTCAGTTTCATGGCAAATGGTGATTCTGCATTGAATTTGTATTATCATTTCATTTTATAATCTGCTGGATCACTGTACTTTGACGCTCAAGCCCCTTGTGCATCATCAGTGAAATTGCTGTGAATTTAAATTAGCCCTTAAACATTAAGACCAACAGTTCTGTGGTAATGCTTTAAAATACAATTTAATTAGTTAACTAAATTAGTTCCATTAACTACATACATTATTTCTTATGTGCTGATAGCTATTGTATTTGTATCAATTAATATTAACAAAGATTAATAAATGCTGTAAAAAAGTTATTGCAGGGTAATGTAAGCTAATGTGTAACGAATTTTTGCAATTGAGGCATTACTGTAAAGTGTCACCAATTCAATAATGTAATATAATCGCGTTGTTACAATCATCATTTGATCATATGTAGTTGCACGTCGTGCTTTATAAAACTATTTGAAAACATTTCCTGAAGCTGTAAAAGTAATGGTAAGCAAATTAAAGAATTTCATATTTTTATTTCAAACTTTGTAAACAGAGAACACCATCTTCTAATTTAACCAAATAGACGACACATTAGAGCACTACACACTGAAGTATCTGCCATGGCAGAAATACCAGTAACGGTTTTATAGGTTTAGAACTCTGTGGGTGAAAAAAAAAGTTTAGTTTGATGCAGATTAATTAAGACTTACAGCTGTTATTATTTGCCTGTCTCAATAAATGATCTTGTTGAATGATCCCTCTGCATCTCACCTCTGCTCTGGACCCTTAGTGTCCTACACGAAAGTAAATGTTGTCTCAGCTAGATGGTGCTGTTGACCAATATTCCTTAGAAAAATTCTTAGCAAGAAATAAGTAAAAAGTAAACTATACAACAAATTCTCTTAATAAAATTAAGAGAGTGGATGCCAAGCCTCTAAGTGCTGTTAGAATTTTTCTTCTAAAATTTTGTATTTTTATCAGGCTCCTATGTGTAGGTTCAGTAATCTCACGTTAATGACCGTGAATAGGTTCTATTCATTGCTATTAGAGCAAAATAACAGAGCATAAACATAGGAGCCTGAGAAAATGCCCATTTTAGAAGAAAATTTCAGATGGCACTTAGCTTTTCAATCTGAGCTCTTCAAATATAGTTCAAATTTAAAGTAAAATGATATCTAGTTGCATTATTCCATTTTGTCCTGAGATTTTCCTGCTTTATTAGACCTACTACATTACAAGGAATAATAAGTTTAATATGTTTTTTTAAAAATGCCTTCTAAAGCATAAATGCCAGAATGTGATGTGAATTCAGCTAAATTTGGACTCTTAGCCATTTGTGAACTTTATGATGATAATGATAAATATGGTATGTAATTACTTGAATTACATAACTCTGTATTTGCATCTGCATGTGTTCTCTAAACCTTCATTGCCATCAAAATCTTATATGCCTAATTGGATCCAGATGTAGTAATTGCATATCATAACAGATAATAGTTTTAATGACATCATTCCCAGATCTGCTCATCATTCTCTTATTGAGCAGACTGTAAATAGAAGAACACTATGAACTGTTAATGCAACTTTTAAGTCTCGTTCCCTTTAATGGCTTTTTATATTCACTCACACCTGACTCATTGAAAATCAAAGTGTGGAGGCCCCTTCTAGTGACTCAGAACTAGCAGGAGCATCAACCTGGTGAAGGGGCAACCTTTTTTGCAGCCAAGTGGCAGGGTATTTATGGGCGGCTTCTAGGAAAATAAGTAAGAAAGAGAGCGAGTAAAAGAGGCAAACACTTGTCTATGAGTGGCTTATTAAAAAGGTGAGAAGTGAGTGTACTGTCTGGAAGGGGGAATAATTATGCTCTTAAAAGGGACTTCAAAAGGCCAGTCGTGTCGGTGGAAAACCGTCAGCAACGTGTTAAGGAAATGGCCCACGAGGGTCCGCCGCGCTATCGGCATGTGGTGGATCAAACCGTCTGGGGCGGAGGAATGGCAGACACCATATGTCCATCTATCCTCTTGTCCAACGTTTTGTGAAACCACCACATTTGTCTCCCTGCTGTTATGTTCCGTGAAACGTGCTAATATGGCGCAATAGGGTTGGTTATGATCTGCACTGCCGATAAATCACTCAATTGCCTATACGTTCGTTTGTCAAGATTACGCGGCAAACCTGCGTACCTTGTAAAAACCTTTTCTCACGCCGTAAAATCTGACGTATTTATTGCGACAGATGTTTTTTCGCATTAAATACATTTTTCACAATGTTCCATATCTGCGCCAGTAGTTCTGAATGTCAAGTTAGCAAATAAACCTCAAAGAAAATATGGTGAAGTCGATAATTCAATTTGAATAATTGCTTTTATCAGGAGCAGAGTTCATATCGCTGTGGTACTGACAATATTTTGTGTTATTTTATTTTATTTTTTACATAAAACATAACTTGTAAGCTAAGTCTCCTAGTTAAAGTTGCAGTTTGAGCTGGTTGATGGGCTATTTTCACAATGATTCCGATTTTGTTTACATTATAAAATTTAGTTACAGATTAAAAATGTTGTTTAGGTACTCAATGCAACCTACCTAGTTGCTGTGTAATCACTACTGTAGCATGGATAATAATTACGGTCTACACAAGTTGTACTAGAGAGTATAGTAGTGTTTGGGGCTATTACCAGCCGTTTGTTCTTGATTTCAGCGTAATATACAGTTCCATTATTACAGCAGAAAATGCTGCAAGGTCTGTTCGGCAGAGGCTGGCACACAACCAAGCTTCCTTCCCTTGCTGGTTCTCCATTGCAATGGGGATTAGATGTTCTCTGCAAATTTATTCATGGTATTATAAAATGGTGATGTAAATTCTGTGGCTTACAAATGGTCCCTTGGAGGATAATGAAAGTAAAGAGACAAGTATCAGGGGTTTTACTAAAAACCCTCACTGGATTAGGCAGTGATATCAAAATTATGGTCTCCACTGATTTGATTCCAACTACCCCAGATGTGGTTTATCATGGGACACTGAATACAGAAAAGGACTAAATGGATAGTTCACCCAAACATGACAATTCTGAGATCAGTTCTGAGAACCCATATGATGTTCTTGGACCTCACTGACTTTTATTGTACAGACAAACAACTTATTTTATTATTAGTTCATCTTAATTTACTCACTCATCATTTACTCACTCTCAAGCTGTTCCAAATCTGTATGAGTTTTTTTCTTCTGTTGAACACAAAAGTATTTTGAAGAGCGTTGGTATCCTAACAGTTGACATTACCTTTGACTTCCATAGTATAATTTTTTTTTTTTTTCACATTGAGATGTGTGAATTATTTTTTTTTTTAAGAATCAAGATGATTCCCCCGTAAAAACAGCACACCAATGATAGAAAGAAAGCATTAGAAACCCTCTAGAACTGCTTGTATTCCTCAGTCAGATCTTCAGAGATTGATTACAAATTGTCACTTAGCACCTCATAGCCAAGTATTATTATTCCAAAGGCTTTTCTCTAGTGGCCAAGTCTGGCTACTTATTCAACATCTGAAAACCTTTTATTTTTTATTAATTGAGGTCTTTTAGCTTTTGACTCTTTGACAGGGATCTGACAGGGATTAGAGAGAAAAAAAATGTATGGTTCTTTTTAGCATGCAAGTATTTAAGCCACCTCTGCAGGCTCTGATACTTTATAGAAGACCAACATAACACATTATATAAACATTATACATTTGTATTTTAAATGTCACTAATTTTTCATTGCAAATATCTCACTCAAGTTGTTTTTATGACTAATATAAAAAATAATTTACTGCTTAGCTCAATTTCAACAGCAACGTCACCAAACTAATACGCCTTTGCTGTCTTGCCAAATGTTAAGGCGTGTTTTTTTTCTAGCAAATTTCTTATTTTAGGATATTTATTTAAGTAAGTAATTTATTTTGTAAGTCTAAGTAATAAGACTGGATCCATCACACTACACTAGACCCCCATGTGTTTCTCATGAGTGTGAATGTGTTATTTTGAATCTGGTCCTTTCAGCTGCAGATTGCTTTGTCTTGCATTCCTTTTATCTCTCACTGGAGTGATCCAGATGCCATCTGTACAAATTACCAATGCCACAAATGTACATTTTAATGGTACTTTGGAAACTTTTTAATACCAGTCATATTTTTTATATTCCCATGTTGCCTTGAATCATTGTTTAACAGAACACGGAATTGTTTATTCTCATACTCTTCCACAACAGATGCTGCTGAGTGTTTATGAGCAGCCATTGATTTTCGTAGGAAATCCCACATCTTGCTTCCCATAAGACAAAGGTAAGAACCACTGATGTGTTCACCAGAGCTCACGATAGATAACACATGCTTTACAGTCCACAACCATTTATTCAAATACTGTAGAGCAGTAGTTCCCAACATTGATCCTGGAGGCACTTCAACACTGCAAGTTTTCCATGTTTCCTTAATCAAACACACCTGATTCAGGCCATCAGCTCATTAGTAGAGACTCCAAGACCTGAAACTGGTGTGTCAGAGAAAGGAGACATGCAAATTGGGCAGTGTTGGGGTGCCTCCAGGACCAGGGTTGGGAAACTTTGATTTAGAGGAACCTCTGCTAATTTATTAAAAGTAATGTTTTGGGGTTAATTTGTAATATGTTCAATGACAGTATAATTATCTATCTATCTATCTATCTATCTATCTATCTATCTATCTATCTATCTATCTATCTATCTGTCTATCTATCTGTCTATCTATCTATCTATCTATCTATCTATCTATCTATCTATCTATCTATCTATCTATCTATCTACATTTGAAAAAAATGTAAACTAAAAAGTATTTAGTATTTAAAGTTTTTCTTCAGATGGAACATGAATATCTGTGTATATGTATTTAAAGAAAATACATTCATAAACATATATTGTATGTTACATTGGAAAAGAAAAATTACATTTAGCCTAAATGTACAGCACTATAAGATTCAGGTATTTTTACCTGAAATACAATCTGAAATATATTTTGGTATATGAAGTTTGAAACTAAATATATACTTTTAAAAAATATCCAGTGTCACTGTTTACAACATCTACTGTAGATTTAGCACACATTTGAAATGTTTTGGCCTTTTGTTTTTTGAGAGAAAAGGGAAATGGAATTAGGACTTATTGCATGTCTTTGAAAAGTGCAATATTTGACAGCACATTATATTTCCCATTCGCATTTAACATGTTATTATTAGTCATTTAACTGACAGTCTCTTGTGAGTTCCCCCGTTGATTTATGAGTCCCTCTTTCTTATATAAAAGTTTAACATTCATTTACTTAGCATGCAGTTTCATGCAAAAAACAAAACAAAAACAGGTGTTAACTACCTGTTAGATAAGCCTCACAGTTACATTTGCAAGCTTTCAATGAATGCATTTAGGGTCAAGCAAAAAAAAAAAGTCTAAAATATCCAGTTCAATTAAATATAAGCAGATGATACCACACAGGAGAAATAAACATAGGGAATTATCAGGTCCATTGGACCGTGCTCATAACTGAACATGTGAGACACCGCAAAAAACACTCTAACAACCCAGAAAGTCTGAAATCTTGTGCAGCTGAGACCGCAAGTAGAAATGGATTTTGGATGTGATGTCTGTTGTAGAAACTCAGGAAGAAGAAAAGTCAAAGCAAGATGACTAATCTGTGGGCCCTGGATGTTTTTGTGCAAAGATAAATCAAGTGAAGCAACGTCAAGTCTCGTTAGTAAATGATGAATCAGGTCGAATATTTTGCAAATACGACCCGGAGCGGTTTCCTGGAAAATCTTGACATCATTTACACAGCTGCTCATGTAAACGGATCATCCTGAGCCTTTATTACACTTGAGAGCCCTGCGGTGGAGTTTCCTACAAGTGGTCAGGCTTCAGCTTAGGATCCGTCAGGGAGGTGAAGACCTCCCACTGGCGTCTGGGTAGAAACGGACCAAAGATAGACAGCACTAAATGTAAGATGCTGTTTTCGTGACATTTCTAAATGCTTTTAGCTGTTACGTGTGTTTTTCTCATTACAATTTAGACAAAGTATGTTTTTAGTTCGGCATTAGACGTCTTGAATTCCACTGTGAGGTTTGTCCATTAGGTCTTTCTCATTTGCAAAGTCTATTTGCTTAAGTCTAGAGGTGTCTTGCATGTTGACAAGTTGAAAAAGAGATCTTTGAATAAAACGAGAATGTGTTTGAGCTTTCTTAGAGCTCATCCATGTCTTATACCTTAACCTGACAACATATCTCTCTCGGAAAACTGATACTGATGACTCTTCTAACCCTTCTGCGTATTTCACGCTCTCCCATTCCACAGCATTAAAGTCTCATGATCGTTACCAATTTACACCAAAGCCACAGTAAGTTACAAACATTTAGATACAGTCTTGAGGAAGTTTCCTGCAGTAAACTGTTCTGCATGACACTGGGTGCTACTGACGTTTCATTGGAGGTTATGGGAGGCGAGATAAGCCGAAGGGAAGAGTACAAACCAAACACTTCAAAGCACCACGTGCCCACTATGTCATTGTAAATGGGTGTACGGCCAAACTACCGGGGGGAAGAAGATAATGCTTCAGAAGTATTTGAAAGCTGGAGATAAAGATCTCATCAGTGCCTAATAAATAACCTCCTGTGGTGTCTGCTCACAATAAGATGTAATGGATGCAGCTTTTAAGCATTAAATCAAGAGGACTGTATCACAGATTACGTGGGTCAGATATCAAATAGCATTAATGCTTTTGTTTCTTTTCCTTCTTTTTCTTCTTTTTATTTATTGAGCAGATTTCAGGTTTCAAAATTAAACTGCAGTGGTGCAAATAACGTAAAAGATGTTAATTATTATTATTATTTTATTTTTATTTCAAAAGACTATGATATTTGTGTGTGTGTGTATATATATATATATATATATATATATATATATATATATATATATATATATATATATATTATCCAGGTTTCTTGTGCTCATCAAGGCTGTATTTATTTGATCAAAAATACAGAAACATTTTGTGAAATACAGCATTTATTCAAAATGGAAGTCTTGTGTTTGGCAGCGTTATTTTTAGGATTACTAAACTCTTTTAATAAGTTTTATTTAATTTGAGTTATTTTAATACTTCAATAAACTAAATAGAAATGAAATTATATATATAATTTATAAATGTGTATCTATATATGTTTATGTGTTTGTGGTTGTACATTGTACATTAGTTTTTTTATGTTAGAATCATTATTCTACTCTTATATCTTTTGTTATTTAATATTTTTTCATTGTTTTTAGCTTTAATATTTGTTTTTCATTTTCATTTTTCATGAATTTTGTTGTACGCTTTTTTTCATTTTTATCAAATTTCTTTATTCTAAAAATGTGTATAGGTAGTATTTATAAAGTTTTAGCTTTTTGTTTTGGATCTGTTTTTAGTTATTTTAATACTACAATTGATCGCTTCAGTTGTAAGTCACTTTGGATAAAAGCATCTGATAAATGACTATATATATATATATATATATATATATATATATATATATATATATATATATAGTCATTTATCACTTTCTCATTACTAAAATAAAGTTTTCTTTATTTTCATAGCTATGAAAATTGTAGAGTCACACTAAAGGCATCAAGGGCTGCGCCAGATGACCTGGCCTCCACAGTCACCGGACCTGAACCCAATCGAGATGTTTTAGGGGTGAGCTGGACCGCAGACAGAAGGCAAAAGTGTATATATATATATATATATATATATATATATATATATATATATATATACTGAAAGAATTATAAACGCTACACTTTAGTTTTTCCCCCCATTTTTTAATGAGCTGAACTCAAAGATCTGAGACTTTTTCTGTGCATTCAAAAGGTCTGGTCTCTATTAATGAGAGTGAAGTTATCAGGGACTACATATGGATAGCATTGACTCCGGTTTCTTCAGTCTGTCATTGTGGAGCAATGCTTACTGGTACACTACACTAAAAGCACATTTTATTGTGGCCAGCCTAAGGTACACCTGTGCAATAACCATGCTGTCTAATCAGCATCTTGATATGCCACACCTGTGAGGTGGATGGATTATCTCGGCAAAGGAGAAGTGCTCACTAAAAAAGATTTAGACAGATTTGTGAACAATATTTGAAAGAAATAGGCCTTTTGTGTACATAGAAAAAGTCTTAGATCTTTGAGTTCATCTCATGAAAAATGGGGGCAATAACAAAAGTGTCGCATTTATGGTTTTCTCTTGTGTTTGTTTTTTAGTTCATGTGTATTTTTAATGTCATGTGTTTTACCCTGATGATGTTTAGAAAATTGTGTGGAAACGCAAACTGTTTATGTTCATTAGTCATAAGGCAAGTAAAGGCTGATTTGATAAACTTCAAATCAGCATGTTTCCTTCTTTTACCATTGATTTGTATTCTTTTATTTATTTATGGCTATGTCGTCAATAACATTATATCAGTTTATTAACTGTAAAATATATCCCATACAGAGCATCACAAAGCTAACTGACAATATACTGACAGTGTATGTTGTCCACTGGCTGTTATTTATAGCAGTGTTGTGTCTTGCACGTCCTGATTTTGCTGAGTTAGATGTGTTCCTATGTCAACATATTTTGTTGACCCTGGAACAACAAAATTTTACTCCAAAAATATATTCTTGACCATATCCCTACACCTAAACCTAACCTTAACCATGAGTAATCCCTAAAATCAGAGGAAATGATAGATGAATGACACTGATCTGCAAGCACCAAACAGTGATTTTAAGCGTAAACTTCACAAAATCTATAAACTGATTCTTCAAATCTGATTGGTTAATCTCAATGTTGTTCCAGGGACAACAACATGTCTCACTTGGTAAAATCAGGTTCTGCTTGTGTCTTACAGGCTGTGCTCAGTTTTCTGACAGCACCTCCCGACAGATGAAATCCAACCTTTATGGCTCTGAAATATTAATGTCGATGCTCAATGTCTTTTCACTCTGTAAGTATGCCATGCTTTGTTCATCTTGTTTCAATTTCCCTTAGTGAACATCCCACCCGTTTTTAAGATAATGAGGCAGATCATCACTCTTTTGGAATTTTGGGCATTTTTAAGCTTTCAGCTCTATACAAGGATTTGTAAATCATATTACTATAATCACATTAGGCAGTATTATCTGCTGGTCAGTTTTATTGCCCCCCAGTGTAAGTCAACAGTCAGGTGTTCAACCAAACACTCACTGCTAAATGACCGTAATCTTGGTTCATTCTTCACTAAGTGGTTTTGAGGTTTGCTGGTTTCTTGTTTGTGTTTCTCACAGCAAGCAAAAGTCTAACCTCACTTTTATAGAGACAATTTGTTGCATATTTGTAGTGTGAGAAATCAACAACAAATTAAATCTAGTTTCATTGAAAGCAAACGGCTGGATTCAACATATTCATCTTTTGCAGGTTAGGAATAGTTCACACAAACATTAGGATTCGGTCATTATTTATTCACCATAATGTTATGCTAGAGGAACAGTTTAAATTTAAGCCATTCACTGAAAATCTTAATGGAAGGAAGAGAAGAAGTCATTTTTGGCACATCTTGATGGTGATGACAGATTTTTGGGTGAGATAGTCCCGAGTTAATTTGAACCCTTTCAACCAACTTGATGTAGAAGCAAATGAAGAAGCCTACCCAAATATGATATTTTAAGCCTTTAGACAGAGAACAAAGCCATTTTTAGCAATTGAGTAACAGTACTATACACTTGTGGTCTACTGTTATTTATATATTCTAATGTTTATTCATATTTTAGCTTTGAATAAAGCTTTTATTTTTTTTATTGTATTTATTTTAAGTTTTTGTGATTTTATGTGCTCAGTCATTTGTATATTCAGTCATTTGTCATTTTGTTCTAAAAATATTTTTTTATATATTTAGCTTTGGTTTTATTTAATGAACAAACATTATTTTTAATAGTTTTAATTCAAGGTTTAATGATAATGCACAACTTTCCATTAATGTTTAATTTGTTACCAATAATTTCAACATTTCAACAAGTTCACCTTAGTTAATGCCCTGTGAACAAACAATGAACAACTGTATTTTTATTAACAAACATGAACAAAGATTACTAAATGCTTTAAATATATACTGTGTATTGCTCATTGTTGGCACATTAACTAATAACTAACGTTAACAAATGAGAAGTTATTGTAAAGTTTTACCAACGATAACACCCGGTGTGGTTGTCCACCGGTCAGTCTGTGTGGATTTACTGACATGATGAGCACAGGTCACAGGAGCCATAAACCCTCAGCTTTGTAAAGTGACAGAACAAATGCACAGTGAGGAGGTGAAGTTTGGAAAGTGAGTCACAGATGCGCAGAGCAATGGAAATCTATCTGCAGCTTCTATCTCCCGATGCTCTCATGAAGATCTAACAGACAGTGGTTCATTATACTTCAGCATACGAGTGGCAGGTTGTGCTGAAGGCTCTTCTTTGACAGTAGCAGGTAGAGAATGTCAACACTGGGGCGGGATGAGATTGAGGGAGCCTTTAGAGTAATGTCTACAGCGCTCGGGGAGTAACAATCCTGTCTGTCTGAGACAGTCCAGCAGCCAGAATGCTGTTTTCCTCCAGAAATAGAGGTCTGTGCTTTACAGTTTCTGTGTAGGTGAAGCAGCTGGCACTCTCACCATTTATAGATTTGAAAGCAGCTCTGCTTGTGGTTGTGATTTCTGAGTCTTACAAGTGTGCTGTAATAGTATCTCATAACATGAGACCTTCTCCGCTTCAGCATCAGTTCTTTCTCATGGCTTTAGATCATTTACTCCAAGTGGGTTAACATTTATTGTCTATAAAGTTATTCTCATCCGGAGAGGCCACTGTCTCATTTATTAGCTCAGTGTATGAAGCCACTTAAACATATATTTGAAAATATAAAACAATTTAAAACAATTTAAATTGTATATTAATAAAATCAACAATATTAATTAGACAATATAGTCTGCATTATTTTCTGCATATTATGATCCTTTTGACAAGCTAGTACAATTATTGATAGTTTTTAAGCTTTATTTTTCAGGAATATCAGCACACTCACATATTTTATTTCCAATATTTTGTGTTTAAAGGACAGATATATTGCATAATAACTTTTTCTACTAATGCAAATATTCCTCATAACTCTAGTATTTTAATGTGAGAAGGCTGCTAATGTGTTGAAAGTGCAGTTGGAATGGAAATGCTGACGATGAGTGTTCGCTGTGTTTTTATTATTCCAGACAAAAGCAAATCTCCTGAATGCACTGTAGAAGAAATACTGTACAAGAGGCATGAGAGGAATCCAGAACAATAGTTTGAATTTAATGGTGTGACCAAAGCCTGCAGACATGCCTGAGATGATCTCTTTGGGACAGGGCTGACTGTTGTACTGGTGTGTTATTCATTACAAGGAAATTTCATAAAAAAATTAAAATTTGGTTTGCACTTTTCCATTCAATTACAATGAACGGACAACATTTTCCCTTTTGACTTCGATTGAAAAAAATACATTAGTACAGCTTATGTTAACAAATACAGAATTTTCTTTTTGGATTTGCAAACTGAATGTGTCAGTTCAGTTTCACTCTTCATATGTTTTTATAACTTTTACTTCACTGTGGCTGTGAATCTGAAATCTCTTTACGCGTGACGTGGTGTTGAAAACGTGCATGCGCTTGGTGAGAATCATAAAACTTTACAGCTGCTTTCATCTTCGTTCACATTCTTTAAGAGTCAGGCATGCTTTGATTCTTGTGACCAGTAGATGCTCATTTGAGACCCTTCTACCTGGATGAGAACGTATGACTAAGACGGACCAAACCAAGACATGAGCAAACAGGTTAATTACAGTCTATTAGCAGAATAGTGAGTGTGTTTGTCAAGCTTGCCTCTCAGTTAAGAGGATGTTTTGGGTGAGAACACCGCAGGAGACCTTCTGACTCAAGCTTTGTCAGAATCACTCATCGATATCAATATATGTGCACAGCATCTGATATCAGATGTTCTTGACTCATAATTCATCTCATGAGGAACTTGTCCAATTAATGTGAAATTAATGAGGAAGTTATCAACTTTATGACTTCGTCTTATTGTTTTTTTGGTGGCTTGGTAGGATCTACCCCCTTCCCACATTAGAGATGAGGAACTTGCTTTAGTAATTAACATGTGTTGATGTCTCCTTACACTCATTATGGTTTCATGGCTCTCTGCTTCAGTCCTGCGTGGCTCGTGTCTGTCGGTTCATTCCATAGAGGAGTGACATGTGGCATACGTATGACCATCAAAGGATATTTGCGCCATATGGAGAACTTGTCCTCTTCTTATCTCGCTCATCACGAGAAGATATATTTAGTGGAGGATATGTGTGGTATATGGTCTGAATCAGTATCAAAATATAGCTGCACGCCACAATCACTGAGGTCCAAGCAGATTGGGAAAATGAAGCCACGTTTGAATGCTGCGGTTACAGTTGTTTCAATGGTAAATTATAACTTCCTTGATTACAGCTGCACAGTTTTGAAGATTTTATAGCACTATATATAGCACAGATTTGATGAGCAGGTGGAGTTTGGAAAATTATATTTCCTTTTTTTTTTTTTTTGTCCTTGTGTGGTGTGTGCTGCTGCGATATATATAAATTTCCATTTGGGGATTAATACATTTTATCCTATCCAATCAGCCCAATTACAATTTTTTTTAACTGTTAGTTTTAGTTAACAGTAACAACACTGGCACACATGCTCTGAACCAGTGTAAGCACACTGTCACCTGGCCTCAGCATTTAAGAGTAATTGGGAAAAAAGAATACCGTTGTAATGGAATATACAGTGTTGTGTTTCACAGCGGCCGGAGGGTAAACTGGACACACGTTTTCCCTCTGTTGTGCTCTCTGCATGAATACAATGTTCCAGAGCATCTTTCTTTTTGCTTCTATGGTCACATAAACTGTTGAGGAGATATCAAACTGGAGCAACAGGTGGAAGGCACTCTTTGATATATTAAGGGGGGAACAGGGTTTATATGCACCGCAATATGTGTACTGGACAGGATATGTTTGTTGGACATGTCTGGTATGAAAACAGTGGAATGTCTGATATTTCGTATGTGGTTTCATCAGGTGTTTTTGGAGTTGGACACTCAAGTGATGAATTTTTTTGGATAACATCGTATTTTAGCAACTATGACTGCATAAAAATGTCAAGAATGAAATGTGTATGTATGAACAGTATTTGGTAACTTAAAGTGCATTCAAGCTACCACGTTGTTCCCTGGAAATTAATTTAATTATGAATAAAAATAACAACAACAGCAACTATAATAATAATAATAAGTATTATTATTATTATTGTTCATAATTAATTGTAAACATTATTATTATCATCGGATGTTTTATATTTATTTGTATTTCTTTATTAACAATATTAACAGCAATGTAAAAATAAACTGTAAAATATATTTGAGTAATACAAATATAATATTTTAAATTATAAATTATATTGTTAATTATGAATGTTATCACCATTGAATGTTTTATATTTTTATATATCACTTTTATAAACTATCATCTAATAATAATAATAATAATAATAATAATAATAAATACAATTTGGAAAAAAATTTGTATTTTTCCACTTTTCCATATTTTTTATGTAATTTCTTTCTATTATAATAAAAATAATAAATATTAATACAATAATTAGTTTTATTGTTTGGAAAATTTGGAATATGGAAAAAGTTTAAATATTATTTCTTTAATAGAAATACAAATAAATGCATTTATTCTATATATTGTTACAATGTAAATTTGGTTTATATATTTATTAGTATTATTCATTGGCTTTTTAAGGACTGATTTTGTGTGTGTGTGTGTGTGTGTGTGTGTGTTTGGTTTAGTACAAGGGTAAGAACATATGTTAATGTGTCTGTAGTAATGCTCTGTAACCCGAGGCAGTCATTGATAAAGTGATCCTGCACACACTGACACCAGTTCAAGTGTGAAATTCAACCTCCACCTTCTGCTCGGGGAGGGCAAAGGTACTTCTGGTGTCATCCCGTCAATTAGCCACTCGTGTCATTACTTGGCTCTACTTTTTGTGACCCCTGGATGACTGTGGATTGCTCACCCTCTTCCAACAACTCCTAACAGTACTTCAGAAATATCGGTTATACGTTACTTATACATACTAGAAGCAAAACCCCATTAGCAAGACTTTAAAAATAAGATAAAGAATCTAAATTCCCTTACACACTCCGAGTTTATCATTTTCAGTGGGGTTTGACTAGAGGGAGATTACTTTATCCTAAAGTGCCTGGGAATATTTTCGTTTGTAGTCTCCTCCTACTTAAATCCACCTGGGCCTCATTTCCTCACTTCCTCTCCATACACTTCATATCTTTCACTGAGAGTTAAAACACCTGATAAAATGCCCTACTGACACCTGAGGCCAACTGAAAAAATCATTTCTGAATGAAAAACCCCTGAGGGGCTTCATGAGAGTATACAGATACAACACATTACTTCAACAAAGATTATAATTTCAGTAAATATCTGTTTACACTATCTGCAATATGTACAACATTTATTTGAAATAAGATGTTTTGTATGACCCTACTCGAACAAAAACCTTGCCCTATTTTTCTTTCCTACTCATTAACTTTTTTTCCTCATCGTAGCATTGCCTTAAATATTGCATTGTCCAGAGCTGAGGACCTTACACACCTGAGTTGTCGCTAGAGCGATTCAGATAGATTGTGTTATCATTTATTCATCCCACTTCGCTTTCCCTGAAACGAAAACTAATCTAACCAATGCATTATTTACCATTAGTGAACACATACCTAATGCAAATTTCAACACCAGGCAACTGGAGTCTTTGTCTTGGAGGTACTGATCACTTAATGCTATTGAATGAGCTTGGGGATTGTGACAGGTCACAGGTTCAAATGCTCAGAGGTCAATGTCACACACATATGAGTACAATGACAACTAAGGGTCTTGATCCGTCATGTTAAAGTCCTTGCAGAAACTTTAACACTCACTGACCTGGTTGGAAATGATACAGATTTTCAGATTCACTGAAATGTAAAATCAAATGCATTAATAAAATCACAACTTTAGTCAAATTTGAAGTTGTTGCACATTCAGTAGCATATAGCATGCAACAGAAATCTTTGTTTGGTTTTAAAAGTGGGAAACTTTGACTCTAGTTAGAAAATTAGGGCAAATTACTCTCACATTGAAGGCTGTCAGAGGTGTTAAACATTTCCCATTGTGGTGGCGTCACTTGTAGCAGATGTGAATTACACCAACTTTTTGTAGTGCATACTATTTGAAAGCAAGATACCGTATTGCCTTATTGGTAGCAAGCTTAGGGGCCCAATGTCATTCCTGCATAGAAATGCAAGAACGGTATTGGAGTTTCCTCTTAAATATTGTGGTTGGCTTGTAAATTAATCATTAAGAAAATCTTGGATTAAATGAGAGTAAGATAAATGTAGGCTTTGAAACTGGCCAGTGTATTTACCCATATTTAGCTTTCAACATAGAACTTAGGAACAAACAACCCTTTGGAAGTTCTCTGCCTGAAACCCTCTCTTTTAGCTTGCACAGTGACACACCTGAGAGAGAGCGAGAGCCCAGGCAAAGGTCCTCGCTGCATGAAAGGTAGAATTTCACCCCTTTGAAGTAACAGAGAAGGATTCAGGCCCCTCATTAGCCAGATAGAATCTACACTCAGACATGTAAGTTAGCGATTCAAATCTGTTGGGACAGATTGAATTCCGTTAAATAGTGCTGTTTTTTTAGTTTTCTCAGGCTCTCTTGGCTATCTCTTATGGGGCAGCAAACAATGAGAAACACTGCAGGACATTCAGTGGCAGAGGCTGGCTGGGAAAAATCATCTGGCTGTCTCATATTCGCTGCTTTCACAAATCCCCCCATAGATAGGTTATCTCTGTGAATGGCATTCTGTAGCCCCAGAGTCTTTGCTTTAATATGATAATGATTATTTGAGATGACAAAAAAGGAAAACTTGGTCAGCAGATTTTTACTGACATTTATTTTTCAAAATCAACATATAATCTATGATTCAAATGAGTGGGATAACCAACCCTGCACTAAAGCAGACAACGTTATTTGGTGTATTAGATTTATATATATAGGTTATATATATATATTATATATTAAGGTTATGATATAATAATATTATGATCATAATTTTGAGATATATTTCACAGACATTAATTAGTTTTAACAGGTTAATTAGCAAATATTAGAACATACTTTTATCAAAAACTTTTGTACAAAAGTATAAAACATACTTTATTACAAAAGTACTTTTATCATCTAGCACCTGTTCCAGGGTGGTCCGGCATTCACTAGAAACCAGAAGAACATTGAGTTCCTCTTTAAAAATCAATTACGTGTGTTGTAATAATCAGAGTTCCCAGAGATCCCATTCTCCTGATTGGATCCTTGTCCCTAGTGTTGGCAGGAAATGTCTGACAAAGGAAGTGTGTGATAAGACCAAGGTGTTTGCAGGGAGACGTGAGATTAAGTGCTGAACTAACACTTCTGAGGACCGCGGACACCGGGTTAGACCGGCACTGGGGTAGATGGAGCTCATGAGGGTTATGGCGAGTGGAAAAACACCTTAGATTGAAAACCGCCATTCATTTCAGACATGAGCTTTTGAGAGGATTAGTCTAGGGTTTCGGGTGTTCTCCTGTTGTTTAAGTTTGTCTCACTAGAGGGAACCAGTGCCAGCGAAGTTGTGTTTTAACCCCAGACACAGCATCCCACATCTTTGCAATGATGAAAATGTTAGAAATAGTACTTTGAACGTTGTGCTATAGAATATAATAACAGTGATTTGCCAAGCAATGTTTTGTGCCAAAACAATTGTGAAATACTAAGTAAACTATAAATGAAATGAGCAAAAGATCAATTGTTTCAATTGAGCACATTGGAAATGTTTGTTAACAAAGCTTTTAAGACATTTCCTACAAATTATATTAACAGAAAATAATATTGTTTTATGAATGCATTCAAATGCCTTGGGCACAGGTTTATTTGCACTAACACATGTTTCTTTTCCCTCTTCTTTTGTAGCCCTTCCCCCCACCCATAATGAGTAAACGTCTCCCCTGGTTAGTGTTCGACTTCCTCGCTTCTTCGCGACTCCAACAGCTCTTTTGACATAGGGTAAGTCTGTCATGAAATGGTTACGCAAGATCACCTGAGAATTTCAACAAATAAATGTTTTCCTTTAAGACACCCCCTCACATAATTCCAGAAATGTGCTTCTCACACCTTGTTTAAAGTATTAACTGTCTTGGCTTTCGGCTGCACTACAGGTTGGAATTCAGGACTGAAGATGTGCCCAAATATGATATGAATGATATTTACTTGGCAGATGTTGAATTTGGCTCGATTTTTCCACTGAAAAACAGAGAGGGATGTCAAACAAGAGGAGAAAAGCGGAGATACGGATTCTGTTGGATAATATGAAGAGGAAATTAAACAACACACAAACCAGTCTCGAGATCGAGATTGTTTTCAGGGTGAGCTCTATCCCACGACAGCACTGATGTCTCTTTTCGTTGTTGTAAATGCCCATTAAATGTAGTTTTATGGCTATAAGACTTAATTAGGCTGCTATAAACTGATTCCGAATGTGTATTGAAGGTACAAACAGTTCAGGTGCATCTGAGTCTTGTTATTCCTACTGTAAGACAGAAGACTGATGAGGACGGCGGTAAATGAGGGGAAAAGCGGCAATCAGATCCAGGTGTCCCTGATAAGGCTCACATGCCACTGGGGGGGGGGGTGAAGCAGTTAGCCGGAGGAGACCTGTACGGGTCGACGCATGGGGCTCCCAGCCCAGATGGGAGGGAACAGGGTGGGAGGGGCAGTGAGAGAGAGGGAGACACTGAGAGTGGGTGAGGCAATTGGGAGAAACAGAGTGAGACAGATAGGAGAGGGGCGAGGAAAAATGCCCCTCGTTGCCTCTCATTCTGACGCACACATGCAAGCAAAACTTGCACACGCACACACGGATCTTCAAAGCCGACTGCTTTTCATAGTCTCCCTATTAGCTAAAGAGATTACATCTGGGGCCCTGAACCAAATAAATAAGGTGAGAGGAGTGTCAGAGCTCAGTCTGCTCCACCTCAGGATCCTCTCAGCACTTCAGTGGTGAGCAGAAAGGAAACCCACTTTTAATCAGAGGGACACTGAGAGAGCTGGACACAGCAGGGATTACAGGTTTTTTTTCCTACTGTGGATTCCCCTCGTTTCATCGAGAACAGATTCGCTGGCCTGTTGCATTCGGGTCGTTTCGCCATTCTTCTCTAGAACATTTTCTTTGCCTCTTGCTGTCCTCGTTCCCCCCAGTCCAACAGAACAGGGGGTTCTTCAGTGGATTGTACGTGGGAGAGCAGGAGGAGGTGAAGCGGTT
Source organism: Carassius auratus (assembly GCF_003368295.1). NCBI lineage: Eukaryota > Metazoa > Chordata > Actinopteri > Cypriniformes > Cyprinidae > Carassius > Carassius auratus. Next base: position 16,798,957 of record NC_039263.1, on the reverse strand, counting down.
CCCTGAGGAGGTGTTTTGAGTTATGGATGTTGACACATTCCTTCTGGACACGAAGAGATCTGGATCCAGCCTGAGCAGCGCAAGCAGACACTACCGCCACGGACGCGTCACTGGGCTTCACCTCCTGGTATCACCCTTTCTCCCGGCCAGCTCTTCAGCATGTACCTTTCTGTGAGGCTCTTCCCAGTCTTCCGAGCTCCAGGACAATGTGCAAATGGAAAGTGACTAAGGGTGCCTCAGCCTGGTTTCGTCTGTCCTGCCTTTCCCTGCCGCTGCTGCTCCTGCTCCTGTGTTTAGCTCTGCCTGTGGCCTGCCATGACACCCACAGGGTCGTACGTGCCCCGAGGGGCACCAACTCCTCGTTGTCTGCCGTGGTCGGGCGGCATGTGCGCAGCTACAACCACCTCACAGGGGACGTGCGCAAGAGGAAACTCTTCTCCTACCAGAAGTTCTTTCTCAGGATCGATAAGAATGGAGAAGTCAACGGCACCAAAAGCAAGGACGATCCGTACAGTGAGTAATGCCCTTTTTCCCCTCTTTCCTTTCACATGTGGGTCCAATAGAAGAAACGGCACTGCTTATTTCCTGCCTCCTTTGATTTTGCAGTCAAACATCCAGCAGATAGTATAAACCTTACCTGATGTTAGTGAGCACGAGCTGCTGTGTGTGAAGTCGGACTTTGAGGTAGTCAGCTCTAATGTTGGTCCTTAGGTTTCAGAGTGCAGATTTATTCATAGCAGGTTTCCTGAAACCAATTTGAAATTACTAGGGGAGCCTTTCTTTTCTGTAAAATGTGCAAATTGTAGGAAGTTACTCCCGAACATCACGCAGTCCATCAGTTATTTTTATTACTGCTGTCATAACTCCCTAGTCGCTGCAACAAATGGCTTACTTTTATATTTCATTAATTTCAAGCACATGACAGGTGGTTCTTTTTTCTGTTGAATGTGTTATCGTGTTCATTCATAAATAATCAGAAGAATTTTAACTTTACACTTTGTGGCATGTCCAGACACCCGGCAGGGAGCTCGAAGCACCTGGTCACCACACTCCCAAATTTCCTTCTGCACTTTTTCGTTAGTAGGTTGCACACACATTGCCGCTAATAAAAAAGTCTTTGACATATGTGTCCCATGTGCATGCTGCTCTGCTTTTTTAGACTATGGTGTGCTGGAACTTCGCAAGACATGGCTGTGGGTATTTCAATTAGCCAAACTGCCTCTTAAATGTGTTGCGCAGAAAGTCTCTTAATAAATCCAAGACCAGGCTTGAAGAGTTTTGGAAGGCTTTCAACTTCCTTCAAAGAGTTTTTCCAGAAAGCTGGACACTGTTAGGTCCAGCGTTTTAGACATTGAACGTTTACATTTATATTTATTAATGCTCTAGCTTTTTTAAAATGCAATTTAAATAGAAAACAAGAAAACATTTATATCTATCATGTCTGTTAAAAATGACAAAATCTACAAATCATATGCCATGTTTTTGTACTTTTCCGTATGCCAGTGAACTCTGTACATGTTAAAAGATTCCCACCACTCGCTTACCACATGTAAAAAAATGCACTGTCCTTGTTAGCTCCCACATTGACCCTTAGGAATGAAGCATACTGCTAATAATGTCCCGGGCAGATGCACTGAGTTACAGTGGGGATTCACTTCTCGTTTCAGTGCTGATATATCTGAAATGTCTGCAGGAGGCATAGCAATGGGGAAACACTTGTTGGTGAATGGATAATTTTTCTAAAACAGACTGGACATCTGCCATCCCTCCGCTTTCCCTGCTTTTTTTGCAGGCACTATAATTGAATTCGAAGGGCCTCTGGTGCCCACAAGGTAGCAGCAGTGTTCCCTGTGTCCCTTGCTTTAAAACAGCAGCATGTTGAGATGTTAGTGTGCTGCGTTTACAACAAGTGTGTTTGCTTGATTTATTCTGTAATCAGAGACCATTGTTGTTGCCGCAAATGCCCGTAAAAAGGGCAGAAATTAGTGGCTTGCTATGTTATGTATCATCATGTACTTGAAACATCAAAACATCCTCAAAAGATTTTACTCCAGTTGGAGCCACTGGCATCTTAAAAGGAACCAGTCCCTTTTGCGGTATAATATTTCTCTTGAGTTAACAAAAAGAATATTCCCATGAACAGCATGGCGTGTTATTGTATATAGACTGACGTCATGTCAACAATTATCTTTGTGTTTGAAGGCCCTGTGTTTGAATAGAGCTGAATTTTATCAAGAGGGAAAATATCCGAGCCATCAAACACAATTTTTATAAATATATTTTTAAATTCCACATTTAATGTTTATGCAAAGCACACTTTGCATTATATTGAAATTAACAGTCAGATTTACTTAAGGTCAGTAGTTTTTCTGTTTTGGATGAGTTACAGGATATACTTTTGGAAGGGCATAAAGTAGAAGAAATGACATTTTATTTTAATGAGACATTAATGTAGCCTATTTACCAGCAATGCACATATAAAATGTCATACCTTGACGCAAAATGTACATTTACACCCCCGTAAACACTTGCAGTAAATCAAAAGCCCGTATTTTATGAGAGGGCCAATATTTGTTTTGCATATTTGATGTGGAAAAATATTTGCAGAGAGCCTAAGTATGATAGATTGTTACATTTCCCAGATTCAAACTCCCAGTCAGAGAGTCTCTTTGTCCATGTTTGAGTTCTCAAGTCGAGCCTTCTTTAGTTTTCAAGTCCACAAAAGACCTGTCTATGTGCAGCTTGAAATCCTATCCCACCCATATTGTTTGATTTCCTTTCAGAATCCATCAGCTCAGTATCACTTTTGTCACATTGTGTCTCCCCCAAGACATTTTTGGAAACGGCACCTCATGCTGGAACTCGGAGCTGTCCTCGGTGTATTGAGCGAGCCTAACAACAAGCTCACTGTGATGCAAAAGCTCTCGAACGGACCGGCCGGAGTTCAATCTTTCTTTTCCTGTTTCCTTGTTTGCCTTTTCATTCTTCTGCGCAATTGTTTTGTGTTTATCACATGGCGCTGATGAAAAAGTCAGTATCGTCACAAGCGCAAAACCTCTGCTGTTGGCATGGCCGGAGGAAATTGTTAATGAGGATCATTAGTCTTTGACAGCTTTGATTGAGGGGATTTGTCCGATCAGAGTTCAACTACTGGTTGAATCGTCAGGTCTAAAGTGCAGGGGTCTTTCCAATTTTTGTGTCAGCTCTTGGGCAGCAGATCAAACAAGGGTCAGGCCAGCATTCATTATACGTCTCTCGCTCCATTTGGGGTCAGTTTAATCTAATAGGGCTCAATTAAGAATACAGATTATTGCTGGTCTAATGAGGTGTTTCCAGGCCAAACTCCATTAGCTTTGGTCAGAGTGGCACACTTTCTTCATCAGAGAATATAAATGACTCGGTTTATTTCAGGTGTTTAGTTTTTTTTTGTATGCATTAGGCTGAACCTTATCAATTATATAGCAAACAAACCCTTGCTTTTGTTTGCTGAATGAATGTTAATGTTCATTAACTTGTTTTTCCATCAGCTTCTGTCGGTTTACCTTTTATAAAACTTGTTTTGCTATTTTAATGAGAAGGAAAGATGACCAAGCCTATCCTGTCAAGTGTTTCTCAGAAACTAGCATGGAAGGACACAGCTTGCTGGCCTGGTGTGACATTAAATCTTTCATCAGGAACAATAACAAGATCACTGCGAGCCGCTCTCGGCATGTCTGCTGAGACAAAATGGAAAATAATCCACTAATTCTAGTTAGTATGCGTATGATTATGGCAAAATCATGTCCCTTCTATTTGAAGATTATATTATTAATTTAACATTAAATTATTTACATGTATAAATATTATTATTATTATTTATATAGACAATTATGCAATCTTTTATTTACAAATTGCATCTTGCAAGTTCTAACAACAAAAAAACGATATGGCCCACAATGCTTTTGACTCATTTTGGTGCCACCATGAACCGAAGTGAAGTATTCTCACTCACTACTCACTGATAGGCCTATAGACGCATTAAACGCCTTTGTGGCATCCATGTGCATAGTAAACATGTCTGTGATTGGTCATTGTGCCCAACCACTGCAAAAAAGCATGTTGAAAACAAAACATTTTGAAACAGTGATTTATTGTGCAGCCTTACTAGTTAGTGATAATTTCCATATGATATCTGATCACCGATGAATAATCTGCATGACAGCATGTTCATCATAACATTGGTTTATTCAGTTGCCTCCTGCTTTACAGCTCAAATGTAAAATGACTCACTGGTGTGAATGAATTTAAATGACATGTTGCTGGCCCTGGCCACATGGATGGCACTCCTCAGAAGTGTTTGTGCTCATCCTCATAGACTTTCTCCTGTCAGATTCATAAATAATAAAGCAGCTTTTCACAAGACATTTTAAGGATCACTACAAGATACACGGCCCTCAAAAATGCAACATGCTGTTAGCTTTGACATGTTTACTTATAAGCTGTCCATTATTCTATTATGTTTGTTCCATCTACCTGTACAATAATTCAATTCAATGCATTCTGAAGAGTCACGTGATGCTGAAGACTGGAGTAATTGCTTCTGAAAATTTGGCTTTGCCATAACTAGAATAAATTACATTTTAAAATATGTTAAAATAGTTATTTATAATAGTGTTTATGATTTAAAAATGCAGCCTTAGTGAGGAGATAAGAAACTTCTTTCAAAAACATTATAACATCTTTTGAACGGTAATTTATGTTCTAAATATTTTATTAAAAATAGTGTCTCATTTATTTTAATAGCTAATATGTTTTAACACAGATGCTCACACTGATCTACAACTATTATGTATGAGTTATTGTGAAAGTTGTTTTTAGCACTTCATGCTTAAATAGTATGATTTTAAAAATGTGCGTGCCATAATTTGTATTTTATCATTTTAACATGTAAAATGAGGTAAAGGGCCTCATTAAAAATGTTTTAAAAACTGATATACCCACAACATGTGAATATTTTGTAGTAGCAGCTCAACATCTTCATCTAGTTAATACATCCAGCTTTTCCCTTCTGAAAGTTCAACTTGGAGGAGTGAACGACCAGATGTATGCCTAACCTCTGACCCCATTACCTAAAGCAGAGCACCATTTGTGCCATGAGATGTTCTGGGGAGAAACAGCACTGTCTATTTTCTGCTGTGGTCTGTCTAATTGCCAACAGACAGTGACTAAAAGCACACTTGCCCACAAACCAGTGAGACGACAATTGTTTTGGAACTGTTTTCAGGAAACTATAAGCTTTTAGGTGATCATCGAGCAGTTTACGGAGTAAGAAGCCAGGTACAGGGAGTTTCGTTACGATAACTGTGATATCTACAAATGCATGTTTTTTAAGCCATTGAACAGCAAAGACTGGGGGAACGACTTTGCAAGGTCTTTCAGTGTCCTAGAAATCTGTTAAGTGTTTGATATGCTACAATTCTGGACAAAGAAGAGCATGGTGAAGCTTTCCTCAAACACATCTTCTCATAAGCTCCAAGGGGAATTCCTAAGCGATGTGTGCTCGAACAGATGGCGGCGGTTGGCGAATCAAAGCATTGAAGAGAGATTAGGACCAGTGTGCAGAGAGATGCATCTGGCCTGTCAAAGTGACAGGAAGTTTGAGTGGTCTTGCATTGGTTCCCATTAGGATTGGTGTTCTCTCTGACATTTAGGAGGAGGTTGGAAACTGTTTGCCACCACAGAAGGTTGTCTGGATGTTTGGGTATGTTATGTTATGTTTTTGGGATGATGCATGCATGGTTGGATGTGCGCAAAGTGTTTCAGTGGTTTCATTGCCCAGGCAATGCTAACACTGAGGAAATCTGTCTGTCATCAAAAATTAGCTGAGCACAAAATCTTCAGTCCTCTGACAGTGAGCAGGGTGGTTAACAAATGCCTGAACAGTTAGTCAAACAAAAACATGATACTTAACATGCTCTGATGGTCTGAAATAACATGACATATGTGAGGAGTTTAGGGATAATGATTCATCCACAAATTAAAATTCTGTCATCGTTTACCCTCATGTTGTTCCAAAAACTTTTTTTTTTTCCTGCTGTGAAACAAAATATGTGTTTATGTATGGTAAATCTCAAGACAGCCCATTATATAGGGGCTCTGAGTATGGAGCCTAGCAACTGGAAGAGAGAAAGAAGAATTGTAGCATACTCATTTTCTAACTTTCTCTTCTTTATGTGCAGTTTCAATGAGTCACATTTGAACAGATTTATAGCGGGAGAACAGCACTACTGTTTTCACTACTGTCCGAGGATGCATTACGTAATATGAAATAGAGCTGGTTCTTGTGTTTTAAGCTCAGACTAAAGACATGCACATTTGAACCATATGCCCCTGAGAACCGTAATGTTATCATGTATTTAAATACACATCATCCATAGGGCAAGTCACTGGCCTTAAATCATGTGTCCCTTTTAGCTTTTTAAACACAATCATTTGTTTTTCTTTAGGCCAAGCACAGTACAAGACTGAATACTGCATGCACACATTTAAAGAGTTACTGTTTCTCGTGTGCACAGTTGAAGACTTTGTTACAATTGTAATACAAAAATGCAACATTTGACTTTTTCTTCCTACTCTCGCACCTCGTAGTGTGTGCTTGGTTTAGCAGGCTGGTCATTATGTTTTGGCAAAGGATGTGGATCTAGGCCGCTAAAGACAGATATTTAGAGGCAGATGTGCAAGAGAAGTTACTGTAAGATCTCAGAAGATAAACTGGTGGATGTGAGGGAGAACAGATTGCATAACTCTCTTTACCAGTGAGTTTGCATCGTGCTCTATTAGCAAATTTCAGTAGGAAAATCAGTAAAGAAAGCCTGTTTATGAGGTGCTGAAAAAATGAACAAAATTGTTTTAAGAAAAATCATCATTCTTCACCAAGCTTTTAACACCGCTCTGAAAAAAAGTATAGCTGTTATTCTGAGTCTGTCTACAGAGGCCACATATGCTTTCTGTAAACCATTTTGAAAGGCTAATTAAAAAAAAAATCCTCATGGATTTTGTTTGTACATGATCAAGAGCATCGGGTTATCATCATCTGAACTGTTTTTGTTGCTTTTAACATAAAAATGTTGCATTTCTCCATACAATCCGACAAACAATAAGCAAAGGACTGCTTACAAACACTTTTAACAGTCCTTCTAGTCTGAGTTCTTCCAAAGTTGCTTTACACTGCAAAAAAAAATATAAAAAAAAAAAATTTAAAAATTGTCTTGTTTTTAAGAAAAATTTAGGAACATTCTTAAATCAAGATACATTTGCTTGAAAAACATTTACTTCGAAAAAAAAACTAAGTTTTAATACCGTTAAAATAAGTGACTTTCTGCAGTGTATCTCAGCAGAGCTAGAATGGGATAATGAGACTGGCCCCCCAGACCTGTCCACTGATCTCCCTGTGCCCAGGAGCCAGGGGCCCGTGGAGCCCAGATCAAAGGTCCAAGTCACTGTCATCAGAAGCCATTGACGGGTCAGCAGCAAAGATGCCTTTTAATGGGGACCCTTTTCCCTTTATGGTCCTGTAGGCAGGGGGTTCATTGAAAAGACGTGTGTGTCAGAGACGTGGCGGTCCGATGTTCCCAGGACAATTAAGTACCCTGGTGTAATATTTGACTTGACTTTTTCAGTCTTTGCACTGGTGTGGAAAGCTGACAAGCAGTTGAGGGTTCCCGAGTGCAAGTAAGATTATTATTTTGACGTCTGGAAACGATCCAGTCGGAACGCTGTTAGGAAAAAGTACATCTGCCTGATAAAAATTGTTGTTTTCAAACACGTTTGAAGGGGATGGGGGTCTCTCACTCTCTCGCAGGCTTTGGTGGTGATGCAGGTTGCACGAGGCTGTGGGGTTTTTTGTAATTACCACAAGATGCGATAACCTGAGTTCTGTCACCCTGCCAAAAAAGCATTGAGCGCTATTAAGCGGGAAGGGGGGCGGCCACCTACAGAGCCTGGAGCAAGAGCCTAGTCTACTGATGGATGATAACTCCAGGCTATGATGGGGCACTCTGGACCACCGTTGGGCCATGGGCAGTGTAATGTCACAGACACATGGCCGCTCACAGGTAGGGTTTGGGTTGGGTGGGGATGGGCTTGTTAAAAAGCTAAGGCTTTTGAGTTTTAGTAATCCGAGCCCTAACGTGGAGTAAAACAAGAATACTTGGAGGATTAGGTTGCACTGCAAAAAAAAAGAAGAAAATTATCTCTCTTTTTTTAAGAGAATGCCTTGGCTAGTGCTTTGAATAATGCACGCAGTGAAATCATGTTTGTCAGAATACCCCAGCGCCGAGATATAGAAGTAACAAAACATTGGGTCTGCCAGGAAAACTGTTTAAAAGTAATCACGCTCTTATGAGTCAAGACTTAGCTGTCTGTAGAGTGGCCATCCTCAAACTGTGCTGTGTGAGAGATTTCAAGTGGCCAGGTGAGACTTTCTGGCTGATAATATAAAATAAATAATACATATATAAAATATAAAAAATAAGGCCTGTGAGTTGATTGACTGACATAAAATAATAAATAAAGAATAAAAAAATACATAGCTTGTAACTAATAACCATCAAGTAATAGTACGTAGTACGTAGTAGCAGAATTAGCCCTTTATTATTTGATTTTTTTTTTTAAATAAATTTTATAATAAAAATACAAATAATATAAATAGATTAAAAAAAGCTGAATTCAAATAAAATATAAATATTAGATTTAAAGCTTCAATAAAAGTTAGAAATGTTGCCTTGGCAAATTGTATGCTGTTCACAACTGCAAGTAATTGTTTTCGTGTTATTGGGGTTTGTCTCAGACTTGAGGTGTTAGGTGTTCTGCAGTCACTGATTAAGTTTGAGAACCACTACTGTAGAGGTTTGTTGAGGTTTAACCCTTTCATGACTGCGCATACGCATTTTAATGAGCCAAATAAAACAGTAACAGACTTGTTGCACGCACAGCTGTTGTTCTTGGTAATGTCTTCAGAATGTTGATGTTGATGTAATATGTTCTTTAGAGCTTACTGCACTTCAGACACTGGGCTTAAAACAATTCTCTGTGTTTTTAGGTCAAATCTCACATTAAATAACTGGTATTTGGCAGAAATCTGAAATGAAAGAGGGGCCGATCTTAAATGTTTATGATGTGGAAGAAGAAAGCATGCAGAGAGACCTGTTGCTTAGATGCCTCCGAGATGTTTTGGTTTTGTAAATCCAGCCTTTTGTTGCAGACCTGCATTTCAGCTTCAATGCAGACAGGAGAAAGACTCCTGGGACTCGTGAGGGAGTCATAAAAAAGAAAGAAAGACTCCAGCGTGTTTTTGTTTGACAGACCACATCAAATAGCCGAAAGTAAACAGGTGCTTTCTGCCAGACGATTCAGGCTTTTTTTGTCATAGCACGTTTTAAAGAGCAGCTACCTAATTTACTGCAGACATGACTTGTAGTTTGCACATATGACATGATATCACTCGCATAGGAAAATGTGCAACTGCATGATAAGTGTTTGGGATTTCTGGTCAAAATGTATATGCCCTTGTGCCATTTTGGGTAGCCGTTCCATTGCTTTTGTCCACTCTATTACTTTTTGATCATGGATTATTCCCCCTTAATCCTACCAAGTCTGTGATCCCATCTCTGAGCCCCCACCTTTTATTCTGTCACTCTTGCTCATGAACCTGAGGCAAGGGAAGACTAGGTCTCCTTACATCTTCTCTTGGTGATTGCAACCTGAGCCCATGTGGAGTAACTGCCTTCAGATCCACTAAATCCTCCTGTTGTAGCAGCGCTTGCGCTCCTGATCCACAGGTGTGGGTTTTATTCCTTTGCATCACAAAACTCTAACCATAACTCCGAACACAAAGCATAAAAAATGTGAATGTATATATTTTCTGTGATCAGAATTTAAGACCATACAAAAGCAACATGTCGGATATGTTACTGGACATTTTGTTTAGCTGTCATTAAGTCAATGTTAATAACTTAACCAGCATGACTTCCTAAATCAATTGGCATAACTGTGTTGCATCACTATGGAATTACATTTGGTTCAATAAAAATGAACCTAACTTTATAAAACTGAACGTAACTTTTTCAGAAACTATAAAAAATATGCCATTACAAAAGAAGAAAAACACAATGAAGATGAAAAAAATGAACTCCGTCGCACAAATTTAACAAGCTCTTCAAATTTCATTCTTTGTTGATGTGTTTCAAAGATTTGTTTTCACTTATTGTGGATTCTGAATGCATTGCCACAGATTTTGCTTGTGCTTCGCAGTTTTTCGTTTGGTGTTTTGACACAAACCTCTCGTGGGGTTGAAGAAGGCTTGTGTTACGGAAGTAACCAATAACATCGATACAAGTTTTTCATGTTACAGTGTGCTACAGTTTGTTGCAGGTTATTATTGTCATTCAGTAACACAAGCTTACTTCAAGCTGCCTTGAAGGACAAAAGCTCATCTTTACAGACTGAGATGATCAAAGGTAAAATATTATTTACATATTTAGTAATACAAATCACAGCGAGGGCTTTCCAATATGGGCGCCACTGAGTGGCATCTGTACTTCCCGGTCAGAGAGCACCTGTCCATCAAAAGCTCACTATCCAGTCAGAGTACATCACTGTTAACCCCGCCCCCATGAGAGGTTTGTGTCAAAAACACCAAACAAAAAACTGCGAACCATAAGCAATATCTGTGTCAATGCATTCAGAATCCACGAAAACAAATCTTTGAAAAACTAACAAAGAATGAAGCATATTTGAAGAGCCTGTTAAATTTGTGTGACTGGGTTCATTATTTTTTATTTTCATTGCGTTTTTCTTCTTTTGTAATGGCATATTGTTGATAGTTTCTGAAAAAGTTACGTTCAGTTTTATTGAACCAAATGTAATTCCATACATCACCAGCTAGACCAGCACTTATCACCCTAAACTAGTGAGGAGGCTGATGCTGGTCTTTTCAGCAGATTTGTAAGCTGCTCACTTGCTTTAGAAGTTTGTTTTTTTACGGTTTTGATGTGTTGTTGAATAGTTGCAGATAAAAGCACTGAATTCACTTAAGCAGCGAGGTAAACTGAACTGCTCGTGTTCATCAAAGGCCAGAAGCTGCAGGCAAAAGCTCTTTTAACCCCATACACAAACAACATAGGATCATATAGCCCTGTTTGCTACTAGGACATGCTTTGGTCTGGGACTAATCCCATCTAAAGCGTGATGGCTTTATGGGTTTACATAATTGCCTTTTAAAAGGCAAAACAGTAATGGTTACCACAACTTGAATCACTAATGACTACAAACCTCTGCCAGCATGCCTTTCAGCTCTAAAAACTCCAACAAAGAGCAAAATATGACTTTTCATGTCATAAATGAGCACTTTTGAACATAAGTACTCCTGCATGGGAGGATGGAGAATTGACTGTAGCACTGGGGTTATGAGGTGGATTGTGGGTAAAGTTCAGGGAGTTCATTTCTGTGATGCTTTTACCTATATTTACATGTTTATTTGTTACCTGTTCTATAATTTTAGGCTTACATTTAATCTATGTCATTATGCAATTACATGTTTCATATGAAACCAGCAGTGCACACTGTTTAATGTAAAATAAGTATTTGCATAATTCCGAAAACTCTAAAACCTCCAATGTTTTAATGTGGACATTATGTAAATTATACGTTTACGTTTGTTTTCTAGGTACACTCGAAATCAAGTCTGTGGATGTGGGCATCGTTGCCATCAAGGGGATTCAAAGCAATTACTACCTTGCAATTAACAAGAAAGGGGTGGTCTACGGGGCGGTGAGCATCATTTTCTATTCATTTCTCTTTTAATTATAGTTAATGACTGGACTCCACAGCATATAATGATAACGTTTCGTGATCCCGTCCAAGCGAAGACGTCCTTCTTATCGGGAACTGTTAAACAACATTCAGAATTTCTAAACTATTTATAGAAATTCAGCTCTTCACAAGCTTCCAGAAAGATCCGTCAGCCCTTGGGTCCTTCTCAGAGGCTTTGATGTCAGAGAGCCTGCTCTATTTCTCATGTCTCGGGGCACTTAAAAAGCCCGGGGTTGTTTTAAAGGACAGTTCCACTCCATTGCCTGTAAACAATCCCCCAGCAAAAGTCGGCTTGAGCAAAAGAGTTCTGTCATCTTTGAAAAAGTAAGCCGAGAAAGCCCTCTTCCTTACACTGTAGTCTCTTCTCCAAAACGGCTCCATGCATGTGTTCTCTTCCATTCACAATCCAGCCATACAATCCCCTGCTCGCTCTTTGTTCCGAGTTCTCTCCAGCCCCATCGCCTCTCATTCATCCGCTCTCATGAATGGCAAATGTTACCTGAAACAGGCAAAAATAGTGACGTACTTTTCCCAGAAGTGTATCAACAGAGTGGAAGGGGAAAGTCCTAAAATGCAATTGCATGTGCCTCTGTTGTCCTCTCAGAGAAATATCAATAAAGTTACATATGCTACAGTTTATATTATGAAAATACAAAGATTAGTTTTTGTGTGTGTATGTGTGAGTGTGTGTGTGTGATTTCAAAGAGTAAAATGTAGAATTAAAACCATCCTTATGATGATGCTATGAGTGAAGGGGGAAATAGTGGTGGAGACAGGTCATCTATGATATAAATTATTTCTAAAACCAAAATAAAAAACAGTTACAGATGTACAGATTGATCATTTTAATGTGTCAATATTATACAGAAATATTCATAACAATATATTGTATTTAAAATAATTAAAATGATACACAATATTATATTAATTTTATGAGAAAAAAAAATTCTGAAAGTCGTGGAAGCAGTTTTGTTCATGTTAATATGAGAGGACATTTAGTGGACACAGTTTATAACATAATAATTAATTCCATTCCAAAATAGATATGAATTAAAATTTAATATTTTTATATTAATATGTAAGGATTTATTCCTTTTAATGGGTCAACATTTTATATTATATTATAACAATATTCTGTACATTTAATAACACAACATTATGGCATAATATTATATCCATTTCATGAAATACTTTTTTTTTTTACTATAATACTTATTTGGTTTGCATTCATTACTTTTTAAATAAATCAACAAACTGCACTGCATGACCAAATATGATATCTCAAACTGACTCAGGTATGTCTTCTTCTTTCAGAAAGATTTTGGTGTTGACTGCAAGCTGATAGAGAGGATAGAGGAGAACAGGTACAACACCTATGCCTCGGCAGAGTGGAGGAACCGGAAGAAGCCCATGTTCGTGGGCCTGATGGCCAACGGGAAGCCGATGAGAGCCAAGAAGACCCGGAGAAAAAACACAGCCACACACTTTCTTCCCATTCCTATTGTGTAGCTACAACCCCACCAAAAGGGAACATTTAACTGCACTGAGGAAAGACTTTGAATTTTTGGACAGTTTGGAGAAGGCACTATGTAAAGGAACTAAGAGAACTTCTTTTCACTGAGTCCGATTGTTGTCACATATTTGTTTTTAAGTTATTGGCACCAGGGAAAATATGGGATTTTTTTTTTTTATGCCAAACCCTTTTTAGCAAAGGAAAGGTTGGACCAAAATCTACAGAGAGGAATCGGACATTGCAGTCTCCCAGAATGATCTGAAGAGACCTTTCACAGAGTGTATTGCTTGTGTGGATTTGTGTGTGTGACCTTTGGATGCAGTTATTTATGCTGTACTAACTCATAAGAAACACTCTAACAGACTCTCAAACTCTGTGACTCAGTGGACTGAAAGTTATGCTTACCGGAAGCACTTGCTCAAGGTGCAAGGCTGAGAGGCAGAGACGGAGACCCCGCATCTTTCATCCGAATTTAGTCAAGCTAGCACCATAGCGTAAAGAACTCTAACATTATTAACATGCAAAAGCCACTGTATTTGATATCTTCATTCTTTACCTGACTGCTTTGGAATAAATTATTTATTTTATGTAATATTTAAAGAAAAACAGACCAAAAAAAAAAAAAAAAAAACTTTGAATGGACATTTTTTTTTATCATGTATGCTCTTCTTTTAAAAAGCTATTCTATCGGTTACACATGAATAAATAAATATATTTCTCCTTACCTTGCAGAAGTTGTGTCTGTGATGCTGAGAAAAGCTCATTTTCTTCTTTTATTCACTTCCAAGCGGTTAAAAACATCTGTAAAACAAATGATCTTGCTGTACTTATAAAGGGAAGGGGTGATAAGGTTAATTCATTTTCTGTACCTTCAAAAACGACCAGCTTTAGTGATTTTCTCAGTCACTGTTTACATGATAAAATACCATAATTGAAACCACACACTATAACTATGAGCTCATCTCTAAAATCATTCAGGAAGGTCTTCAGTCACTGCCACACATATTGTCCTTGTATCAGTCGTGGAAGGAACTCTGTGCTTTGAGATTCTTTTAAAGCTGAGTTCATCTGTGCCCCAAAAAGTCTGGTACTCTGAATTGAAAACATTCATTTTTGTTTATATTTCAGCTGTTATCAAAACCCACATATAAATCTATATCCACACTCAATGCCCTTTTGCCTCATTTTCAACTTTCCCTGCAACTTTCAATCATCAAACTCTGCTCTACTAGCCCACTCACTTCAAAGAGTCAATGTGAAGGGCATGTGGTGTGTATGTAAATATTGGCAGTAGATTATGGGCTGATTCTGATTATCTCTACTGTAGGCCTAACGCTTTTCCCCCTCAAACCTTCGGCACAGTTCCAGCAATTAGCAAATAAAAACTTTGAAGGTTCGGGTTGAAGTCTCACCTTTTTATCATAGTCTTTCGCGAGGGAACATGACGTTGACTCATGGACTCTCCCAGGCAGTTCTCATGTTTCAAGTTAGAGTATTGATGTGTTTGTTTAGAAGTCATTTAGGGTGTTTCGTAAACATCTTTTCATGTACAATTACACCGAAATGGATTCAAGACTATGTCTGAGAACCAGTTTCAGTTTTTGAGTCACGTGATGTTCGCTTCGTTAACGTACTTTAGCACGGAGAACCAAATACTTAAGAGTTAGACTGTGAAATAGACTGTGTCCGATTCCCGAATGAATGATTCTTATGAACGGGTTCTTTTCAGTGATTCAGAAACTAGCAGCACATATGATTGCTGAAAAAATTGGTTCTTTTATTGAATTAAAACCACAATGCAACCAGTGCGATTGCCGTAAGAATGATTAGGTTGTTTTCAGTGAATTAAACAACTAATCTAACAAGTAATTTTGGAGAAAACTCTTTCAGTTTTCCTCAGTTACTGATTGGTTGCACATACGACAACAGTATGCGTTTTGTCGATAGCATTTTATAAAAAAAATAAATGAAAGATATGACTACCAAGTTTATTTATTTATTATTTTAGTTTGTTTAATATAAGGCCAATTATTCAAATGTATTTATGCGGCCTCTAACAAGACAAAAATTCACCTTTTGCAAGAATAAATGTAAACATAATTGTTAGGCCTATTGATATTAGCTCACAATTATTCAAGTATTTATTTCAAATATTTATAAAATAATTTTTTAATGGAACCATTAGCAACCAAAAATCATAATTCTTTTACCATTGCCAACCGTTTTTGTAAATGGTGCTTAATTTACAAAGTACAGTTTAGCCTACAAAATTATTACATTAAGACATCAATAAAGAAATAAACAAGGACGATAAATACAAATACCTGTTGTACGAGTCTGCAATCCCCTGTTGACCCATGAAAGAGCCACAGAGTCATTTGGCTCTCGCAGGGAGAAACCAATTCAGATGCATCATGCATATTCAGAGCGCAGCACTGACAGAATTCCCATTTGTTGGTTTAAGCTGAAATATATATTGTGACCTTCACAGCTTCACAACTTCACTCTTTCCCCAAAGGACTCTGTGGCTTGTTGACCAAACCACAGGAGCAGCTGTGAATATTTCATTGCAGAAAGGTTGCTTGGAGAGCAGCTATAGACAGGGCCGCATCTTAGACAGCTATTTAATGGCCCCAAGGGAAGAAGCACCGCTGAATATTTTTGGACCTAGATGTGGTGACATTGAGCCAAGTCCAAGGAGTTCCAGTAACAGAGGTGATTCTCCTATCATTAGCGATCAACAGGTCTCCGAAACCTTATGTCAGCTAACATAAAAGAGCCAAAGTGCTAAATATAGTGGTTTTCAGAGTGCACTTACAGCACGTGTTAAACACAGGGCCAGTTCAGGCTGAGATTTGGATCTGTTACGATCTCTGGAGGTTTCCAATTTCTGTTCAGCAGGTGTGTAAAACATTTGCCTTGGCTTTGGCTGGGATGAAGCATGTGTTTATCAATTCAGCTCGAGTGAGTGAGAGAAAAAGAGAGCTCAGGCATCTGCCAACTCCAGGCAATGCCGACCCTTCAGGCAAACAGAGAACTGAATTTACAAACTTATACCAAGCCATACTCTGCATTTGAATGTAAGTTAATACAACCAAAGCAAGGGTGTATTTTCCCTTTTTTCATCTGTACTGGAATAAGACCAACATTACTTGTCAAATGTGATTTGAAACCATGAAAGTATCCAATTGAGATGGCAAGATATTATGAGATCCTTCACAAATGGGCCTTTCTTGCCCAAACTAAAGCGTGTGTAATGTTCATGGGTTTTGGAAAACATGCAGCTGGTAAAAATGGTGTTTATTTGGTCAGTCAACCACATTAATGCACTTTATCCAATAACATTGTTTTCTAGTACATCAAATTAGCTTTATTAAAGACAACTGTGATCCGTTTTAAGGGCCTGATTTAGGCTTTAAAAACATTTTATAGTGGTCGAAGCTAAGTGGTTGTAAGTACACACTGACCATATCCTCATAAACGTTTTTGCTTTTTCTTTTCAATTTTTTCTTTCAGTATAGTTGTCATATAAGTCAATATAAGTGTTATATAAGTCAATAACTAATCTTGTATTTCAGTTTCATCCCTTCTAAAGTTTTGTGCCCTGAATTGAGCAAATTGGACTGAATTGAACTTTTCATTGACCCGTGAATCTGGAGTCATCAAACTTTGCCACTGTGCAATCAACAGTCGCTTCAGAACCACGGACAGCTCTGGTTTAGTCCTTATGGAAAGTTGGGCTGATTTGAATTGACAGCTACAGTATGTACAGTAGAACAAAGACTAGATGTTCAAGGAATTTTTGTGCATCTGCAAGATTTATTAATAGATTTTATGTAACCAGCCTTACTTAACATTAGTCAGCACATTCTAAATCGCATTCTGATTTCAAAGGGTTACATCACAAACAGTTGCATAACAGAACATTGTGTTTTTGATTGACTAAGAGTGTGTATATGTGTGTATGAACATGATGCCTGAGACATTTAACACATTAAAATTAATGCAGAAATGCCTCAGTTATCTGTAATTAAATCCCTTTGAGTCAAGATATAGAAAGCGTCGTCCAACACAAGTCCTCACAAATGCAGACAAACTGAATTAAAAAAAGCTATATGGGCTATATTATTGATAATGATGACAAGCTCTTCACCTGCTGGATGAAATTATGTCAGGATCACAAACACTTTCCATTCGATGTGAGAGATAATGCATTAAATGTGTGAGGCGAGACAGTTACAGAGAAACCCTGAGCCCACCTGCCAGTTCCTCTTGCTCAACATCTGATGGAATCTTAAAAAAATGGAATTGGATCCAACATGTCAAGAAGTGTTTAACCAAACAGACAGAAGGAACACAAACAGATCTGTGGAGTTTGAACACAAACTCTTTTGATTTCGTTAGTTCAAGGAAAGTGAAGCTATAACACATTCTCTATGCGATTTGCTGGGTTTGATTGGGTTTTGCTGAAAAAGAAATAGGAACTTGATACCTTCAGGTTGCGTAGCTATTTGAAAATCCAAACTTTTTTCGGCACTCCGTCCACAGCATTCCATCCACATGCATTATTTTGTTTTCCTGTGGGTAATATCTGGGTGGGCTGGTGTGTTGTCACACATGGCGTGTGTCTGGGTGATGAGAAACCTCAGGGATTCTGCCTGCAAGCCTTGGAGGACTCTCGGCGGTGAGAGGTCTGGGAGCTCTCGTCTTCAAGGCCACATTGCGTCATTACAAAATGCTAGCACTGGACATCTGGCCTTGACATGAAACTTCCCCTTTATCACCTGCTTATTGGACAGAAAAACAAGTCTGGTTCCTCTCAAAAGGACGCATGTCTTACCTTATTTCTTACTGTGTGGAAAACTGATCGACTATCCGTGGTTTTAACGGCAACATTTCAAAAGAATCAATAAGGGTGGATGTCAAAAGAAAGATTGTGGTGTGTAAAATGAAAATTCTTTAGGAGTTTGGAGTTGTTGGGAATACCACAAGTGATGAAAAAAAGAGTGGAAAAGAATAAGAATTCTTTACTTTTGTTGGATCAGTCACTCTCCTTTGGTATTTGGGGGTAAATGTATTGTCTTTAGACCACAAAACGTGAAACATCACGGATCCTTTTATTTGCAGATTATGGAGAATTTCGGTGATAAAGTGTGTTTAAGCTCGGGTTTCATAAGACAAACTAAATCCCAGTCATCCTGTTACAATAAAACATCTGTCACCGTGACTTTTATACAGAAATCCTGATGTTCTATCAGTCTGCCTACTGAGACGGATATTGAACAGAGCTTCATGGAATTTGAATTTCACCCTGGAGTCTTTCCAGAGCTGTATGAATACGGCCTGACCTCCCTCAGACTACACACAAAATGCTAATAATCAGGGTTTTGAAATGTCACAGTCAATTTAATGGGTTTGCGTGTGATAGTTCAACAATATCATTCGGACTCGTACCATCTCGTATAGTATGACAGCGCAACATCCAGACATTAATGATTATATCTGGCAAATGTGTTCACTGAAAAATAAAGCAGGCCCTGCAAACTGGGCGCCTCGCTCAATTTCCTTGGAATTGCAGCACAAAGTCATGGCAAGTACAGGGTTAATATTTCATTTTCATTTTAAGTGGCGTGACTGCCAATTGCTTAAAAATGTGCACCATGTGTTGAACCTCCAACAGTTGAGGCTGAACCTATTGAAATTATGAAAAATGTGAAGAAAAATGAAAAAAGTGGTTTTTGCTAGTATTTGGCCACATCTTTTAAGGGCTGAGAAATGATGAGGTCCATTAATGCTGCGGGAACACTATGTGAATTTTCATTTATGCCTGATGTGTGGGAGGATCAGACATGTCCTTAGAAAAGCATTCACATCCCATTCAAAATAAGATTTAAAAAGCGCAGATCATTCTTTCTTAAATACCAATTTTAAAGAAGAAAAACAAAACAGCAGGTGTCGTCTTGAGATTTCATATGAGTATACACAAATTTCACCTTCTTTAACACATGTATACATAAAGTCTGTCCTCTGTTTTGAAGAAAGGTTATACGTAACACACCCTGTATGACATGCAGTGACGCTTTTAATATATTATTATGGTATGTTTCTCTGCTGACTATGGCATAACATTTTATAACTAATAAAGCTATCACACAACCATCTGCACGTCCAAATAATACGAAATGTGTCGAACTGTCTTGAGATACTTTAGTGGTAAAATTACCCAGGGAGTACACATTTTAAAAGCCTTTTTGGAAAATGTAAAACACATGCTTTCCACATATGCAAGCAATAAACATCCTCTGGCCCTATGTCCCCAATTTCAGCCATCACACAAGTGTAGATAATAGCTATAGGGAGTGCCCAAAACATTTTTATTGCATTTAGTCCCCCTTTTTCTCAAGGTCAGTAAAGAGAGAAATAATATGTTAAACCCAGTGCTGTTAAAAAAAGTTATTTTTTTTAAGTAACTTGCCTTTTTTTATAGCATTGTATTGCATACGTGCCTTCAGCCTTGCAAGCTGATCAAACATGAACTCTCTCGGTATGAAGTCTGATTCATTTTAGAGAATTGGTTGCACAGAATAGCAACAAACAGACTCAAAACGAAACAATTCAGCAATTTGAATCTCTGCCCAAAAGATGCATTTGGCATCATTTTTATGAATAATACTGCCAGTTATGTTTTTAACACAGTTATATTCTACTCAAATGTAATACATTTTATTCTATTCAATTTTATTACCTACTTACCTGACTACCTGACTAAAGTAGTATGTAACTTGGCAAGCTACAGTTTTAAAGTGAAAAACTACAACTTTTCAGATACATTTTGGAGAATTTTATCATAGGTTTTCAAGTCAATTAATTGGTTAAAGAAATAATGTAAACTAAACATAGCTTACTATATTAAATAAAAGCGACACAAGATTTAGTAAGAGCACACAAGTGTACCACATTATTTAGGAAGACTGCATGAACTACAAAAGATTACTTTTGTAAAAAAAAAGTAAAAAAGTTTCACTTTTTATTGGTCACAGAATTATGGCCTCCTATTACAGAAAACTAGTTCCACAAAGGCCTTGTTTCCTTTGTATAAAAAGTTCTTAACCGCACAGTCACTACCACAGTAGTGCACTAGCAGTAGCATTCATTTTGTGTGGTCATTCTGTGCAAGCTGCATTTCAAGCGGCACGTATTGATTTCTTACGAGCAACTGCAAGTTATTATTCTTTCTGGTCTAACAGCTTAAAGAGGAGGGCTGAATGACACAGCTTACTCTTATTATTTCAACATTTAGTGTCGGACAGCAATGATGCTGTAAAATCAACCCATGAAAATGTACTGTACTGACTTTATGTTGTTTCTTTCTGTCAGTGGGGGTTGGAGAAAGGATGGGTTTGATGGGTGAAAGGTTAAGAGAGGGATGTTTCATAAAGGCTGGCCTGCAACATTGGTTTGTTTTGAAAGAAAACAGTGAGACATGAGACAGAGGAAAGGACCGCTAAGCCTGCTCAGGTCCTCTCGTTGAGTTCAATTTCCTTATCTCTTCTCCTTTGGTTTCTTTCCAATATCCTTCTTCCATTTTTTTATGGTGCCTCTCATGCAGGACTCAAAGTCACTGCAACAAGCACTTGAAAAACGAACATACTGTCTGGCCAGGGTAACAAATCCCATATGTCTCAGAATTGTAGTCTTTTTTGTTTTTTTAGATTGATCAGTGCTGTGTTGTTGAATCCTGTACTTTTAAAGCCTAAATATTTTAGACCCTCCAGCCGTCCATACTGTACAGTTTAGGCCAATCATATCCATCATGTGTCTTTCATTAAATTTATACCGTAACAAATGTTCCGCCATATTTTGACACAGGTGACATCAAACACGCAGCATACAGACCTAATCATGCTAACTTGTCTCGCAATCACAAATGTAATGCTTTGCATTATTACCTGTAGGCATTATTTATAATACAGTAAGCCTCTTTCCTGTCCTGATATGTGATATATTTATCATAACCTTAAATCAGATTGCCCACTTTAATGTCCGATCACAAAACTGGCTCTGAACTCACTCGTGTGCCAAGAACCATTTTTATTGACTTCCTTCGTACCAAGAAGTGGATTTTATCTTCTTGTACTTTGTCAACCAGTCTTGGGGGTAACAATAGTAATATATTATGTCATAGTAAAAAATATATTACTTACAGATTTCTGATATAAAAATAAAAATGCATACTATAATATCATGAAATATTCCATTGTGCTCTAAACTGTTCTTAAAAGTTGCTCTAAAAGTTTTTAAATGTGTCATTTCTGCAACTGTAATTTCTATATAAATACATCTATGCTGCATCAAAAAAAAAAAAAAAAAAAATTAGGTAAGCTACATTATTGACAATGCATCTTTTTTTACTTTACATTTTTTCCAAAAAGTCACCAACGTTTCTGTGTGAGAGCACATTCAGTAAGGGAAAGCAACGTTATGTGTTACTTTACATAAGAATGTAAAACTTTGTTTTTATAGTTTTTATAACGGGTTACTTAGTATTGTAATGATTGTTCATTTAGAACTTTAGAACTATCAATAAACTCTTTAATGCAGTCTCTTATAGAAGACGGCCTCCCCTCCCTCGTCTCTTCCCCTCTCCTCATGAAATGAGGATCAACAAGGTCTGTCTTTTCTCACCTCCACTCATTTGGGCCTTGATAAGCGCTCTCCAGCTGGGGCTCAGCAGGGCTGCGACGCTTCATCACACAATATCTTTCATTTACACACGCTCCTATTGGCCCACGGCATCACCCTTGGTTTTTACAAGAAAGGCACTTTTAACCATATGTACACAATACAAATTAAGTTTACCTTGGCCAGCAAGGCTTAAAAGCCAGTGTCCTCAACCCTGCTTTAAAAGAGCTAAATAACCGTGGAGGGTCTGACATCAAACAAGAGAGGAAACCAGGGGGAATGGGAAAGGGGGGATGTCTGACCAGACTTCGAGCCTTCAATACGAAGGGAACAGAAGCTGGGTGCCATGTCATTTAATTAGCCAGAGTGCATACTCTGTAGTTTGCTTGTGAGTTTCAGTCACGAAAGAAATACATCTCCAGGATGTTTTGTCATGGTGTTGTTTGAAACTATGGCCCTACGGGTTGAAATTAAAAGGACATCATTTGCTTATTTTTGTCCATTTAAAGGGCAGAATTACCTTGATGCTTCAAACAAACTAACCGACCCAAAGTAGGGTCATGCTGGTCGACTAATCAATGGTTGTCGAAGGTTTTTTCTTTAATTTTGTTTTTTAATACCAGTGCCTATTAGCATGCTGACACCCCCTCTAAAGCTGTAAATACTATATATTCAGACAGAAACCCTTGGCTTTTGTTTTTGAGATTTTGAGTCTCACAATGATCTTTAAGATTACAAATATTTGCAACTTTACCTAAAAACTGTGTCCAATCAATCCAGTTGAATTATTCAAAGATTCCTTCAAAAATGCAGGTTACCAACCAAGGCTCATGGAAAAATATTACTTTGGTTACATTTTAGAATTAAATTAAATTGTTTCTTCAACTGTCCATGGCTTTTTTTTTTTAAAGCAAAATGTCCAGTCAGTGGAGGTAAAAAGGTGTTTAATTTGATCCAAAATAGATTAATGTGATTTTGGCAAGTGCAGTGCTGTACCGGGTGAGCCATCAAGCAAGTTTACGGTGTTAGAAAAGCCATACATATGGAACTGGTTATGTGATACAAACCTCAAAATGTATTATTTTCACAAATTATGCACTAAATGGTAAGCATTTTGAGGGTATAACATTGTACTGTGCAAAAAATTGTGTTAAAATAAGTCTTTCTTAAATGAGATTCTGCCGTGTAATCATAATTAGTTTGAAAAGTAATAAGAGCTGTTGGTGTTTTATTGCCATTAGTGATCATTTCAGCTGGAAACTACAGCGACTTGTATCTAAACGTATGTTTTATGTGGGAAGAGATCAGTTTTTCCAATAATTAACTATTTTCAACTCTAGTATAATAAAGATTAGAATAATTTCCTAAACAGGAAAACATTAATAGCTGTAGTATGTGCACTGAAGATGATGAAGGCCTCAGAGGTAATGACATCTTGCCCCAGACTCAGAAATCATATGTATCGTCTAACACATATACTGGGTTTATAAAGACTGGCATGTGGCAAATGGGGATTGCGGTTTCCATCAGTTTTCCCATCTGCCCCGGCTGTAACCTGTGGGGGATGGCTGCTTATAGCACACTGAGTCGGCTGTCAACCCCCATTTACCGCTGACCCAAGACCACTACTCACAGCCCCCCCCCCCCCTAAAATAATAAGAATTAACTAAATATATCTAAAGGTATATTGTATATTTATACAATATATTTGCTGGATAATTAAAAAAAAAAAAAAAAAAAAAGTATTTCAGTATTTTTACGACAAAATTTCATTGTCTTACTATTACTGTATTAATTATATTATTATTATATTATTAATATTATTTGTATTATTTTTCTTCTTAAAAACTTACCATAACTTATAATTATTATAATAATGTATTATTGATATTCATATTATTATTAGTAGTAGTTTTCAAATATAATAATATTTAATAATAATAACAATGCTTTTATGCATTCCTAAAACAGATGTCATTAGATGTTTAAGTTACACGTAAAGAAAAATATATTTCATCAAGTGCACCTAAAATTCTAGAACGTTTTAAAAGATTCTGCAGATGTTGTGAAAAAGCCTAGGAAGAGTGACAGCCATCTGCGCATTAGCGCATGAATGACAGACCACCAAACCACTGCCTTCATTAGATGTTTTATCAGTGCCCCAAAGGCTTATTTCATGATGAGTGTCCCAGACCAGGTCATGCAGGAGATAAAGTCAGGATGTATCTTTAATGCCAGATCATAAATGCCAGCACAGTGGTGCTTCTGGTCTGTATCCATTCCCTAGGTAAACCCACAATGCCACAAGAATCCACATGGCTGGAAGAGTTTAAATAGAAACTGACAGGGTAAAAAGGGAAGTCAACATTGAGCTGAGCTGAGCTGAGCTGTGAACTGGCTGGGGAGGTGTGGAACTTAGCCATAATGTCCCGGGTCAGGTTAAGTGTTTTCAGAGAAGGTTTGTTAAACCTGTTAACTGTCACCCGTTCCATATACAGGATGCCTACATTTACATTTAAGGTCTAAGACTCCCAAATATTAATTTTACCAATGTTTTTCTGTTAAAAATTATGTAGGAAAAGCAATAGATTAATTTATGACAAGAGCGCACCCTCAAAAATATACATCATAACAGGAGTTCTAACCTTTGTTTTAAAAAAAAAAGACTTCTTCGTTGCCTTTTTCTCGATCACATTTTAGAAATCATCAGAAATTACCGTATATATCAACTGAAAACTTAAAATCTCAAAATTCATCCTTTAAAACCCATTTTAAAATCAGACATTGCATTACCATGTAAATAGTACATCAATATCATGTTACAAAATGTTTTCATTCATGAATTTTAAAGGTGAAATTTTAAGTTTGGATGGTGCACTTGTCTATGTTCAAGTGACATTTTAATAGAACGTGTTTCAACTCTCGCTTGAAAGTGTCATTTAAAAGCAGGAATAAGCCAAGTAAGCCTATGCGTATTCTTGTGACCTTGAATTAAAACTGAATTTTATTTATATAATGCAAACATAAAACTATGTTCACGGGATTCCATTCAAATTTGGTCTATTGCAAAAAACGTCTATTGCAAAATAAGAATCTGGCAACTGATAAACTAAAGAGAGTCTGATTCCCGAACTAATGAATTTTAACAATTAGTTAAAAATGATACATTTCCAGTATGGTAATTCATCTTTTTACCAATACTTATATATTTATATACGCAAATTAAACCATATTTTCAGGTTCTGGCTCTGGTTCTCACATTAGCAGCCTTACATGTCTACAGTATCATAATTTGGATGCCTTTATGCATACCATTTTGACATCTTTGCGAGACTGAAATTCAAGTCAGCGAGGGGGGAAATGTTAAATTGGCTATGTGAACTATGTGAAAAGAAAAACTGCAGCCTAACCACAGAGAAACAAAAACACCCCTTTTAAAGGTAAGTGGAATATGTGCACATGGCATGAGCTTTGTGACAGAACAGAGATCACCGTTCCTCAATTGTTGTTTCACTCGCTCTCACCCCTTTCCCTTGGAGGGGAGCATTTCTCAAGGCAAACCTGTTTGTAGTTACAGGGTTTGTTGTGCTCCTCTGTTTTGTAGGTCAACATGTCCTCCCCCCATTAATTGGTGGCTCGGTGTATCACGCAAGGAGAGTCACAGCTGCTTCGCATTATACAGGAAAAATGCTGGTGGAAGCTGGTCATCTCTGCTCGGAGCAGGTTCCCTATAATGTAGACTGACTTACTGTGCCCCCTCATGGGCTCCTCTAACTGAAAACCACTATACTTCACCAACTGTGACCAAAGTACAGGTTTTATGTCTATACAAGCAAACAAACACCCTCTATTTTGTATACACAGTGAGGTTGGGTACAGTTTTATGTGCTACCTCTGTCTGGTGAGCGCGTGGGTCTCCAGCACAGACACTGTCGGGATATGGGACGAGTTAATGCTGTAGTATAGCTGGCCTCACATGATGAGTGATTTACAAGCATTTTTTTTCCCCTAATGCCAGGTGCTTAAGGCATAACAAAGATTAGTGCATAAACAACACTATTACTCCTCTGACAGATGTGCATTAGTACAAAACATGTGCATTTTGATTATTAATAAGATCTGCAACCCCTAATGAGAAACTGGCACTTGAGCGATATCACACGGGGAAAAGCAACACGACTGTGAATGTGATATTGCTTTAATGCCTAAACAACAGTTCAATAAACAAGGAATTATTGAGTAATTTGCTTACTCAAGTTGCTTTGCTTTACCAGCATACTGTAATAGTTTCAAACAAAAGTCACATCTGCACTGTGCATCTTAATTAAGCAGTCATATGTATCATGACTCAGCATTTTTGAATCAGTTAAATCAATGATTCAGTGACTCATTGATTGTTTTGTTCCTGAAAGCATCCGCGTTTTTAAGGCGATTTGGCTGGGTGAATAATTCAAAGACTCAATCATGAATCAGCATTTCTGAATTGGTTAAATGATTCAGTCACTCACATATGATTGTTTTGTTCCTGAATGCATCAGCATTTTTAAAGGCTGGGTGAATAATTCAATGACTCAAGCATGAATCAGCATTTTTAAATTAGTAAAATGGTTCAATGACTCACTTAATCATTGTTTTGTTCCAGAATGAATCAGCAATTTTGAACGATTTTAACAAATAATTACTTTGCAACCATTAAAAAAATATGTTCTATATTGTATGAATGTGTGTAGTATGAAAGTAATCTGGATGGATGTACTTAGGGCTGGGTGATTAAACAATAACAATAATTATTGCGATATAATTTCCCTCAATAAAACAAGTTCAACAAATGTTCGATATAATGTTTATGCACCTACAGCGGAACTAAACAGTGCAGTAACATGTCTGTTGAACCCACACATTTTTCTGACTGTTTAATAAATACTGTAAATTTATTAAAATACACAGACATGCAGAATGCTGCTTTATCAATTAGATAACAGTACAATTTACTGCATGTAAATTTAAAAATAACAGGTCTGGTTTAATGTTTTTTTTTTTTTTTATGTTTTCTCATAGTAACAGATCGCTGAAATAACACACACATTGTTAATTTGGCAGGTGAGAATTTACTAGTCGCCTCAAGGGACAGGCTGTTTGCGGTATCCAAATAGTGTGATTTAGTGTGATCACAGGCACATTAAAACCATCAAACAATATTATGCAATAATAGCCACACAATACGTCTTCAATAAAGTGCATGCCTATCATAGGCCACCTAACACGTGCACGTGTGAAGCAGTACGTGAGTCTGGTACTGCAGCTCTAACAAGCAACAGAACCGCATGAGAAAACAGATCCTCCATCATGCAAGCATCTCCTTTTTGTTGCCTTGTTTTTTGAAATAGTTTGTGATTGACCTCAGCCTCCTGATCTTCTCCTTGGCCTGGGCCTCATACTGAGATTTAGCAAACTGAGAAACTTAGTAAACCACCTCCTTACTAGATCTCTGCTTAACCCCGGCCACCTACACTGCCATGGGGTGACTCTGCGAGGACCACGCTCTCAAAAAGGAAATGGGGCAAAACTATCAATTCAAGACACATGTTAGGGAGCGTAGCCTTCTCCTTCAGAATAGAATAACCAATTGCCAGCGTAGGAGTGGAAAATGTGAGGTGAAAAGGGCCAAAAAGAATGGCATGGTTTTTTTTGTTTTTCATTGAAATGTATTGCCAGTGACAGACAATTTCTGTTAATTAACCTTCTCAGCTGCTATCATAGTTGGCAACCAAAACAAGTCAAAATATTGTAGCAAAAAGCTATTGCAATGAAACAGCAATATACTACACGGCCAAAAGTTTGTGGAACAAAAAGGGCAGACCACGGTCTGCAAAAACTGTTTGACTAAGGAGATTACATGGGTGTATTCTTGATTTTATGCACCTGCTAGTAATGGGTATAGACCCAAACATTTCACTATCAACTACAGTGAGCCGTGACATCAAAGGCAGCAAGCAAGGGAAATAAAACTATGAAGACATTCATAATAAAACACAAAATGAATATTTCAAATAAATGCGGTTCTTTTAAACTTTCTAATAATCAGCAAGTCCTGAAATAAATAAATTGCACAAAATAAAATCACATTTCCCACAAAATGTTAGGCTAGGCAGAACAATTGTTTTCAACTATGATAATAATGTTTCTTGAGAACCAAATTAGCATATTAGCATGATCCCATCATTAGCATGATTCCGAAAGATCATGCAACACTGAAGAATGGAGTAATGGCTGTACATTATAAGAAAGAAATATTTATTAAACATAGAAATTATTTTAAATTGTTATAATTTTTCACAATTGTATTGTTTTTACTGTGATTTTAATCAAATAAATGCAGCCATGGAAGATCTCTTTCAAAAACACAAAGTACATTTCAGAGTATTCCTTTAAAAACCTTTCTTTAGCATCTCTTGCGTGGCTTACTTTCAATGACACAAAAGCACAAACATACAAAAAAAAAAAAAAAATGAGTCAATAAAATTGACTTTTTACTGGAACTGTTGATAACCTTGAAGAATAACATCTGTAAGATGAACGTAAGGTGCATAAGTCATTTTTGTTGGAGTTGCTGAGCAGGAATGAGAAAAATGGCCTCCCACAAGAATGAATTTACCCATTTCACCCCAAATTAATAACATAACCAACAGAAAAGAAAATTCAGTTCTAAATCAACATTGCAGAGAAGGCCAAAAATATTAGAAAAAAAAATACAAAATAACATTCTTCTCATAGAATGAATAGCAAAAATGATCCAAGCGAGTGATATGTTGAAGAGAAAGTACTTTTCACACAATAGTCTGTTATAATGGTCAAAACATTCCTAGAAATAAAAAGCATTTAGGACCCTTTCGGGAAGACAACCACAGCAAATATACAAACATGCCAGAGCTACTTTTCAATACATGAACTGATTTACTTTTTAAATCTATAAAGTGACAGGAAAAAAATTAAATAAAAATAAAATCTTAGCTATCAAAAATAGTTTTAGTGCACCTTTTGCATTCCTTTCTCCCACATAATTGTGTAATTTCATACAGGTATTCAAATGTTGGGTGGGCTATCAATGTGAAGCTTAATGAGCTGATGTCAACCACACACAATGGAATTCTCACAATGCTGCTCCCATTCCAGTAACCTCAGATGCACAACTGACAGAAATCAGCCGAGACAGAAGACGAGACGTGACCACTCTATGAGCACTTACAAACAAATTGAGAGGTTCAGATAAGCAGATACTGTGGGCAGTGAGTTGTGGCCCTTTCCCGCCAAGCGAAGGGGGGTATGGCGTGGTGGTCCAGCTTTCCTCTCATTAGGAATCCTAATTATGGTGACTTGTAAGAGTAGGGCACTCTCCAAACGGCCAGTAACTGGTTATTAGAATATTATTACAAACATGAGAGGTTGGCCCTGGGCGGCTGATTGCCTGCTCATGTGGGAGGTGCAATTTGGCTGGAATGTTCAAGGCAGGGGGGACTTGGAACTGGTTGCCTAGTAATAAGAGCACCATAGCACATTCAGTAATTACCTGGACCAAAGGAAAATGAAGCAGGGGCTCAGATTATATGCCAAATTTGTTTTGATTTCTGTCTCCAATAAGGCAGGGAGAAATTAGCCAAATCCTTAGCCTTAATTTATCCCTTGGTTTGCTTTGGTCTTCTAAAATTGGCCACTGCCTCCCACCTGGAACCAAGTCGTAACCTGCTCCCTCAAAACAAGAAATGAACTCAGATCAAAATGAACTGGAACAAGATAAATGTGGATTTAAAAGCTATTTGTTCTCTCATTTTATTCTGCTAAACATTATGTAACAAGGGTGTGTGGCGAACATCTGAAATGAGGAAGACAAAGTTCCCTCTCTGGGTTTAGTCTGTTTAGTTATAATCAAAATAAATTCATGTTTTTATTTGATGTTTAACACTGTCTGGGTTTAAAGCTTACCTCACACTGGCAACCAGACTATAAGGAAAGAAAGGGACATGTGGCGTCCCATACTTGGAATTTGTGCTCTGTATTTAACCAATCCAAATGCACACACAGCAGTTAGTAGTGAACAAACACACACACACACACACACACCATGAACACACACTCCGAGCAGTGGGCAGCCAATGCTGTGGCGCCCAGGGAGCAGTTGGGGGTTCAGTGCCTTGCTCAAGGTCTCACCTCAGTCATGGTATTGAAGGTGGAGAGAGTGCTGGATATGCACTTCGCCCACCTACAATACCTGCCAGACCTGAGACTTGCGTTCGCAACCTTCAGTTGTTCAGTATATATTTAAATTTGTCACTACTATAATACAGTAAAAAAAATGCATTAACTGTGGTTCATAAGTTTAATTTTCTGTGTAACTTAATATAATATTACTTAATGTTCAAAGGTGTTAGCCCTTTTTTTTACGAGCGATTCACAATCATTGAATTATGAATAGGCATTTTTAAAGAGTCAGATTTATTACTGAGTCTGTCAGTTTCCACTTTATTTAATAATAAATCAGAAATCGTAGCTGTCATAAATACTGTACTTGAGGTTCTGTGAGACATATCCATTTACTTTAGATTTATATTCACAATAACCATTTTGTTCAGTAATTTAATAATGGTATTCTAAACTACACTTAAATGATTTACCAAATTATTGGTTACTGTTAATATATATACTGTATTAGGGGTGTAACGGTTCACAAAATTCACGGTTCGGTTCGATACGATACACTGATGTCAAGGTTCGGTTCGGTTCGGTACGGTACGTTTTAGATACAGCAAAATGTAAAAACATCTCAACTTTTCAGAATGCCGCAAGCGCACCGCGGGTCATGTGACAAGAACTAACCAATCAGCTTCATCCTTTCCTGTAACAACGTTGAAAGCTCAGCCAAGATGAAGGAACAGCTGATCATAGTTGTATATGGATTGCAATTTTGAAATAAATTTAGTAACAGAGCTACTGCAAGCGATTTTTAGAGCTGCAAATCCATTTATCCTTTGCTGAAATTTCCGCGTCTTCATGGAGAGAGCAGCAAGTCATTGTTGCTTAGCAAAGGCAGATGCCTCAGGGGCGCTTCTGCCCGAGCGCTTTGGAAAGGAGGAGAAAGACGCGCCTAGCGTTTTCCACGCGTTTTTAGGCGCGATATGTGAACGGCCCCTAAGGCGCTCGCTCACTCAGCACGCGCTGAAGGCTCGTTGCAAAATGTCTAATGCATTTAACAGACTAGAAATAGAAGATCCTCCAATAACCAACAGGTCTGGTGTTTGGGTGCACTTTGGATCCCCTGTAAGCTATAATGGTGATGACAGAATGAATGGTAAATAGTAAGGTCTCATATCCGCGGCTATAATGTAAATGTAACGTAAGCCTACCAATCACCGCGGTGATGTCTTTTGCCCTGTTTGAGTCAGTTGGAAATGTCTGTCTAAATGCTGCGGGGATAGTTTGTTGCGAGTATGTTTCTCCTTTTTTTCGTCTTTTCCCAGATACTGACACACTAAGGTGATGTCGGCGTAAATGAGTTGACATGTTTCAAGTATTCCCGCTGGTGTTTTTTTTTTTTTTTTTCGCTGACAGATGCGACCGTTGTTTTTTTATCCACCACTCTCTTGCCATCACCATTATAGCTTACAGGGAATCCAAAGTGCACTCAAACACCAGACCTGTTGGTTATTGGAGGATCTTCTATTTCTGGTCTGTTAAACGCACTGGCCACCGCGTACCGTGCATGAACTGCTCGCTCACTCAGCGAGTACTGCCTCGTACCGAACGGTTCAATACGAATACGCGTATCGTTACACCCTTAATATATATATATATATATATATGTCCAGATTTTCACACTATGTGTAAAGATGAGGAGCAAGGAACAAGGAAACCAGCAATGCACAGAACAATCTTCTTATAATTCAGTAATCCACAGGGCAAACTGAAGCACAGAAAACACAACGGTAGATCTAAAATCTCATACAAAAAACAACTGAAAGTACTAGGGCTTATAAACACAAGATAATTGGGGAAACACAGGTGCATGGAATGATACAATCAATAAGGGTCATGGAACACAACATAATGAGTCCAGGGTCTCGACATTACTCCCCCATCCCGGAAGGTGTGTCCTCGCACCATAGAACAACAGAGGGGGGACATGGGTGGGAACCAAGGAGGGGGCCGGCAGACAGAGACCACGGAGGGAGGAGCCAGGGAAGAGACAGGAGGAATTTGAAGCAGGCCACAGCCATAAAAGCAGCCTACGGTGGAGCCGACAGAGGGAGGAGCCATGGAGGAGGTGTGGCCGCTGACTCCAGGGACCGATCAGTGGTGGTGGAGCAGGTGGTAGAGGAGCCCGAGGCAGGGATGGAGAACCAAAGAGCCAGGGTAACGAGGAGGAGCTGGAGGTCCTAGGTGGAGCCAATGGCCCCGGCGACCAATGCGGAGATGTGAATCCGGGAGGCCGAATTGGAGATGGAGCAACAGAGAACTGAGGTGGAGCTGAGGAAATGGAGCCTGACGGAGCTGGAGGGACGAGGTGAAGCCAGAGGAATGGAGTCCTGAGGTGCAGGATGGTCGACGCCAGACAAAGGCGGAGCGGGAGGGATGAGCGAGCCAGGCAGAGCTTGTGGACTGCTGGACCATGACAGAGGAGGAAGCTAGGAGCCATGGTGGAGCCGACAGGTCAACGGGCTGAGCTGGAGTCCAGGCCTCGGAGGCTGGAGGCAGAGGTGAGAGAGACTCCGACCATGGCAAGTCCAGCGGGCTTGCACCGCAATGATGGTGGGCTGAGGGTGAGCAGAGGGGCTGCCAGAAGACAGCGGTGGAGGAGGCTGGAGCGGATGGGAGGGCAGCCATTTATGAGGAGCGGGCACTGGAGGGCACATTCTAGGAGTAGGCACTGTTGAATCAGAAGCCCCCTCAGGGCTGGACGAGGGACTCATTGACGAAGTAGGGTTGGACGGGACCAACGGAGAGAGGAGAGGGGGCAGTACGATCTCCAGATCAGATTCCCAGTAAATTAAATCCTCCTCCTCGTTTTGGCCCTTTTGCTGCATCATATTCAACTCACCCTCAGCCGCGGTGCAGGTTGCAGAGATCCTCTCCATACTCACACCATCAGTGGCTTTCTCCTTCATGACAGGCGGTGTTGCAGGCTAACACACCTGGACTGACTTTGCGGTCTCTGGCTCCGCAGCTATCTTTAGCTCTGTTGCTCTCTTTAGTGATGGCTCCGCACACTGGGGAGATGGTAGGCTGGGCTCTGGGTTGGGAGTGGCACTGGTGATTAATCCCCTTAAACCAGTGAGGAACAGGGATCCATTTCTTGCCAGTGTCTAATCCACAAAGGTGGTGAATTCTGCTCGAGGGACATCTTCGAACGATGACACTCTGTTTGCAGTGTTGAGGCTGGAACGTCAGAGAACGTTCAGAGTGCATCGTCCGAATAAGTGGTAAAATGGGCCACAGAATCAGAAAGTCTGAAGTCAGAATCAGAAGTCTGGTATGACCCTCGAGCAAAGGAATTCAGGGCAAAAGAAGGGATCCATGAGGGTACAACAGAAAGAAAAACACTGATAGAAAAAAAACAGGGGAGACACAATTTACACTGTTTTTGGTCAGAGATTCTGTCACACTATGTGTAAAGTCAAGGAGCTAGGAACGAGGAAACCAGGAATGCATGGAACAATCTCCTTTTAATTAATTAATTCATTTTCTCTGGAAGACTTACTGATATGCAGGCATTATTGGATTTAGGCTGCATAGTAGCGATGTGTGAGGACTAATTTGTTTCCTTGAGAGAGAATGATAAGTTCACTTATATGAACTTATATGTAAGATTCTGCAATGGCCATATTTTACAACCTTGATGCATGCAAACATATTGCTATTATGTCAAAAGTCCCTCATTGTCATTACAAGTCCCAAATGTAAGATCGTAGTTTAGGTTAGGTAAATCGAAAACGACAGCGGACATGGAGACACGGGATGCTATTCGCAGAGTGTTTGTTTTACATTTTGTAGGTGATGTTGTGGCCCTAATCGCGACAGGTTTTGGGAAAAGTTTAATTTATCAACTGTTACCGGTCGTCAGCGAGAAACTGGGGAAGTCCGGCAGGGTGATAATTGTGATTGTGTCCCCTTGTTTGCTCAGGATCAGGTTAAAGAGGCAGTGAAACACGTTCTATGTTTTTTTTTTTTCTCTCAGCATACCTGTGTTTTCAGTGGAAGCTCGAGGCAAGGCACATAACACACGTCATAACCAAACGTTATGTGATTGGCTTACAGTTAACCAATGATTTTAAACTTCAGACAAGCGCCCCTCCCCCCTCGCGAGAAAGAAAATGCTCATCAATTATGCCATTCCAGACTCTGTCTACGAAGCGAAGTAGCAGAGTTTGGTATTACCAGGCTATGAAGCATCCAGCATAAACTGTACAACCACACAGTGTGCGGCAGCACATGAAGACACAAACACACTCCATTGATTCACAGTGCCAAGCTATTAAAGTCTGAGGAGAAAACAGACACAGATTCAAGGCCTCTAGACTCCTTTAATTTGCTGTTGTTGTACATTTTGGGAACGTGTAAATGATGAAGAAAACAGGTGGCTCCAATCATCTAGTCGACAGCTGTGTCTTTCTGACTCACTTATTATACCTTGACCAGGCACCAGAACATGAATATACGCTTAGACACACATATGGCATGGAGCGCAGGCTAAAATTGAAAGCTGCTCTCTCAGTCTCACTGTTAAAGTTCAGCAAATGATCACAGACTACAAGAGTCTTGTCCTCTGAGATTTAGTTAAAAACAAAAATGCCAAAATGGGGTTCTCCCTTTTTTCTGCATTACTGGAATCCTACTCGCTGCCATTTCTGACAATGCATTGAGCAATTGTTTGACTCACTTACATGCACTGCACTTAAATTAATCGCAGCTGCAACATACACCTCTAATTTCACTCAGAAAGCGCTAGATCTTAATCTTTTGTGCTGAATAATGAAAACAAACAATGCCACAAATCTTTTGAATTCATCCTGAGATAAGTGTAAAATAAGACTAGTAACTGCAAATGAAAGCTCTTACCTCATAGGAGCGTTGCTTGAATTCTTGAATTTTTATAGATGGGCTCACACCCAGACAGTCAATAGTGTAAAATGTATTTGGCCGGGACAATGCCAATGGATCCAAGTTCTGGAACTTGAATGTGCTGTAGCAGTATACATCATTTGTGATGTAAATTTGAAAGGAAAAAGCCGTCAGTAAGATATATTTGCCAGCAACAGTCTGATATTGTTTTCTAGACTTTTCTACACATCATCCATCATAACCAAGATTCTGTGCTTTCTCTTTTGTGAGAAAGTACAGAAATAATTACAGAAAGTCATTAGGTCACACACCCATATAAAAGAAAAAAAAAATCTCTTTCACATTATATTTCATTTCTCAGTATTTTGTTTTCTAGACAGTCATGAGATTAGAATATGGAGATTTTTACTGAAGTCTTCTCATATTTCTCAATCCTAGTAATCTCGTCATCTCAAGTTTCTTAAAGGTACATTTCACCAAAAAAAGTCTGTCATTAATTACTCACCCTCATGTCATTCCAAACCTGTAAAAACTTTCATTCATTTTTGGAACACAAATAAAAATATTTTTGATGAAATCTAAATGCTTTTTGACCCCTGCATAGACAGCAACACAATGAAATATTTCATGGCCCAGAAAGGTAGTAAGGACGTTTTTAAAATAGTCCATGTTACATCAATGGTTCAAACTTAAATTTATGAAGCGACGAGAATACTTTTTGAGATTGCTCTCATGAATGCCCATCAAAGACTGACACAGAAGAGAAGAAATTGTTTAACAAAGTTGTTTTTGTTTCCTTTGCACACAAAAAGTGTTCTCGTATAGCTCAATAAAATTTCGGTTGAACCGCTGATGTCACATGGACTGTTCTAAAGGGGTCATATGATGAGATTTTCAAGTTTTTCTTTGTCTTTGGAGTGTTACAAGCTGTTTGTGCTTATATAAGATCTGTAACGTTGCAAAGACTAAAGTCTCAAACCCAAAGGGGATATTCTTTATAAAACTTTATAAAAGACTCTTCCACACTTTCCTAAAATGCCTCATTTATATCAATATGTCCCCACAAATCTTGATCACTGTGTTGGAAGATTTACATTTTTAGCATCGTCATATTCCCCTTAGTGATGTCCTTTCTACCTTTCTGGGAATAAAATGTGGTAGTTGTATTGCTTCCATGCAGGGTCAGAAAGCTCTTGGATTTCATCAAAAATATCTTCATTTGTGTTCTTATGATAAACAAAGGTCTTACAGGTTTGGAACGATTTGAAGGTAATTAAATCAATTAATGATAGAATTTTCATTTTTGGGTATACTATCCCTATCAAACTTTCTCCCAAAACAAAATGATCTGCACTCTAAACAGTTACTGTATTTCAAGCAATTCATCTAATTGCTACTATTCCCACGCATTTCTTCTAAGGATCTTCTTTTCCTAAGATTACTGAACTGTGAAATAACAACCTCTGAGCAATAAAATTGTCCTAATGTGCAGGAAGGGAAGGGGAAATAAAACTATGTTTTTGTTTGGGAATTTACGTTAACAGCTAAGATAACGGCTGTTTCATGAGAATCTCATTGTTGTCATCATCTGAAAGTTTTAGATACAGTGTTTCCCGTTCGTTACGTCTTTAGAATTTTACGGGAAAAGGGGGGAGTCAATAAAATGCAATATTAATCTTCTTGTGATGTCATTTCTCAGCCTTCTGCCTCTCGTGCACATTTTCCTGTGTTTTCATTGCTCTGGGGTCTCAGTCTGTTCCCTTTTTCATTTTGGCCCTTTAAATTTAATTGCACATAAATTCATTCACAGTTTAAATTGCCATTTGTTTGGGTGAGGCAGAACTGGCACTGCCCTCTTACCCACACTAACTCACACACCATTGAATAAACCAACATTTAGACTACAAAGTGTCACCAAAACAAACTTTCACATTTGAAAATGGGCCTAGTCTTCATTTGACAAGCTGGTACTGAACATTTTTGGTTTAAGCGATTTGTTTTATTGGTTCACTTCTGTTCTTTTTTTTTTTTCTAATTTAGATTTTAGTTTTGTTTATTTGTATTTATTTATATATTTTAGAAGTTAACAAAATAGCTACTGTTAGGGCAAAAGCTTGTCATTAAAAACATGTTGTCTTACCCCGAGTCAGTATGGTCAGCCTACAATAATGATTTAAATTCAGAGCTATTGGATTCATTTCAACTTTATTAAAAACTATTTATTTTAAGACAATTAAAAAAATTAACCATGTCTAACAGGATGGGCAGCAACAGCTAGCCTGAGAGTTTGCTTATCGTCAACCTAAAGTTGAAATTTTTCAACTACCTTTTGAAATTTGGATATTGCCATACTAATTTCAACAAACATAAAATGTTACACAGTGAAACTAGCCAGCTAATAAGACCATTCCAAAAAAGAAGAAAAAACAATAATACTTAGTGATGTTTGGTTGTTTTGCTAAAGTGATGTCACTTCCTAGATTAAGGAACTGGCCTTTGTTAAAGCGATATTGCAATAGACAGGAAGAAAAAAAAAAACTCGATTTCATGTTTTGAAACACATTGATTAGATAAAGGGAAAAAAAATATTATGTCTGGAAAATCTCTTAATAATAGTTGCTTTTGATGTTAGAAGTTGTGATGTGGCAATAATGGCGACATCCACTTGCAGCAGTCATAAAATGATTCACTCCTTTTTTTTGGTTAATGGTGGTATAAAATACAATAAATAAATAAAATGGATAAAAAAACCTACCCATTTTTGACTTGAATCTTTAGAAATTTTGGGTTCAATATTTTATTCCATATGTTAAATACAAAATTATAGTGCATACCAGGAATGTCCAGTATGCAGTTGTGATGGTTACTGCAGCAGGTGGCATGATCAAATGAATCACTATAGTGAGACAAAACTCATAACTTCAGCACCTGCATGAGTTGATGTTCAACATCAACAGTGCAGTTGAGCTGGTCTGCATTCACTCTCTCTATCCACATAACCGCTCTCAAACTAAGAGAGCAATGATCTCACTGCGGCCTTTCCTGTGTAATAAACCAGTGCCATCCATCACAAGGATAAACACCCATTAATGCGCCATATCACTGGGTCTGTGAAATGTTGTGAGTGACACAGTTTGGAAGTTCATGGAGTTCGTTGACAAAAAGGTGTGTTGTGCAATCTCTGGCCGTTTTAATGCGTCTTTACTTTGTCAAGTTTTGATGAGTTGGAAAGCTTAAAAAGCTGGGTTAAAGCCAAATTTGATAGACCATTTGTATTACCATTCAAACTGGGACATTGTATTGAAAATCTGATTTACTTTTCAGGATGAACCAAACACATTTAAAGATTCTTTTAATGTTAGGGTTAATTTCTGGGGAAGGTTGTGGGTTATTTATGTTCTACACATGTTGGACACACATCCTGTAGTTATTACCTTGTTCTGCTTGACAAAAAATGCAACCCGTGTTGTAAATTTAAAGATTATTAAATTCTCAGATTTTCAGAGAACCCCCTCAGATTTTATGCCATGTGGATTCTCAATACAGCCTTCAAACAAACTGATAAATGATAATTTAAGTAAGCTGCATGATTGTTATATTGTAGGTCAAATAAATTTGGTTGGATCATCTAAATTTGATCATAATCTAGTCACACCCTTCAGTTTATTTATATAATTAACTGTAATTATAATTATATTATATAATCATTTTTTTAAATTATATTCCTTATAGGTTGTCTTCAGTTAAATGTCCACAAAAAAAACATTATAATGTACGAAACAATCGCCCTAACAACAATGTGAACACTGCAATAATATTTAAATAACATTAAACAGATATTTCACCCAAAAATGTACTTTCATGTAGCTACAAAACCGTAAGACCTTCGTTCAGCTTCGGAACAAAATTAAGATATTTTTGATGAAATCTGAGAGCTTTCTGACCCTGCATAAACAGCAATGTAACTGAAATGTTCCCAGACCCAGAAATGCCATAAGGACATCAGTAAAATAGTTCATGTGACATTCAGATTTTAATAGTAGTGTGTATTTCAGCCTTAAATGAACAAGTACCACCAAAGGTACCCCTCAGAATATAGTTGAAGGACACCAGCAAGCCAACTGCTGACCTGGTCTATACATCAGTGGATGGCTTAATAGAGACTCTCCCTCCATCCTCTCACACTAGAGCGCAATAAACATCACTGCTGGGAAGATCCAGTATGATTGTACCATAAGCTCTTCATGCTGTCACAATAACTCTGATATCCTCAAAACCTTTTAACAGCCTCATTGCTTCTCATTTTATATCTTCCAAAACCTTTGATTTCATATCATGTGATTAATCTACCCATTTCACAAACAGCATAGATAAAAACGTAAACGAAGCATGATCAAGCGGCTAACGTGGACTTGTTATGGGTTTTATACTCTTTCTTCCCCCACACGAGTAGTAATTCATTGCTGAAATGTTAACTCAATTTGTCAGTGTTATCTTCATGTCAACAGTTTCCCTTAAATATTTATAATAGGCTCAGAGCTCTGAGAACCAGCAAGCACTGTGAATGTTAACATGCAGGACATTTTTTCCACAGACTCTCAAATTTGGAAATGTGAAATGTCTCAAGCAACCTGGTGAAGAGAAAACGTAATCCCAAAGGTGAATCCATCATGTCCTCTCTCATTAGTGCTTTTCCCCATGACTCATTCTAGCTTTTCCTCCCTTCATTACTCAAGCGAGAATTCGCTTTTCCAGACATATTTAGGATCAGCCACAAAACTGCAAGCACTTTACAAACCTTGGATGCCAGGGTTAGCTAGAAGATTTGAATGGCATATGACACCCAAGTATGCGATTTGAAATCTGCCAATCCATCAGATGAGGTGTAAATGCCATGTGATTTATTTAGTCTTATGCTCATTTTGAAGGGCTATATGCATTTATGTTCTGAGACGCAATACAGTTATTTGAGTTACTTATTTTATGTATATTATGTTTTTTAATTTCACAAACCTTGCATGGTTTCACTACTAACACTTTTATGAGCAATTACAAGTTTCAGAAACCCACCACCAGTGATGCGCGGGTCAATGTATAAACGACCCGCACCCGACCAATGTTTTCAACTAACCCGCCAGCAACTCGGACCGCAAAAAAAGAAAAAGAAATGTACCTTTTTTTACATGTAGTAAATGCGTCGCCCCTTTATATTAATTTAAATACTTAAAGGCTATGCAAAAAGCTCTCTATGCTTCGGCATCTACTGGTCTTAACAGGTGGGTCACTCTATAATCGCGCCAGTTATTCAGCCAATAAAGTGTAGGCCTATGTATTTAAAAATTGTGTCTAGTACTAAATTACAAAGGTTTAATTTGCATCTTTATTTCAAACGGCCCAACCGACCGTGACCCAAATATCCATTAAAAATATTTTTGGATGACTCGTAACCCGCGCATCTCTACCCACCACCAGTGGTCAATGCTTTATTTACATACTAAAAGTCTTTTCACTGCTGATCAAAAAGGATGTCTCAACCCAAATCTACACCCATGATATTTAATATCTGATTGAATATTCAGTCTAAACTTCATGTTTAGACTCAGTCTAAACATGAAGTATTTTACTGTTAGCAGTGACCACTCATATATCACATTAGTTAGGCTAGCAATCGGTGTCAACAATGACACTAAACTGGTAATCCCTTTACTCTGGTCTTGCATCTTAATGTACTTCAAATGTATCTTTTATCAGCCGAAGACCTTGAGCAGTAGCAGACAGCCACAAGTTTGGGCCCAAAGAGGCCAGCCGTGTAAACACAGTAGTGTTCTACTCCCGCTGTACATTCACCATCATCCTGTGACTCACCCCCAAGACCTCTGACATATAAACAATTATCAGAATGTTAAGTTTATTTGACGGTACTTTCGTCTTTTCGGGATGCTTGTTAGGATTTGAAGTCAAATTTTGTTTGTTTTTGAATTTGGCTTTCCTATGTCATAGGAGTAAGTATTGCTTAACCATTTTTGGAAATGGCAGATTTCACTTTTTTCCTGTTGTGACCTACAAGATGCCAAAGAAGAATTTCTGCATTTCCTGACAACATAAGAGAAAGAGGGGGGAATCTTGTAAAAAGCAAAGCGTTTTATTTTCCCTAATTATTATTCGGTATACATTATATAAAGAAACTTTGTAGCCTAGCATGTACTGTAAGTTAAAAAATAATCTGGTTCGATTCCCTTATTCTATTCAAATATCCATTTGTAAAAAAAAAAATAATAATAATAATAATAATAATAATAATAATAATTCTAACAATATATATATAAATTATATATATATATATATATATATATATTATTTATATATAAATAATATAAATACCATTTATTATTCGGTGTATTTTCAAAATATGTTAAATAATTTCATATATAGATTATTAATATATCAGGAAAACTATATTTCTTGAGTAAAGGATAAAGGAATACGTTTTTTTTTTTTTCCACATTATAGAAATAATGTAACACTGCAATGTGACAAAATCTCAAACTGTGCCCTTGGGCAAGAGTAAAAGTACATAAGAATTTTAAGATTCTGGAGACACCAATAAATGGACATATCATACCAGTCTGATCACAGCAAGCTGGAGTTCAGTTTTAGTTGTTATTCAGGCTTAGCCGTTAGATCCATTCACATCACCTGCACTTCTAATCATCGCCTCATAGACCTGGATTGCATTTCAAAACAGAATCAGGTCGGGGTCAGTTCAAGGTATGAGCTGTCCTTATATGGTCAACACACTGAACTGAGACATTCAATGACTAAGATCTAGTTAAACTGAAGAAAGAACGAGAAAATAAGTGTGGCGATTTGGAATGAAGCAAAGTCATCTGTCTTGTCTATTAACTAAGGTTATGATCCTCTCAATAATGGAGCTTTATAATAAAAATCTGAGTTTAAAATACACACAGAGTGCAAACACGATTGATGTGGCATATCAATTTTCATCTTCACTTTTTTACCTTTTATAAAATATTATTTTCCCTAAAAGCAAATGCCTTGTTCGCATTTCACTTTAGCTACTCTTGATAAATTACCCATTTGCCCAGATAAAATCCATAATGTTGCACCACTTGATGAGGGATCAATTTCAAAGGTAGACCTAGTCATTAGCTTCACCTTGAGCAATAAATACAGCTCATGAACTCCAAAGAGAGGAGACCTTAAGACCACCACGTTGAAATACTAACTTGCAGCACAGTTTGTTT
Source organism: Carassius auratus (assembly GCF_003368295.1). NCBI lineage: Eukaryota > Metazoa > Chordata > Actinopteri > Cypriniformes > Cyprinidae > Carassius > Carassius auratus. The sequence continues at coordinate 16,756,537 of NC_039263.1, read as the reverse complement.
TTCCTTTGATATGACTATTGCATTGCATGACAGAAATTGTATGCAAAATTTAATTTCTGAGTGATATCCATCTGTATTAGCATAGAGATTCTGTACAAAAAAAAAAGTGGTTTGGTTGGTCTCTGGAGCATCTTATTTTGCACTGCAGTAACGCCTCAGATGTTGCGGCGCATCTGGGGAAAACAGCTTGAATGATTAGCTTTGATTGGAAACGTGAAACTAATTATGCAACATTTGTATTTGATTGAGTCAAACTATTTTTGTTTGATTGATTGTGATCGATGCTGGTATTTCTGCTCATGTTACACACATCTGATTTAGCGATTAATCAAAGAGAAATTTTAGATCGGCGTGGGCTTCCAAGACACTGATACACTTAGTGAGCGAATCAAGTCTTTAAGTAATAACCTCATTTGGGGATACAATGAGGCTTTTACATATTAAAGAAATCACATTTATCAGTCATTCGGTGAGTTTAGCTGCTTACCACTAACAACATCAGGTCACAAACCCTTAAACCGCCATATTTCCTATGTGAAATGAGAGTTACAGTAATCTGCTATTCTGAATTTTTTTTTTAAATAAGTGAGAGTGAAAAAAAGCAGGCAGATTAGAAATGAAAACATCTGCACTTTGAGAGAACTGGGGTTGAAATAAATTTTTGGGACAAAGTGGCAAACATAAATCTTCAGTGTTTTTGGCCACTGATGTATTTGACTCGGCGCCTATAAATACGAATACCAAACTGTATAATCTGTCAGTCAGTCTGATTTAGGTAAGATAATGGATTGTTTTTTTGTATGAAATGCATGATGTTTTTTAGCTTTTTGTGATGTTGGATATGATCCGTGCTCCCCACGGTCCTCTCCCACAGCACAGCTGAGGAATATCTAACACCATCTGCAGCCTCCAGGAATGCCGACCCTCTCAGGTTATGACCTGTAATTAATTGTTTTGAGGGTCTGGCTCCACATTTGGCAGAGCTGCAGTATGGGAAGGGTATAGCATTCTCTCGAACCTCCAGATTAGATTTTCACTGTTGTTCCAGCGGTCACCGGTCAAATTGAGAGAATCCCCTCCAGCCTTGAAAACGGTCGATAACTTAACAAGACGGCTAACTATGACACGCAAACATCTGAGACACTGTTCGAGCGAATGTAAGACACACCGTCTGATGGACAGCCGGGGCTCATGAGTGATAAAGCACAGGCCGGGGGTTTTGGAGTTGTGTTTTTCTATTTATTTTTGGAAGGTGGGCAGCCAAGACAAATGTTCTAAATGCAACTCAATCTTAAAAATTCAAGGGAGCTTTTGCTTGGACCATCCGAAGCAAACCGTACATGCCTAGGGCCAAAATGTAAATCTCTCTCTGACAAATAGTCAGTGAGTCATCGTTTCTCAGCACATAGTTAGCGTGGGTTTTGATTGGCAAACGTATAATTGTAGTCATTTAAATGTTTCCTACTAACAGACGCTTGAGAAGCTGGCTCTCCGATTTAGTTTCTCTAAACGAAGATGGATATGTTACATCCATGTACACACATTCACCTCTTAGATTAGCACTCAGAAAGGCATAATTCTATTTTCAAATCATATTTTAGCCTTACATCTTCCTTTTATGCTGGTATGGCATGACTTGCAGCAGAAAATGTCTTGTTAGCTCTTGTGTTGTGGTTACAATCAGCCATTGGCAACAGAACATCGTAAACAAACAAATTATACCTATTATGTGCATATGTGTTGCGTATATGTTCGTCTATGTTAATCCTGTCTTGGATGAAGTGGAGGTCTCGTTCCTTTGTGCTGTGTTCATAAACCAGGCCTTGCATGATGAGGGAGGGACGCTCTCTTTGCATGGCACGAAAGCCTATTGTCTGTCCCCCACCTCTGAAAAAGGCCAACAGATAACCTCCCCGCACACGAAAGTAATGCGAGATGGGGGCAACACAAGCCCCGCGTGATTCCAAGCTTGCCTCTGGGATACTTCAGCCACCCGCGTACACAAAGGTGGATCAGCTGCGATAGAAGCGATGACAAGTGTTGTTTTTGTTTTGGGTTTGAGTGGCCGCCCTCACCGATTCATCCTTGACCCTTGACTCATCAAAAAACGGCTCTTTCAATTAAAAGCGACACAAATGGATCCAATCACTCAGTATAGTGGCCATTTCAAAGGATAACATCAATGCAAATTCCTCTAGTGGTGTCACACTACGACCCGCATAAGGGGGCTGAGTTCTTTCACTGAACAAAACAAATGGAAAATTATGTTTTCCTTTTCATGCCCAGGCTCTGAAACCCCATCCCTCTTTTCTGGTGTCAGACATTCTTTTGTCGGCCAGCAGTGGCTCCCTTTGACACGAAGGTGGTTATCCTCTTGATACCTGACTCCAAAGAGAGTCGACTCATTTGGCTCTTTGTTCTCCCATCACCTTTACCCCAGCCTTTATGACTGCCAGGCTCCAAGACCCCCATTCAGCTGCTGGAAAAATCCATGTTAAGCTGGTACAGTAGCTGATGATTAAATGGGCCAAGGTGATTACTATCTGGCAAGACTTGGCCATTTAACTGGCTCAAGCTGCTCATTAGAAGGTCAAAAAAGGTTAGTGACTTTGTGAGTAGCAAGTCAAGCTGGATATTAGCTTGTACAACTAGATAATAACTGGTCCAGTTAGGTCATTAACAGTTTCAAAATGGTTATCTCATTCAGTTAGGCCATTAAACTGGTCATTAAAGGAGCCTAAGATGGTTATTAACTGGTTCAAGATCATTGCTAACTGGCCAGATTTGGTCATTTACTGGTTCAAGCTTCTCATTAGCTGGTCTAAAATGGTTATTAACTTGGTGAGTAGCTAGTCAAGCTGGACATTATCTCATACAAACCAATCAATAACTGGGCCGAGCTGGTTATTACCTGGTTCAGTTCGGCCATTAGTTGGGCCAAACTGGTCAATAACTTTAGTTTTGCCATTAGCTTTTTCAAAATGGTCATTAATTGGCATAAGCTGGATATTAACTGTTCCAGTTTGGTCTTTAGATGGATCAGTCTGGTTATTAGCTTACCCAGTTTGTCCATTAGCTGGTTAGGGCTGGTCTGTGATGTTTATTAACTGGTTAAATGCCGTCATTAGCTGGTTAAGCTTTTTTCTGCCACATGATGGCTGTTTTACCAGGTAATAACACATTTACAATGCTTAAAACTGCTTGAACCAGCTAATATTCACCTTAAAGGTAGCTAATAGTGAGGTTGGACTAATTAATAACTTGAGTAAACCACTTAAAAATCACTTAATGCCTACTTTGGACCAACTAATAATTAGTAACTTTTAACCAGAAACCAGGTTGGACCAGTTAAAAGCCAACTAATGGCTAACTTGAACCAACTAATAACTAGCGTAAACCACTTAATTAGTTTAGACTATCTAATAACATTTAAACCAGTCTGGAGCACTTTAAAACCATCTGTTCCAGAAAATAGCTACCAGTTTAAGCAAGATTTTCCAGATGAAACAGGAGGAGGAAAAACAAGCAAAGTGATGTATTTGTTGTTTGTGTTCAAAGCTCTCACCTACAACAACATGGAATGGAGTTCACGTCATCTGTTCCACTTTACTCTTCAAATCCGCCGTCTCAAACACACGCACACACACATACCTAAAGAACAGACACAAAGGGTGATCTCCAGGCCTCTAAGATACAGGATACCTCTTGCAGATAATTCCTGTGGGATTTCGGCTCATTCCAAAGCTTCTTTTCAGGCATTTCTTGAGGGATTCTCACAGAAATCTTCTGAACTCGCCAGATAAGAGGCACCTCTCCTGACAATCCAAAGTGGCTGCCATGTCACGGAATGAGATAAGGATCGTGGAGATGTTGCTGAGGGACAGTGTTGAGTGATGGCATTGACTAGACAGAGCTAAACACTTCACAGCTCTTTTAACCACAAGACTCCAGCATCAGCATTTCAACTGATTTTCACAATTGTCAAGAGATGTGCATCATTATTCATCTCTTACAATGCGCAACTAGCAACCATTCAAGAATGTCAAAAGTTATGTAATAATAAAAGATATGGATGTTACCCGTTTTTCAGGAAAGTGGATGGAGACGCAAAGGGAAATTATATTATTGTAAATATTATATTATTACACCAACCCCACTTAAAAATTAGTCCTAATGGGATCTTCACAACATTGTTTAGACACTTAAACACCTAAATAAAACCCTTCTCCACCCAGCAATGAAGAAACTTTCAGTTGATCTTGACCACATCTGGAACAAGACGCGATCACAAAATATTAATATCATGACATTCCTCAGATAACGCCATTGTTATTTCTGTTCATCTAGTCTTTGGGGCAATAAAACAAGCTTGCCAATTCCCGAAAAGACCCATTAATCCTTAATACGCTTTTTGTATGAGCTGTTTTATGGAGTCTGGAGCTGATTCAAACAGCTGTGTGGTTAGCTGTGGTCTGTTTAAAACACCTCGACCCTGGCCAGAGTAGATCGACTCTTCACTACTGTACGGATCCAAAAATACAGGCCTGGACTCTTATGTGAGGAAACGAACACAATGTACTGAGAGAAAGATGCCTCAGTAGCACTCCGAAAAAAGACTTTGCATGCTGGGATATAAAGTTGTCCTTGTGAATTATCCTGCTTGTTTTTATCACAATGCACATGAGCTCCTTGACATTAAAACACAAAACAGTAGAGTTTAACGGTTGTCAAACCGGTCAACACAGATGCGGTTGGATTGTATCATTGACAGTGTCTGTTGTATTACATAGAAGACTCAAAGCCCTTCACCTGAGTCCAATTAGATTCTGAAGTTAAAATAGATCTATGGTAACATGGTTTTGCATGTACAGTTTAAGTGACTGATCTTTGATTTTAGACAGTGTCTTTTTAGAACTAATTAAAAACAGTAAGTTATTTAATGAACTTCACAATATTGACTTTTGTTTTAAGGTTTATTACTGCAATGCTGATTTGAAACAGTTTGTATTGTATAATCGGACTGTATAAAAAGATGGTTTAACCTGGTCAGAATTATTTTTTTATTTTTTATTAGACACTTACAGTACTAGACTGACCCGGGAGACCTATTATTGACCGGTATATCAAACATCTATAGTTATATGTCTGTCCAATGTTTTGATATGATATTATTGATGATAATAGTGCAAAATTGTGTATAGAGAACAAAAGCACTGTCAAAATAACAGTCAACTGAGGAATAATTCTACAAATAGAGCTCAGAAACAGCACTGCCTGCTGGAGAGGACTCCGTATAACCTCTTGTCTGTACACACTCACTGATATGGGATAGTAAATTCAGTGACATTATCATGCTATTCTTGCTGTCAATATATTTATGGTAACATGGCATAGACTTGCCTGAGGTTTGTGTGAAGGTCAGTCAGGGATGCTCTCTGCGCTAACGTCACAGCGTGGCTCCAAGTTTAAAACAACCCTAACCCTACTGCTGTAAATATTTTGTCCCTGGCTAATACTGCACAAACACACTTTAGAGAACAGGAGATTTGCAGCCTGGACATTATAGTCCTGATCCAAACTTTACACTCGACAGAACACTGCAGCTGTGAACATCCCCATGACTGACTATACATAGCCATCTACATAAACACAGCTATATATACACATACTGTATCCACACTACCATTCAAAAGTTGGGTGTCAGTAATGTTTTTTATTTGAATACATTCATGTGTTTATTTAGTTTTATGCATGTAAAGATGTATTAATTACAGTAAAGACTATGTATATTGTAAAAAAAAAAAATAAAGGTCTATATATATATATATATATGTGTGTGTGTGTGCAAGAAACCTTTTTTTTCAGGACTCACAAATTCACATAATAGATAGATTAGATAAATTCAGCTTTTACATCAACAATAACTTATATTTTAAAATAAAATAAAAACTTCGAAATTGTCATATTTCATTATTTGTGATCAAATGACTTGTGCCTTAGTGAGCATAAGAGACTTTATAAGAATATAATTTTAAAACATTCTTACTGACCCCAAACTTTTGAACAGTAATGGATAGACAATCTACTACTGAAAAGGTTTCTATTTAGCATTTTTCTAAATGAATTCCCAATACAAATAATATCAACATAACAAATTGAATGAAAATTTGTTTTTCATAAAGTTCCTCTTTTCAGAAAATATTTGGTTCGTCCTTTTGCTTTAATAACTGCATAACCTCCACAAGTCTGTGTAAAACCGTGATCATGTGATTCAGCATAATTTTAAAAAAATAATCCAAAGATTCACATGACCAGTGTCAAACATTTGCTTGCTCAATTAGTGGCCCAGAAATACTGCAGAATCTTAAATATTTCACTAACTTTACAACATAACTGACATATTAAATATCCAAAATATAGTCATTTTCAGGTTTAAATTACATTTAGACTCCTAGATTTTCAACATAGCTTCAAGGATGAAATTCAACAGTACCACTGAAGTAGGTTACTAAAATAGACTGCCCTCATGGCACCTTTGCATGTTATATACATACAGTATGTGTACTAAAAAGCGTTTATATTAATAAAACAGTCTGCTATTAGGCAGCGACCTGCTATCAGACAGCACATTGAAGAACACATAGTAACCTATAATATCCTCTCCACTTCCAGTATACAATCTTACATACACCCCATTGCTGATAACAGTGCTGCCAAATCCTGTGTGCTGTTTACTAAAAGCTCCCTCTGTACAGCAGGCCAGAACTCCTCTGCAAAACCTCAAAAAGCATAAAAAGAACCTCCAGATCTTTGACATTAACCGCTCCATTTTAACCAAAGCTTCACATTCAGGGAATTTAGACAATAAAAGGATCTTAAAAGGACACTCAAACTGTTTGGGTTTCTTAAATGTCAGGCCTAATAGCAAGGATACGGTACAACGAGGGTTGTACCTTGTCAACATTTATCTTTATTTTAAGAGTGGAATGGCTTGGACGAATGCTTTTAAGAACGTCTGCACCGCAGCTTAGAGGATGGCGTCTGGAGGTACTGTTTGTGCATGGCCATCTCCTGTGTTTTAAATCAGAGTAATGTTCAGCTGGCCAGATGATGAAAGGGATTTGCATGCACTGAATCTGGTGCTCTGTGTACTTAAACTGTTAAAAGAAGCAAACAGGTGGAACAGGTGGGCACGATTCAAGACATATAGAGAGATGATCGACTGTTAGACATCCCTTTTATCTGCAGTCACAGTTTCCTTTGGGGATTAAGATAAGATGCCACCATACAAACAAGAGATTCTGTGCAGGCATGAAACTTTTTAGTAGTGCTTGCTAAGCCGAGTGTCGCTATTTTCTACTGGTCATATATCAACAAGAGTCGCCCTGCACAGGTTGCTACAGACATGAATGATATGCCTAAATCATGTAGCTTTAACTTTTTTTAATAAATACACATAAATGCCCATAGATTTATATTGATGGAGTATTGACCTGTAAATGACCACCTAGAAACTACATGGAACATCCTACAGTACCTGTCCACTAATAATTAATATATAATATAATAGAATCATGAGCTTTAATAGATTTGTCCTCTTGCTCAATCAAATTCACATGATCAGTCACAAATTTACTTGGTTGATTAGAAACTTGATAAGTGACCTTTATTGTGTAGAATCTAAAGTTTATTTTACATCATACAATTTTTTTTAAAGGTCTAAAATCATACAACATTCTATCCATTTTCAGGTTTAAATTCAATTTAGACTTCTGGATTTTCAAAAATACTTGGAAATTAGGGTCCATAAAATGGTCCAACAATTATTTAATTACTGTAGATTTATATTACAATATTTATTGTTTGTAGATTTGCATTGAAATGCTTTGGAACCATTAGTGTGCTAGAAAATGTGACCAACACTTTAAAGATCACACTTTAAGCGTGCAAAATTTGTTTGGACACTGCAATGGTCATTATATGACAACACAAATAATAAAACCAAATGTTAAAACATACAATCTACTCCACTTTCCTACAGCGCTGCAGTTCTAATTTTATGTTCTTTTTTTAATATAGCTACAAGGTCATGCCGTGGCGTATAGATTTTCTATTGGTCACAAGGCTTCATGTTCAGTAAACTCTAACCAGCGAGTTTGTAACACTGCAAAATGCTAAACTTCACATGAGCTTGGGTTTCTGCTCTTCCACATCCACATGCATATGAATGAAAGTCAGTAATGCTGGATTTTGGCATGCAAATGTTTACAGTTCCAGAACCCATTGACTCCATTCAAAAAGTGAATGCACCAAATATTGTAGCGTATTCCAAATTACTCAAACATTCCATATTCTAAAGCTTTGGTGTTTTTTTTTAATTCAGCTGTTTTCAGTCTCCATAAATATGCAGCTCACCAAACTGGTATGCATGTATGCATAAGTAGTTTCCAGTGAGAATCTGGTCTGGTGCGAGTCCACTTTTAAGCTTATTGAACTGGATTAGGCTCTATCTGCAATAGAGATGTCAATGCAAAGGAGCATCAGTGATGATCTCCAAGAATGTAGATTTAGTAACAGTCCAGTAGGGGAAAAAGCCACATCCTTTGACATCACAGAGACAAACCACACAGTAATTGTCATAATTGTGGTGAAGGAACAGTGTGCACAGCTAGCTCCAATCATATTTCATCTGGTGTTTTTCAGCACTTTTAGCACTGGAGATAACTTGGTGGAAATAATGGAACGGTCATGAAGACAAATTTAATCTGCTTTCAGCACTGTCATACAGAACCAACAAGCAGAAGCATCAGGCACATTCATTAGTGTGACCACAAACATCTACAAGACCCTCCAGAACACTGGCGTTAAGAGAGATAAAGCACTAACTGATAGACGGACCAGACACGGAAAACCAAAATGAATGAAACCGTAATTGCTGGAATGTGTTTTTCCCACCATGTCAGAAATGGCCCATACCTTGCCTCAAAATAAATGAATTAAAGCTTGTTTGGATACTTTGAAGCACTTTCCCAACAATCCCTCACCTCTTAAGAGAGATCAGGAGAAGGTGCGTGAAGATACCATCATGTCTGAGTGCCATCTCTTGCAAATGTGAAAGAACCCACATGGACTTGAGATCAGAGAAAACATCTCCACCCTCAACTCCAGACATAAATGGGAGGAAAACCTGACAATGGGTAATCACTGTCACTTGTGCACAGATATTCCCTCATCAGAAGATGCAAGTGGCTTCTTCAGCAGCCCTATCTAGGCATTGTGTTGCCCGCAACACTGAAGGCATGCAATATTGAGAAATGAATGACCGTTCGTGCCATCGGTTCTCTTATCAGGATGTTTATTAAGAGGGATGCTCTGTGATACAGTGGAGAGAGAATAAACATTTCACAGTATGACATTAATTCCTCACCGTGGCACATTGAAACATTCGAAGACCCGCCCTCTTCCCTCCCATGTATTGCGACAAAGCTGAATTATTTCTATGCAAGAACCGGTCTATAAAAAAAAACATCCTAAGGGCGGGAGGGAACACAAACTCCATATTAACCCAAACCGGTGTCCGATAATTGCTTCCTTTCCCTTGCAGCAATAGATTCCCTTATTTTTCACATATTGAACATTCCTGAATCTGATGAAATTTAGCATCTAAACTGAAGCTTAATTGTGAAGAATGGTGTACCACCTTCCTGCATCCACAAAATCTAGGAATAAACTACACGTGCCTCACACAGCCCAGCTCGAGGTGAACATTAGCAGAAGAGTGTGTGACTGTGGAAGTGAGGGATTGTTTTGGTCGGGTTGAAACTGTGGAGAGGTAGGGTCGTTGTAATGGTCTGTCTTGGTTCCTGTATTTCATAGGATCTACTCCATTAGGTCCCAGTGGGTAAAGTACAGTACAGCTGTTCAAATCCCTGTCAAATACTGTGGAGGATTACTGCTGGGAACAAATTTGGGAGGACAACAGGGTAGATATACGGTAACTACTCACACTAACCTCACCGCTACAGTGACATTCACTTGAATTATGAGTGGTGCACGCAGGAATACAAATCATTTTATGGAGGAGCCACACGTGTTTGGGATTGTGCATAAATCTTCAGTGATATTCACTAGAACTTTATCTAAGAAACGATCCTTCAAAGCTTCATGCCATTAAGAGAAAAATTGCATTGTTTGGAAATGGTCCTCTGAAAAAGTTGATTTCTCATCTTTGAACAACACCATACACCAACAGCTGGTGAATTAATGCACATGGCAAGTTCTCAAGATATAAACAATTAAGCAAGAAAAAGGGAAAAAAGCATACAGTTTATGGCTTTGAAAGAAATGGGTCATATGTATGCTAACACTACCAAAAACAGATTTAAAAACGGAGTGCTGTGCTATATAAAACCTGATCTATAATGAATACAAAACCAGATGATAACTGGTTAGCTTGATTTTTTTAATGCAAATTAATGTGATACTGTAATGCTTTTTTTCCTTTTAACTTGATTCAAATGGGGGACCAAAAAAAAAAAAGAACATTTATAGAAAGGAAAAACAAAAGTTGTACTGGATGAGTACTGAATAAACTACTTATATCTACTGCAAAATTGAAATGGCATAGAGTGTGTCATTAACAGCTTGATCCTATTAATGCTAATTTAGATCTAAGGGTTAATTGGGTTTGTTCGATCTCCTCGTCTCTGTGACTCATCTGGTGCAAAGCAAGGTCAAATCTTCTCTTTCCTCTCTAGCCCTCGCGGACCTTGGCAGACAGAGCATCACAAGTCTTCTTGGCATCTCCCAAAAGCATGGATGTGTTTGGTTTGTAGAAGATAGGGTTGTCTACAGCGGCGTAGCCAACTCCCAGAGATCTTTTCATCACAATGACCTGGAGGGATAAAAGCAGAGATTGCAGCATTTTGTCTTACCCTGGAACAAAAGGTAGCTGGAAAATTCACATCAAATAAAACCCTGTACATTGCCCTTAAATTACCAATGGCTTTTTCCATTGAGTTGAGCCAGCTAATTTAAACTCTTCAACATTATTCCTGTAATAACATTGCATGCACCTGCATGTGAAGTGGCAGAGAAGGTTTTAGGATTTGTATAAGAGGGTGCAAAAAGAGCCTGTACTTCCAACATGTAATGGTTATTTAAGTATCTGCCATTTACAAAATTAAGAGTCATTAGTGTCTTGAACACCACATTTTAGGCTGAGCAGTTTCTGGGAAAGTTGTCGAGAGCAGCGCTTTGATTGGGAGCATCTGTTTGGGAAGGAGAACATTTGGTAACTGAATAAGTTAAACCAGAAAGGAGAGCCCTTGTTGCTGGTCTAGTTTTAGTGTTATTCAATACACTGAAAGATTTTTGGATTGAAATGACCCTCATCTTGAGACTTCAAAATCAGCAGCCGGATCCTTTTAATATCATCATCTGTCCCTCAAAAGCCCTGCAGATGTTCAATGCCAGCCAGGTGATTGGGACAGCGTTCAGACACACCCATCTTCATTTCTCAAAGAGTCACATGACCACTTTACCCAGGCTCAGCATCCCCCAGGACAGAACAACAACCTTTTGTTAAATTATTCATAGGGCAGCTGGTTTCATTTGGGGATGAGGTTACACATGAAGGTCTTTAACAAGGCTGGGAGCAATCAGTAGTGTGGATGTTACACGAGATTGAGGATATCAAAACCAACGGAGACGATTGACAGGGAAACTTCGAATTCGGCCGCACTATTGTGTCATCAAGACCGTCACTGTTCTAAGTTGGTCAAGTTCCCTCTCTGAGACTTGGCTACACTTACAAGTTGCTACAAATTAGGAAGGCTTTGGTTCAAAGCGATAGAGTTTGCATAATTCCATATGGAATTATGGAACAGGTTAACAAGCTACAAGCAATTACTTGTGGGAGAAGGTCGACTTATTTACACATTCGCAAACGTCAAGCCCCAGTACTCCGAGTGATTTCCCTAGAGAAGGTCTGGCCACAATGGGCCTGTCATGTGGTGAGGCACACCAGCCCCACATTTTAGGGAAAGTATCGGTCGGATGCTCTGAAATGTCATCATTCCAGAACGAGCGAGTCAGCGCTAATGAAAGCAGCGTGAGGCTTGTCTTGCTGGAGATACAGTACACCTGGACCAAAGCATGGTTACAGTGGGAGCCAGCTGTGGGGATGGGATGGAGATTTTCATATCGCTCTGGGTGGGAGAGTGAGGAATGGTCTGTATTACAATGCTTTATTCTGGCTAGGCCATAAAAGTAAAGCCTGATACATACGGGGTATGAGTATGTCGTACACTGTTCTGTTAGTTTTTTTTGGTCATTCAGCTCACCAAAGCTGCATTTATTCGACTCAAAATACAGTAAAAATGCTAGTATTGTGAAAGATTATTACCAATTTAAACAAGTGTTTTATTTTGATATATTTTAAAATGTGATTTTATTATTGTGATGGCTAAGATGAATTTACAACAGCCATTACTCCAGTGTTCAGGGTCACGTGATACTATAGAAATTATTTTAATGTTGATTTGGTGCTACTCAACATTTTTCGTGGAATCGGAGAGATTTTTTCAGGACTCTTTGATGACAAGACTATTACTGGAAATAGAAATCTTTTGTCAAATTATACATTTCTTTGCCACTTTTCTACTGCATGGTACGGCAAGGTATGGCTCAGTACGGTTCACTTTTGGGGGGTTTTCTACTGGATACAGTACCTGGTACTTTTTTTAGTACCACCTCAGTTGAGGTTCCAAGTAAACTGTACCAAAACCAAAATGTGATGTGTAAAAACTCTGCTGATCACTGAGAGAAACTTCCCTACTTGCATCACTGAACTTGCGACACAAACACAAAAGAACAGCTAGATTTGAAATGTTTTGAATGAGTGCACCTTTTTATAAAAACCCCAAAATTGTTTGTCCGTAGCAGAAGTACAGAAGTTCCTCTTGGTGATAGCAGAGGAGCGGATCCAGAGAGAGCTTGATGGGGCGACGCAAAATGCGAAATTTTTTTCAAGAGTCTCGGCAGTTAAGGGTGGCACACAATGTGAATAATGACATGTGAATAATCCCGCCCACTCTAAAGCGATAATAAACTGCAGTGGAAATGCAAACCGTGCCGAGCTATGCTGTACCGTACCGTACCGCGCAGCAGAAATATGCCATTTGATCAATTTAATGTGCCCTTGCCAAATACATTTCTTTAATTTATATTTAAAAGTTGCCTGGCATAAACAACTTATAGGATGCTCACCTGCTTGGACTTCCAGACTTCCAAAACAGGCATGCCAGCAATGATGGAGTTGGGGTCCTCCTGGGCCGCTGAGTTAACGGTGTCATTAGCTCCAATAACCAAAACCAGGTCAGTTTCTGAAAAACAATGGAAAGCACGATTATAGATTTTATATCCCACAAATGACACCAAAATAAAACACCAAAAATGTATATCATACCAGGGAAGTCTTCATTGATCTCCTCCATCTCCAGCACAATATCATATGGCACACCAGCTTCAGCCAGCAGAACGTTCAGTTGGCCTGGCATACGACCAGCCACAGGGTGGATTCCAAACCTGAACACACACACACACACACACACCAGATCAGTGACCTCTTAGATCGCCTGATACACATATGGCATCCAAATAAAGCACTAGCAGAGTCTTTGAACACAGTTAAGCAGGAGTGCTTTGGGGTAGGGGTCAGGGTTTGGCAAGAGGTTAAGAGAGAAGGAAATAAGCAGTGGCTGAAGGTATCTTTTTAATGCCAGAGGTAGTAAAGTGCATGAGCTAAGGGGAAATGTCTTGAGGAAGACGATTGGACCCCCAGGGCACGTGGGCAGCTTTACGACTTCTCTGTAAAAACAGAAGATCACAGCCAACAGGCTTAGAAGAGACACAGGAAGTGATATGCCTGCTTTTTTTTTCCCTACATTTTTATTTGAGGATTGCACTATTTCAGGTTCAAAAGGTATAGGGGACCAAACTCACTACCAAAAAGTAACCAATATAAAAAAGAAATTGTATGTTTACCTTAACAGATGATTAAAGCCAGGAATGTCATATTTTGTGATTTTAAATAACCCTTTCATGGTTTTTTAAAAAAAAATAGTAGGAACTTTATCCAAACAGCTCTGCACAAGACATGTATGGCAACTATAAGCAATAAACTAAATCAACCACCAAAGCCAGGTCATCAGTTAAAATAAAATAAAAAGCATTCAAATCAAAAGACCACAAAAAACAAAACCCCAAGAGAAGGCCTGGAAACATTTTTTTAAATAATTAGCATACAAAAATAAAAAGTATATTACTTAAGATTATAAAAAAATAAAATAAAAAAGTAATTGACTAAAGCACCAAAAGTAAAAAATATATTTTTATAATAATTAATTTAAATCAGCTACACAGCTTCCATAAAATAACTCTTCGTATAAGGATGGCAAGCATGGTTGTGCACCTTTAACCAATTTACCTGACCTAAGCAGTCACTACAACCAGCCCACTTCCGATCTTGTTCGAATTAACATGTCAGAGTTGTTTACTTCATAATTAGTCCATTTCTGGAGCATTCAGGCCAGTTCAGCATTTATACACTACTTGATCTCACATTTTGTTTTATCTTACACTTCCATTTTGTCAATTATTTTCTCATCCATTTTCTCGAGAGAAGTAGACTTTCAAATGATGGTTGCTATTTGTCTAACAAGTGTCTACTCGGGGGAAAAAGGATCATGTCAAGCTTGCAGTTGCTTTCCATCAAATCCGACATCTGTTCATCAGCTTCCTTTAAATGTAAACTCGTTTGTCAAAAAGGAAATGAGGAAAAAACATGTTCAATAATAAACTAAGAGGAAATATACTTAGCGGACAGGCCTCGAAACATTCAAGACATGGGGTTTGTCAATCAACTCTGACGTTGGCTTACATAAGCTGCAGCTGTGTGCGAAAAACAGTCTGGGTGGACAATGAATCCAAGCTCAGTTCTGCCATCCAAACCAGCCCAGCCGTTCAGCTATTCCCATTACCACTGCACCACGTTTCACCGCACTGAACCAACACACGCTCTGGAAGAAAAAAGGGATTCTTTTCAAGCACTACCTTCCAGCCCAGAGGAGATTCGGACTCCTTTCAATGAACCAAATCTTTCCAAAAACGAGAGTAATAATCTTTATTGAGAGACAAAAGGACAGAAACTTAATAGGAATGATAAGGAGAGTTTACACCGTGTCAGTTCTACCCACTGTCCTCTTGACAGGGAGACACCACGAGCCAATTATCCCAAAGAGAGCGAGGGGGAGAGCGGCGGGTGCGCTACCTAATCTGTCCACTCTTTGGCCACCCATCTCCCCTTCTAATCAACTGCAAATGCTCTAATTGGCAGCAGCTGTTGGGCTCTCAGATCAAACGAATGAATGAAAATTACACAAGCTTCCGGTCTGCATCTCTCCTCCACAAACACACAGTGCCCGCAGCTCTAGAGAGAGAACACAGGAATCTAGCTTATAGGTGATGGATCTGACAAGGTGGCAGCTGAATTAAATAAGTGTACAAGTGACTATTTAAGTACCCCACAAATTGCATTATGGGAAACTATCTTGAAAGACAAGAAAGTTGCAGGGAATGATAATCTGATGCAGCACACAACAATCTCCATCATCGGCAATCTGCTTTTGAGAAAAGCATGCATGGTTGACCACTTTGTGACCAAGTTGCTGACCAGTACTTCATTGCTTAAGTGTATTAAACGGGTTGGCAGCACATCATGGGATTCTGGGAATGATTAAAAAGCATTTGTGTGAGGGAATGGCTTAATGAAAAATCACAGAGTCACAGATGACATCATAATTGACACTTCTGACTGCCAAGAGTGTGGTGAAACCAGGCTAGCGCCGACAACCACTATCTAGTGGGGACCAGACAACAAAAGAATTGACACCATCCAGTGTGAGGATGGGAAAATAAAAATAAAAAAAAGGGGCAAAGGAAAATCAAAAATGGAGCCAAAGTGGTCAGCTGTAGCCTTGTGAAAAGTACATTCAAATCAGATGCCTGTTTACAAAGGATTGCCAATGTCTCTCATTTGGACTTCTTGCTGCTTTAATAGAGATGAGGACAGGAAGAGATGGGGAGCGAGAAACATTACAGTATTAGGAAACGTCGGAACTTGAACTTGTGTTGTCCATATGAGGGCTACAAAGCAATGTGCATGTATGCGTCCAAAATAAAAATGTTATTAAAATAATTCAATTTAAAACTGACACACATTTTCAAATAAATATACCTAATTGAAATATTCATAGAAAACTTTGATTTATTTTATTACAGAAGGAGGTCACCTGATAGTGGACATTACCGATACCAATAGCTAGGTTGGACCACACTGACCAAGGCGATTAATCAACTGTACTTCAACCATACTTTGTAATTCAATAAAAAAAACATGAATAATTATTAATAGTGTAATAATTAATAACTAATTATAGTGATGATTAAAGTTAGCTCATAGTTTATTAACTAATGCTATCAGAAGAAACCTATGAAATTTAAACTTGTATTTTTTTATAAAAAAAATAATAAATAATAATAGCACTAGTTCCGCTAGCAATCAATTATCGGTGCCGATTAATCTGCAAAACTGGTGGAATTTTTACCAGACTCTTAAATTTGTGACTTGACAAACTACCATTGAAAACAAAAGGAAACCCAAAACTAATGGCTTGCTCACACAAGGCATTATAGATAATTTTACTACTACTTATATGAGGGTGGCAAGATTCAAATGAGTCTCGACAGTCTCAACATGAGAAACTTTTAAAAATACTGAAAGCTCATGGTTGTTGAAGCATCTCTAGGGTCAGACCATCAGGCACACGGTCTTTCCACGCCCTGCAACCTGAGAGGTGTCACCGGGACTGTGGAAAGTATTGCGTAGCCTGCACCTGTCGCTCCGTTCTTCACCGGCTCTTTCACAGCACTGGGAGGCCTGGGGTACACTGCGCTCTCAGATCACAGGGCATTACACGTAACACTGGAGAGGCAACAAAAGCCCCAGACAATAGAGCAACTGAATGACGATATTCAAAAGGCACTCTTTGAAATGGAGGAGTCTGACATGCAGAGAGAAACAG
Source organism: Carassius auratus (assembly GCF_003368295.1). Taxonomy (NCBI): domain Eukaryota; kingdom Metazoa; phylum Chordata; class Actinopteri; order Cypriniformes; family Cyprinidae; genus Carassius; species Carassius auratus. The sequence goes on along the minus strand of NC_039263.1, from coordinate 16,739,393 downwards.
AGAGTAGCCTGCCATTCAGAGGATCCCCAGACTGACCTGCAACTAGTGAGTTCAAACACTCACCCCTGCGGTACTGACGCAACTTAGACCCCCTCAGAGAAACTAAAACTTACACAGGCTAAACTATAAGGCAAAATGTTTGATCGACTTTATCGAATGTCTGAGAAATTCACAGAAATCACATTTTGATTTAAAAACAAATGAATTTAATAGATAAAATTTATTTTGACTTAAATATTTGTTTTAATTGGTTCTCTACTTAAACATTTCATGCAGTGGAAAAACACACATCGGAATTAGAAGAAGCAACAGAGAAAAAGAAAGGAAAAAGGGAGATTCCAAATGTCATCCAGTTCAATAATTCATAGGACACTGTATACTATTAAGGGGTGTCCTGCATCCGCCACTGAGATGAATGGGAAATGTTAACGGATAGCTTTCGCCTGGTATCCTGGATCTTGTGGTGCACACGTGGCTTAATAAAGGTGTCGAATGACTTCAGCAGTTAAGATTTGAAAATGACTGTAGATGTTTGAATGTTTCTTACCTGACTTTCTTGCCCTGCTCAGTCAGTGACTTGACAAGGTCAGCAATAGGATACTGAGCTTTCGCTGCACACAGCCCATAACCTGAAGTAAAAGACACAGCAATTAAAATGAGAAACAAACCTAAACTTGACAGGCAAAAACCAGTCGCTATTAATATATGAAGCCTAGGAAACTCAATTTGGGAAATGAACTCTGCATGAACCAGACACATTTTTATATTTTTAGTAATCATAGCTCAACCTTTTTCCAAAATGTGTCATGTGAATTGATTTTACCTCAATAAATAATCCCGACTTATAAACAATAGAAAAAATCTGTTTTGAAAAGTAAGGCAAACAAGAGACCTGCTGCCACACATTTGTTATTCACAGATGAAATAATTCAAACTTGAATGACCTGCAGGATTATAAACAAACAGGAAAAAAAAGAGGAGGAAATTTCTTCATGTTGAAATACATCTTTGATTAAACTAGAAGGCGGTGCTAGAATTTGTAATAATATTTCACAAAAGTGTTTATTTTTACACCCTTGGTGTAGTTTGAAAGCAGCATAGAATTAACTGAACTTGGATCGGAAAAACGTACTGTGCCACAAAGACTTACTGATGCCATCAATAACCAATTTAGCAGTTACAGTAAGGAAAAAACTAATGTAAATTCCTCATGTCAGTCATTTTAAAGCCTCAGTTACTGCTGACACCTTTTGATAGGCTTGTCACAACAGCCTTCATATCCTCCTGCTTAAACAAGCATGTCATGGTGCATGCCGGCTAACCCTCCTCACTCCTAATGATTTCTTTACAGCTCTTTTTTTTTTAAACAAAAAGACATTTCTCCTTTGGAAAACAGCCATGGTTGGCTGACTTCAAGCTTAAACAGAAAAGTCTTAAATGTTTTCACAGATGTCAATCAACTAAACTAACTATGACTACTTAAATTAAACGAAAACGGAAACAAGGCCATTGCTTACTCAGTGTAAAGACTGAGCAGTAAAGGGAACCCCATTCAAAATGGACAGACAACGGAGGTTGATGGATGGATTTAGCAGCGAATGAGTGGAGAAAATTTAAGTGGGTTCAATTATGTGTTATTTAGCAGTCCAGTACTTCAATGTCAGTTAGGTCCATCAACAATTAACCCATCAAGTTCAGTCAGAAATCTGGGTGTAATCTTTGATGACCAACTGACTTTCAAAAACCACTTTGCAAAAAATGCTAGATCTTGCAGGTTTGCATTTCACAACATGGGAAAGATCAGGCCCTTTCTAACAGAGCATGCTGCACAACTTCTTGTCCAGGCCCTCATCATTTCTAGGCTGGACTACTGCAATTCTCTTCAAGCTGGACTTCCATCACACAGTCAAACCTTTACAAACAATTCAGAATGCAGTGGCATGACTGGTCTTTAACGAGTCCAAGTCACACCTATATTTAACTTTTGTGTAATGATTATGTACTCTAAGTGCTCATCTCCATTAACGAGAGTTGAATATTTAATGTAAATATTTACTAGAGATCGACCGATGTGGGTTTTTCTATAGCCGTCAGCCGATGGCCGATATGTGCTGGTTTAATGGTTTAATTACGATTTTTTTCTAGATCCTACATTATATTTATATTTTGACCTCACTATTCGGGTCCTTAAACTTATGAACTTAAATTTTATAACCATTTGGTGCAAAAATTTCTCATCCCTTTGCGGCTCAAACCAATAGACCACAGTGCTAATGGTGGTCAGACCTTTGTTGTCAGTGAACATAGCACTTTCTCAGACATCTTGTCAGTGGCTTAACAGGCAACGGTCAAGAGAGAAAAATTTGGATGCCTCAGAGCCTGTTGGACGGCCATTTGTTTTAAATAAAAGGGTCCGTCTCTGTTGTGCTTGGCCCTGCAATCTTGTTTACTCTGCGCTGTTTGCTATCATTTCTCCTTTTCTTTCTGTTCATATTCCCACATCTTACCGCTCATCTTTTCCACTGTCCTGTTGCCTTCTTCTCGACCTGCTGTCAGACCATAAAACAACTATAAAACAGTGCGTTGCGGAGAACAAAGCAGCATGAAAGTCGCTGCCATTGCTAAAAGACATTACGGAGGCCCCTGCTAAGAACCAGCCACAGAAAAATATTTAAGTCTGACTAAATATTTATTTGCCAACTGAACTTGTATTAAAAGGTAAACACAGTTAAAGTTCATCCGACACATCCTGTATCTGGGCAAAGAAACGTGGCACGACCCTGCCAGAAGAGAAAACCTGACATCACCCTCCTCACACGAACAATGCCACGGGAGGCCAACCGCAAAAAAAAAAAAAAACAAGCAGAGGAGAAGTTGAGCCCAAACAGACAGATAAAAAGTGCACACGAATGGGTCTATGGCTTCAAAAAACAAGTTAGACTTCAAGACCACCTTAGAACAAGCCCCAGCAGGCCTCAGGGTGCATTCTGGGGGGTTTATCCCACACAGGAGGGGTCAGAAAATTACCAGTGATGTAATGGGTGTGAAGAGAGGTTGCTTTAACAGACATAACATAAAGGATCGTTTGAAGTCGCTGATGGTTTGCTCCAGATCTAGTTGAAACGAAGTTTCAGATGTGCAAGGCTACAAAGGGCCTCCATTACCTGGAACGATGATGATATTCTGAGCCTCCCTGATTATCTCCACCGACTGATCCACGTTGACCTCAGTGTGGGTACCTGTGATCTCCATGGGCTTGCCTGTGCCGGTGGATGAGGTGCCGTAGCCACCCAGAATGACGTTTGCCAGTGAGCGGTTCATGGCCTAGCGAGAAAAAAAATAAATAAATACCCAGAGTTTGGAAATCAGGATTGCAGATTACGAAGTCCACCTCTCAGCAAAGTAAAAAAAGACTGCGTCAAGAAAATGGGTCTCTATACAACATTTAGACATTATTTACAGGATATTAAGCAAGTCAGCCAGACAGCCAAAATGACTCAAGTGCAATTTGCATGAGAAGGAAAAATAAAAGTGGATACATGTAAAATAATACCATTTGACTAAACTAAACTTACAATTTTTAACTAAACCATGATGTTGAATTCTCAAGTCCCACTGTGGTACAAGTGATGGGAGTCATTATAACAGGAACATCCAGTCTTTGATGGTTTCCACAAAATATTAAGCAGCACAGTTGTTTAATAAGAAATGTTTCTTGAGCACAAAATCTGTATATTGGAATGATTTCTGGAGGATCATGAGAAGTCTGGAATAATGGTTGCTGAAAATTCAGCCTCGCTTGACAGAAATAAATGAAAACTGCAAAGTTATTTTAAAAGTGTACTACCAATGTCACAATATTTGCTGTACTGCTGATAAAATAAACTCAAAATCTGGTTAGACTGGTAGTGTACATTCATATATACACATTTAAAAATTTAATTTGTGTGCGTGTGTGTTTTTTTCATTAAAATAATACATACTCTTTGAATTAATATTTAGAATTCATGGGCTGGAAAAAAACATTGCCACTGTTAGTTTCTAAGACAAATGACAACCACAATTTCTAGACTACCATAAACCATTCCAAATACAATGAGCACAAAACTACTTCATAAAAGAGGTGAACTTACCACACACATGATGTAGGAGAGGATGGCTCCAGAAGAGCCAATGAGGGCACCCACAATAGTCAGCAAGTTGTTATTGAGCAGGAAGCCTTCAGCACACAGGGCCCAGCCAGAATAGCTGTTTAGCACGGTGATCACCACGGGCATGTCAGCCCCTCCGATGGCAGCTGTCAGGGTCAGGCCCTACAAAGAAAATGAAAAGCGAGGTCAGAAAGCGGGTCAGAGAGAGAAAAAAAGAGTGGAGATCAAAGGTTACGGTAATGACAAGTGAGCAAAGCACAACAGTAACTCAATTCCATCATTTAAAGAAAGTCCACTAAAAGGAAAAATCACAAGCCTGAGGTATGAGCATTGTACACATGGATCATTTTTATAAAACGAGTGTGTTCATTTACACACTGGGTGATGATGCAAACAGGAAATGTGATATAGTGCATGCCAGAGCAACATATTTCAACACAGATTTGGTTGCAATGGGCTTCAATTAAGGCGTTTGTCAAAACACAGTATTCGTTTCACTCGTCCGTGATATCATCCCTGTATTATTAAACAATGTACTTTCCTCAAGGGAACAGGCCTAAACAAAGCCAGCTACCATGCATCATGTAAAAAAATACCTACGAACAAGCAGAAAGACGGACACTTTAAGAATAATCACTGTAAAAAGAGCCAGACACCATACTGCAGGTGACTGTTTATCTTTATGGAGGTAATAGGATCTATGCAATATAAAAAATGTCGACTTCCTGATTGACAAATTATGAAAGCCCCATGACGCCAATGTTTACCAGAACACCAAAAGCCTTCCCTTGGAATTTTCATGATATGTCATCATATGGTGGTGTGGTCTTATGGATTATATAAAATAAATAAATATAACTAAAGCCAAAGGGATTTGGGTTTCATGAGCTGCATTTACCCATGTCATGCTGTTCTTAAAATATATATACAGTATATATATGTGCGTGTATACACACACACACACACATACAACAGACTCCCTCAATACAATTTAGCTGCATAATTTCACCGAAAAATGCATAAGAAAAAGGACTTCAAACCATACACATTTAAAAACTTATTATATTATTGATAATTTATTAAATTATTGATAAATTATTACTTTTTTCAAATGATTTTATATACATCACAACAGAACAAAATAATAAAAAACAAACAATCAAAAATAAACTGACAAAAACAAAACGGCAAACAAAAAACACCACATCTAAACCACCGAAAAACACTCAAATTAATAAAAGATAATCTGTCCAAAAAAAATATAATACAATTTTGCAGGATTGTGAATCCCTTACCATGACAGCAGAGAGTGCAGACACGGAGCCCAGGCAGGTCAGGCCAGTGGTATAGCTGGGATCCAGCATGTAGGGGATCATGCCGCCCACACTGGCTGCCATGAGAGTGGCATTCAGTGCATGACGACCAGGAAGCATAAGGGGAGCGGAGTTCAGGAGACCTGCACGAGGAAGAGGTCAAGTTAGGAGAGCAACACAAAAAGTGGGTTAGCACGTACAACGGACACCATGTGCTCTTTGGGAATACGATGAGCGAAATAAAATTAGGGTAAGAACTTCTTGGAAACGAGAAACTTCCTTGAAAAAAAAAAGTTAACAACATGACATGCAGTTGTGTAAGTGCACTTTAGGCAGCTGCTAGCGCTCTGTAAACTATAATAATATGTACAAGACATATCATCAGTGCAAGACAAGTATGTGTACAGGAAAAATTCAGTAGGTGTTGTGCTGCGTAACAAGTTAGCGAAACTGTTGGACTGGGCGATTATGTACAGTACTCTACACTGACTCCCATTTTAGGCTGAAAGAAAAACTCACAAGGATACAAATGAGAATTCTAATCTGCTTTATCAGTTTAGGACTGCAGGCTTCAGAGCATTGGTAGTGGTGGAGGAATGGGAAAGCTCCTGAAGATAATGCGTTCCAGCTTTGAGGGACAAGTGGAAAATGACTGGGGGGCGGAGGGACTAATCAGTGCCAAATTCTGAGAGGTTCCGCCTGGCCAAGCTTTAAACATGAGGCATGTGTGGCACCGGTGGGCCTGTGAGTTAACAAACAAAGCCGCACCAGACAAGGAGGACCTAGATCCATGATATTAAGATTTCTAACAGGGCTGCACGATAAATATAAATGAAACTAAAACACAATAACCCTAGTGCAAGGCCTTGATTTCAATAATTAAAAACAGGTGCATCTCAAAATTTGAATATCATGGAAAAGGTTTTCATTTATTGTAATTGAATTAAAGAAAGCAGACTTTCTTATATTTTAGATTCATTGCACACAAATTGAAATATTTCAAGAGGTTTCTTATTTTATTATTCTAATGGTTACGAATTACAGCTTAGGAAATTAAAAAATTCAGTATCTTAAAAATCTCTTTATTAGTTTATAAATACTGGGTACCTCTTGGGCTAGTTTAGAACATGCAACCACAATAATGGAAAAAACTACTGACTTGACAGTTGTCCAGAAGACAATCATCAACATCCTCCACAAAGAGGGTAACAGAAGTTCATTGCTGAAAGGACTGGCTGTTCACAGAGTGCTGTATCAAAATATATTCATAGAAAGTTGACTGAAAGGAAAAAGCGTGGTAGGAAAAGGTGCACACGCAACAGAGATGACCACAGCCTTGGGAAGATTGTCAGGAAAATCTGAGTCAAGAACTTGGGAGAGCTTCACAAGAAGTGGACAGAAGCCGGAATCAGTACTTCAAGAGTCACCACACTCTGACATCTTCAGGAAAATGGCTACAGCTGTCACATTCATAGAACCAGGCCACCCCTGAACCAGAAAAAAACCTGTCATAAATTAAAGTAAATTTAGCATTTCATTTGGAACTCAAGGTCTGGAGTCTGGAGTGGCACAGAATCCAAGCTGACTGAAGTCCAGTGTGAAGTTTCTGAAGTCACAGTGATGATTTGGGCTGCCGTGACATCTGCTGGTGTTGGTCCATTGTGTTATATCAAGTCCAAAGTCAACGCAGCCATCTACCAGGTGATTTTGGAGCACTTTATGCTTCCATCTGCTGACAAGCTTTATGGAGATGCTGATTTCATTTTGCAGCAGGACTTTAGCACCTGATCACAGTGCCAAAACCACTTCGAAGCGGTTTGCTGACCATGATATTACTGTGCTTAATTGGCCATCCAACATGCCTGACCTGAATCTCAGAGAAACTAGGAAGTATTGTGAAGAGGACGATAAGTAACATCTGACAAAATACAGAGGAGCTGAAGACCGCTATCAAAGAAACCTGGGCTTCAATAACACCTCAGAAGTGCTACGGGCTGATCGCCTCCATGCCACACCGCACTGAGATCATTTTTGGGAGATATTGAACATTCGGTTTTGCAAATCTTTTTTAATTGATCTTTGAGAAAATATTCAAATTTGAGATACTGAATTTTTAATTCTAAATTCATAATAATCTGAATTAAAACAATACTCTATAAATATTTCAATTTGTGTGCAATGGAATTAGAATGTAATAAAGTTAGCTTTTTTTTTAATGACAAAAAATAAAAACATTTCCATGATATTCTAATTTTTTGAGATGCACCTGTATATATCTGAGAGTCAAGCGTGGGACGGTATTCTTATACAGGTGATCAGCTCATGATCCGGTATTTTTTAGTATCTCAGAGCAGTTCAGTTCGCAGTAAACTTGCCAAAACTTGTCAAAAGAGAAGTTTAAGGGCTCACTACTTTTCCACCAAAATAAAAACTCAGTGGTTTAACTTTTGAAAGTGAACAAACAATTGTACAGAAAAATTAAACCTTATTACTATTAAACATGCTTGACTTGGAAAGTATGTATAACAGTAATTAATATTTAATATGAAACAAGAATATTTCATTTCATATTTGCATTTAATAATAATAATTATTATTATTATTGTAATTATTATTATTATTATTATTGTGATATAATAAATTGGGTTTTTCAGTCAAATGGTGCAAACAAAACTGGAATTTTACCAGAAAAGCAACAAGATTTGTTTTTCCCTACAAAAAAGAAGGGAAAAAAAGTATTGAGAGAACTGTTTAAAACAGACACAAAACAGAAAGAGTGTTTCGGTTTGCCCAAAAATGAAATTATGTCACCATTTTACTAATTTTGTTCCAAAACCTGAATGGATTGTGATGCCAAAAGATGATACGGGTCTTATTGACTTTCATTGTATGGATAAAAGCTGTTCTTTAAATATCTCCTTATGTATTCCACAAAAAAGGTCAGTTATACTGGTTTGAAACATCAAGGTGACGGAATAATCATCTTCGGTTGAACTGTCGGTCACACTTTAGTATAAGGTCCAATTCTCACAATGACTCTCCATGACTCAATGACTCTTCTCACCATTAACTATGACTTTTGCTTCAAATTACCTAATTTGCTCCTAATTAATAGATAGTTAGGTAGTTGTTAAGTTTAGATATTGGGCGGATATGATTAGGGATGTACAATATAGAAATGCAGAATATGTGCTTTATTAGTGCTAATAAACAGCCAATATGTTTTTAACAGGCATACTAATAAGCAACTAGTTAATAGTGAGAATTGGTGCCTATACTAAAGTGTTACTGAACTATCCCTTTAATTGATATTATAGAACCAAACAAGCAGGACCTTGAAGTTTGCCATAAGCCACCAGAGATCCGCTGAAGGTGACTCCACCGATGTAGGTCCCCAGGTAGGCCACGATCTTAGTGAGGTTTGCCGCAGGATCGGTTGCGAAGTGTGGATACTCCACCATGTACTCTGCCACACAGGTGAGCACAGCCGCCAAACCCACCAGACTGTGGAAAGCGGCGACAAGCTGCGGCAGGTCCGAGATCTGGATCTTCTTGGCGATGGTCAGACCTGCGAACAACAAAGGGGAACTCAGGCCTGCTGGTAAACGGGTCACATCCGATGAAGTGGTGCGTGTGTGTGTGTTGATGTGAATCTGGAGCGCAGGTTGGGGGAAGGGGGTGTGGGGGGCATGTTTGGGGCGGGCTGAGTCCTCAGGGTGGAAGCATCTGGAATCAAGCAGACTTCTGGTTTGAGCTGGGGCTGGTCGGGACGGTTTAAAACTACATTCCAGCAGGTTTCCAGGAATAATTAGCAACTTAGATTAGAAATGACTGGCTACAAAGCGTGATACCGTGCTGTGTGACTCACGCGACCTGATGACCATTACCTGGTTTTGCGGGGAAATCACAAGGTTATTTACCATTTACATTCACACACTTGGAGGTTCAAAGGCCACTGACTAAAGAAGAAATGCACACAGACACAGACACACAAGTGTACTCACCAGCAGTGCCACCCACCGCCATGGCCGCGCTCATCTGTGCTATGAGCTCAGGAGAAGGTTTCAGCGCTCCGAAAGTGGCAGCAATACCACCGGCCACTCCGATCATGCCCAAAGCGTTACCGAGACGGGCCGTGGACTGGGTGGACAGACCTGCAAGAGCCCCCACGCAGCATAACCCGGATCCCAAGTACATCATCTACACACAAAGAGAAGGTTTACAGGAAGTGAGGAAAGAAATCCTGTAGAATTCATTTCTCTATAGAACAACTACAGTATATAACTAGATTTTCACAGTGGCCAGGAAGTTACTATGGTGTGCCGAGCTGAACTTATATTACTACACATCTTTGATATTCTGGTCACAAGATTTCGTCCCTCCTTCAACCAGTGTTTTTTAGTGTGTGTGTATATAATACAAAAAAACGTGTCAAAAAATGTGTGTATAAATATTATAAACTACAAGATACAGTTTTTATTTAGTATTATTTATGAGTTTGTCATTATTATTGTTAACAGGCATAATGTATGAATTTTAACTATTGTTATTAACAATTTAAAAATAAAAGATTTAATTGCATTTATTTTATTTTAACTTATAATAATTTTAATAAGTAATTTTAATACTTCAATGTAAATGTGTGCAAGTTTGAAAATTCTAAGTTCAAACCAAACACTTTAAGAAGTTGCATGATTTGAGGAAAAATCCATCGTCTATAGTTCAAATGGTGCAGGACAATTGCAATAAACTAATAAAGTAATGCACTCTTACCTGTTCAATGTTGTAGCCGCTTTGAAGAGCCACCCCATAACCTCCAACAAACAAACCAGCAGGAAGAAGATACAAGTAGTTGTACTCTGGAGGATCAGTGGGCCGCTTGAACATGTCCAACATCCTCTGAGTAACCAAGAAACCCCCTGATCAAAAAATAAATAAATATTCGTATAAACACAAGACAATATAGTCAATGTTACATTTGTATACCAAACTTAATTTTTCCCAGCATTCATTTTAAATTAATATCAATAAATATAATTACTGACTTGATATAAACCATATTTTTTAAACATCAAGTTAAATGTGTAAAATGTCCTAATTGAGTTGCAGAAGGATGCCATTAAGAATGGCGGTAGTCACTCATCTGCTGCTCATTAGCGAAGTATTTTTTAAACAGCCATGTGATTGCATTTACATTCATTTTCCTGGCTTACACCGTCCTAGCTAAGCAACTTACTAGGACGATTACCAAACCAAAGCTTTTCATCCGAAACTCAGACAGTATCCAGTTTCACTCAAACCTTAGTGACCTGTTCCTCTGAGGATCCTGGTCAAATTTTTCAACTCCGAAAGAAATGCACTTAGACGGTTGAACACAATGTATACAGCATTAGAAAGAACGTTCCGTTTTTCCCACAATTAAATGTGAAGGATTCCCAGACATTATAGTAAGGGCCAAAGAATAAAATATGTTTTCATTCCTGTCATTAATGGAGCAGGTTCACCATAAATTCCTTGTCTTTTATTGAAATTAAATTGGAAAGGGCAATTGTTATTTTTTCCCTGCATGCACTTGTAACAATAAAAACGGTCGAAAAGAGGATAGGAAAAAGCGACCAGAATGTCCATATTTCTAACTCTAAGGTTTATGGGTAATGGGACTGCGGGAGGAATCGCCGTGTATGAGGAATGGAAATAACAAAAAACATCTTTCAACCGAAATTAAACACCTGCCTTCTGAGAAGATAAATATATAAATTCAGACACTTTATGTGCGCTGGAACACATCTCAAAAAGATGTTATTGTAGCATGATGAAAAATTGCTTTAAAAGCCTAGTAGCATGCCATTAAATCACTAACACACCCTCTGACCAGGACTGGCGTCTTGGCAAACCGTCCCAAGACGTAGAATGGAGGGGTCATTGGATTCAGGATGGCATTTTGGCCAACTGCCCACTCCAAGCCATTTTTCCCCCTTAATGGCCCTGTTGGTTGGTTTTGAACGGAGCCCGATTTATGACATGACCAAGGCTCTTTGAAGCAAAACTGCCACGCTGACATTTCCTGCTTCAGGTGTGAGGTTTAACGGGACTAAACTATTCCACCTGGAAGGAACGGAATACGCCGCTCTTCTCACGAACACAAGATGCAGGGCAGCCAGGGTGCAGCAAGCGGCGCGAGTGCACTGCCCTCGCATCTGTAATCTTACTCGACTTTCAGCCTCTGAGATTTTAGCAATGTTTTATCGTGCCTTTCGCTGTAGGGCAGGTACAGATTGTGTGTTCAGAGCACTCACCAGCGATGTTGACAGAGGAGATGAAAGCAGCCAGTACGGCCAGGGTCTCGGCCGTGCAGCTAGGAAGTAATCCACCACCCATGAGGGAGAGCCCACCAACAGCAGTCAAACCTGAAAAACACACGGCAGACATGTTATAAAAAAAAAAAAAGAAAAAAAAAGGTTTTATTTAAAATAATACATTTTGTAATATTTTATTAATAATAATAAATGCTTTAAATTCAGATAATGTAGTTCTTGACATAAAATCATCTTAAAATATACATAAAATTGATTTAAATATTAATTCAATTTTATAAGTTATATTTATTTTTGCCTTAAATTGAGAATTTATACAGTTATTTCTTAACATTGGTTGCAGATAACATTTACTAAACTACAACGAGAGATTTGCAATATACATTGACTGCAGTAAATAGCATTCCATGAGATACACCACTATTTTGAATGACTGAAAGAACCTGTAAAACAATAGATAGATAGATAGATAGATAGATAGATAGATAGATAAGACAGACAGACAGAAAGATAGACCGATAGACAGATAGATAGACAGACAATAATTTTTTTAATTAAGTTTGACTGCAAAAATTCAAATTTTATCAGAATACACCATGTATTTTGAATGGCATGAATAAATAAATGTAGTTTAATATTAAATTCATTTTTACATAAAATTAAGAAATATTGAAATATTGAAATACTTCATTGTAATTTTAATTAAAAAAAATATTATTATTATCATCATCATCATCATTTATTATTATTATTGTTATTATTATTTATAATAATAATAATAATAATAATAATAATAATAATAATAAGGTGCCTATAACAGCTACAACACTATAATGAGACATTAGCAATATATGCTCACTGCAAAAAAATACCATTACATGAGAATACATCACTAATTTTCAATGGCTGAAAAAAAATATAAAATAAAAATAAAAAATCTAATTGAATTTTTTTTTTATTAAAGTTTAATTACAAAAGAAACATTTTATCAGAATACACCACTTATTTTGAATGGAATACATAAAAAAAAAAAATATATATATATATTTTTTTTTTTTTTTTTTGCAGATGCGGATAACAGCTTCTACATTTTATTTACAAAAAATGTGCATTTCATCATAATTGGACCTAGATGTAATCATTACATCCATGCTAACTAATAAAGCATATATGGATAAACAATCACTCCCCCCACCTCTAATAAAGCACCATTCCACTAGAAATCTTACATAAAATGCTTGAGCTTGAGCACTCAGCGCTCAAAACAAGTCGTTTGTAACTCATTTTGATCGGGAATTAAAGAGGACAACACTGGCATCCCCAAGGGAAATCTGATAACCATCACCTCTTTAATCGTTTTCAAATGCTTCCGCGGCATTGAATCGACTGACCAAACCTGAGGTGGCCCTGATAGTTAGCGGTATCTTAAGTCAATGGAGTGTGTAACTGTTGGTAAGCATTTCCTCTCACTTTGTAATTCTGAAGTAACAATTGATCACAGACCAGCTCACAGGCCAAGAGCACGCTACCACAACACTGCAGGAAACGCAACAGACGATTTGTAAACCTATGCAGGCACGAACTGCCACACACACACAAAGACATGCAAAAGTCTGGATATCTGTAAAATAAAACCTTTGGATGAATATGAAAGATGCCGGAGTCTGCTTGAAATCCACAAATGGATACCTGTTGTTCTAATGGCTGGATAATATTTCGGACTTTCTGTGATCATGGAGAATAAAGCGACAAGTTGTTTGGCTGATTTAAGCAATGACACATCCATTAGGTCACCTCCACGTCACCCAAATGGACCCAAAACCAAAATCTAATAGCCCAAGTTCATCAGTAAACATTCCTTGGACCAAGCGACGTTCAAACGTTGATATCAAGCAATGCGGAGTCATTCTGATTCACCAGTTTCAGGTAGATTAAAGAGCAAGAGAGGAACTCTACTCCACCAGGAGCAAAGGAGTAACTTTACGCTTCTGGAAAAGTTCTCCCACACTTTCAATGAGAAAGAAAAATTCCACATTAGTGGCTTAACGTCTCGGTCACTTTTGTGAAAGCTTCATTACTTCTGGCACCGAAAGAAGCGAATTCCAACTCGCTCACATTTCCAGGCCGGTGAAAGACACAGTTCAGTAAGTGTCAAATATGGAACACCTCATACTCAACTACGACAAAGAAAAGCAAGAGACGGTCTCTAAAAGACTAATAAAGTAATTCACAGGAAGTCTGCAGTAGGTCGAGGCAAACTAATTGCTTCAGTTGATTCCCCACACTCTTGATGTCAAGTTTATAGCTCGCTTGACATAAAGGACTCTTTAATGCAGACCACCAAGGACTCGGTGGTGTTAAAAACAATGAAACCTTTCCTGGTTTCTCAGCCTGCTGAGAGAAACGAAAAAAAGCTTAATGAAGCACAGAAGCATCCTTGATCTGCCTGGCTGATGACGGCGTGGCCTTCTGAAGGCCGCTGAACCCTGGGACCTTGAGTCTAGACTAATGAAGAGCTGAATTCGGCACTTAACGGGTGGGCTACGTTGGCCCATCACAGACTCTAACTCAAGGGCTGGAAGAAAAAAAGAAAAATTAGGTGAGTTTCTGCCCATTAAAGCAAGTGGGTAATTCACACCCACTTGAGAGCCCTCCGTGGCTAAAGGGCAAACCCAGATGAAGAAAAAGCACTTTGATGACCAGTGCTTGAGAAAAAATTAGATCTTGCAACAGAAATTTAAATAGATAGAAAGATAGATAGATATTATAGATAGATAAAAAAATAAGCCCCTTCAAAAGTTTACATACTGTACCCTTGAATCTTAATACTATGTGTAATTTCCTGGGTGATCCAAAACGGTTTTTATATTTTGTGATAATTGTTCATGAGTCTCTTGTTCGTCCTGAGCAGTTCTTCAGAAACATCCTCCAACTCTTGCACTTTCTTTGGTTTTCCACCAACACCTGCATATTTGAACCCTTTCCAAAAGTGAAACTAGGATTTAGAGATCCATATTTTCACACTGAGGACAACTGAGGGACTCATATACAACTATTACAAAGGGTGAAAACATTTACTGATGCTCAAGAATAAAACAAAATGCATCAAGAGCAGGGGGATGCAAGTTGAGCGATTACTTTCACTTTGATTTACTAACTTACCAGAAATGGCATTTGTTACGGACATAAGTGGGGAGTGGAGAGCAGGAGTGACGCCCCATACGGTGTGGTATCCCACGATTCCTGCCAGGCCAAAGGTTGTAACCATCTGAGGGAAAGCAGCGTTGGGAGCACACAACCCCAGACCGATCGCTGAAGCCAGACCTGAGTAGAAATAAGATGTCAAACGTTATAGGTTTGTTTTTCAGTAAAGGTAATTTTGACCGCTTGACTGCAAAGACAAATCAGCCAAGTGCCAGGGGCAATGGGTCCTGTTTATACATCCCATAATCCTCTCAAAACATCAACATTGCTGTGGGTCATGTACACTTGCCACCTCAACTCTAATAGAGGGAACATTTGCTCTCTGACTCATTAAATTTTTAAATGTTACATTTTGAAAATAAAAAATATAAAAGTCCCATAACTACTTTTTGGTAAATGTAGAAGATTTTATAGTTGGTTTATTTTAGTGCTGTCAAACGATTAATCACGATTTTTTTTTGTTTACATAAAATGTGTCTGTACATAGTGTATAATATAATATATATATATATATATATATATATATATATATATATATATATATATATATATATATATATATATATATATATATATATATATATATATATATATATATATATATATATACACATACACACACAAAAAAACATGCATGTATTTAAGAAAATGGTATGTAAAATATTTGTGTAATATAAAATAAGAACAAATGTATATACGCATGTAAATATTTTCAAAATTGATACTGTATGTATGTGTATTTATATATACATAATATACACATAACACATACATATGTAGAGTTTGGTTCCAAGACGAAATAAACAAAAAAGTAAATTTTTAATTTTACACAAAATGCGATATTAGCAGAGTCATGTTTTCCCCCTATTTTTTCCAAGCCGTGACAAATGTCAGCATCTTTTTTGCGGCATATATGCTTAACCAATAACAGCGCACCATTCCATGCACTATAAACGGTAACAACCAATCACAGCCCACAATTCCACGCACTCTAGATGGCGGCGTAAAGGCGTCGCTTTGAGTACACCCGGTGTCATGAGGCATCCTAGTTTTCCTCATCTACTTTGTACTTTGTGATTAACAAACAAGGGCTGCATGATAAATCGCATGTGATTGACATCTGCATCTCTGCAGTAAAGCCAGTTCTGTGATTAATAGTACAGGTAAAACTTTCAGATGGAAATTATTCAGACGCTTTTAATACACCGAGACGTACATCACTGACAAGCTACACTATATCGTGTTCAAGATGAATTGCATTTAATTATGGACACGATATTGCATAGCTTGTCAGTGTTAGTGTTTTTATTAATGCTATTTATTTTTTTGTTAATACAGCACATAGAACTAGTCAATTAAATTAATGTTACATCTTAAAGATGAATGCACTTTTGGAAGTTGAATGTAAGGGAAATGTCATTTTGGAATTTCTGTGGTCTAATGTGATATTGTTCGTGTTTACGATGAAATTTAATTTTAATCGCTGCAATTAATTTATAGCATTAACAAGATGACCCCTTGAATTCATTTGGAGGCGATGACTGGTTTTCATCTTGCCACTTTCTTCGTAAATAAAACAAATTTTTAGTCATATTAATCTAAATGGATTAATTGCGTTTTGGAACCAAATTCTTCATATTATGTAAACAAAACTTATTTTTTTATGCGATTAATCTTGATTAATCGTTTGGTAGCACTCATTTATAAATGAATAAATAAAAAATACCTTTATTTATTTTTATATTATCATATCATAAATTATTATTGCCAGTGGTCTTAATAATAGGCCTTTTGGTTTTACAAACTCACAGACCAGCCATTTGCCATTTGTGAGTAAGAAAACATCAACACCATGCCAATGACAGACATACACAGCAGGAGGGAAGGAGCAACACAGCTACCATTTTATCATCCCAGGTTCCTGGCATTCAGATGCCAGAACGGGCCAAGATGATGTGGAAAACAAAACAGCTTTTGCCGCAATTAGGTGACCAATCGTGATTTAAAAAGGCAGTGATTTCGGCCTTCCGAGCAAGTCAGGATTCCCTGTACCTAAGCTCATACAGATACAGGAAAACCATGAAAGGGCAGGAAGATCTCATTTGCATGTTTGTTTATCAGCCGGTGTTTATTTACGTGCGAGTTGTATTTGTGGCTTGTCTGAGTGAGGAAGTGAGCGCTTTGATGTGAAGCCAAAGTTGCCTCTCCTCACACAAGTGGTCCTCAGGCGTCTGCAACCAATAGAATTCATTTGTGTGCCGTTTAGTTAAGCGGGGCTTTGGAGTCTAATCACATCTTGGGACAAAGCGGCCAAACAGGGGAGCTGCTATTTTTGGAATTTCTTAGCAATGCAGATTGTTAAGTGGATAAAAGGAAGAAAATAAAAATCGGATTAAGCTCAAAGGCAATAAAGGGGGGCCGCTTGAAATGTACACAGCAACCTTATTAACATAGTTCAGTGTCAGAGACCACCAATGCAGCGGTGTCCTTCTCTTAAAACACACAGGGAGCTGCTTTCATATTAACCCCAGGGGGGACCAGGAAAGATCCGGTGGGAAGAGGAAGGCAGGGAGGGCAGCCGGACTGTGATTTACCTCCACTGTAGATCCCAGCCGTGGTGAGGGTGGCTCTAAAGGGCGAGATGGCAGCTGCCTTTTCCTTCTCCAGCTCCTGGACACTCTTTTGTTTTGGAGGTGCTGCCACTGGGACGTTGTTAGGTTGTGGTGCAGGGAAAAGCACTTTTCCATCCTGCAGCCAGACAGACAGAGAAAGAGCCAGAATTCAAGTAACACCACAACTCAACTCCTTGAAAACTAAATGAGTGCCATAGAGATACTGAGTCATAAATTTCAAACGGTTCACATCCTTTAGCTCAGGGGTGTCAAACTCATTTTAGGTCAACAGCCAGACTGGATAAAACATCATCTTATGCAGGCCAAACTTTTGTATTTGTTAAACTTTAGTGTTTCCATGGAGAGAACACGCACGACAAGTCCACAAAACAACTTTGATGCTTAGGTCACCAATATTATGGTATTCCAAAATGGATTAAATTTACTCGTTTCAGTTACACATACACGACCAATATGAAATGTTAATATTATGTTATTTATTTTAATATTTGTCCTTATACCAGTCAATGCCAAATCTCAAAGGGATACGTCACCTTGTCCAACTTTGCACACATACAATTTCTATAAACAGTTTTTTTTTTTAAAGCTTGATTTTGCTAGATATTTGAGTGTGACATTTTGCATATACTTGAAAGAAATGTTTTACTGATTTAGGATGTAACCTATAACATGCAACACAATTAAGATTGTTTATATGTCCTCTGAAAAAAATAAAAATTAAATAAAATTTACCTGCATAACTACTGAACCTCGGATGACGTGGTCCATTGTGCCGTAATCAAACTCGTTTTTGACGTCAAAATGAAAAACTTCCTTGTCCGGGCTGATGGCACGGATGAGTTTGATGATGTTGTTCGAGTATAATGTGCTGGCCTGAGTCGGGAGGCGACTGGGAAGATCAGTGTAACCAACGTGGATCACACCCTACAGGAAAGTACAGAAACACGACAGACAAACATGTGAATATACACCACATTCAAAAGATTTCGGCTGGTAAGATTTTTTCTGTTTTTGCACAGCTCTAACAATGCCAAGATTTGGATGAAAAAGTCAGCCGCAAAGTAAATTAAAAGGTTGTACTTTTTTTGGGGGGTTTCCTTTGTTTATATACACCCCCCTCCCCCCAGTTACACACACATTTTGGCTGTTATGTATGTTTTGTTGACCTTGATTATTTTGCATTTAATTTGTCACCTGTAAATATTATCTGTTTGCATAAAAAAATGTAATGTCTTCATGTCACTTGATAAGTCTAAATACATAAAATCTGAATAAAACAAATAATAAAAAATGCCTTATTGACCCCTGAATGTTCCTGGCAAACACATGCGAGGCCTCCAAGTTGTTGTTCTGTAGCGGTGTACTCACTTTGTGAACGGAGAGTTCTCCAGGAACCGTGGTCTCAATGTTGCCCCCAGCTTCTGCAGCCAGGTCCACCACCACTGAACCATCTTTCATGGTCTCCACCATTTCCTTAGTAATCAGCACAGGGGCCTTCCGACCTGCATAATAATTTCAGCACAGTGAGACTGGTAAACCAAAACCATGACTGATATGCATTTAATAAGACTCCTCTGATGTGCCTTTTATCCGTGCAACCTAATATACTGATAAGCCGTTTTGCGGCTTGTTGGTTTTAAAAGAAAAACGCTATTCTGATAAAAGTGGAATGGACTGCATGCATCTGACCAATCTGAGCGTGCTGAAAACTGCCAGGTATTTAGTGTACAAAAGTCTAACCGGTGGCTCCATGGCTTCAGGGATGGAAATAAAATAACATTGGAGTGACACCAGGAGTGTGCACAAGCATGCAAGAGTCACAGGAACTGACTTCAAATGCCAGCGGTACTGGACAAGCAACACAAACTGGAAAAAAGTGCCAATCTACAGCAAGAACGACACAAAACAACCCTTATGTAATTCAGGAAACTTCAAAAACATTCTGTTATAGACGCCTGATTTTTATTAGCTTTCAGTCATGAAGACTAAGACAAGACATATAATCGGTAATTATGCTGCATGTAATTAGTTATGTCGGGTAATCCGTTTCTCTTTTCAAATTCCAGCAAAAGTCATGCAAGTGTCAACTTAAGGATCCTGAGATAATCAAGGATCACAGTTACAAAAAAATCTTCAACTGTAAACTTAAATTTGACATTTTTTTGTTTTGTTTTAATCAATCATTTTTTTCTCAAGTTCATCATGACTAGAGACCGACAAGCTCCAAAATGGACAAGAAAGCACGATAAAAAAATGTTTTTCCTATCTTCACTTTTGAATAATAGTCTGATCGATTAATTTAAAAATAAATAAATAAATAAACAAACAGACAGACAACCTTTATTTTCTAATCCCATATTGCCAGCGGTGATTTACCTCTGCGTCTATGATGCAGGTTAGACATCAATAACAGGTTGGAAATAATATTTCATTGTGGAGAAAACAGTAAAGGTGAAATGAAGGAAATTAGTCGATTTTGACTATAAAGCTTTCATAAACCCTTCACAAGGCTTAAAATATAGCCAATACAGAGATATATGGATTAATTAAATATGCTTTTTGGGCCTACTGAACTTATGATCACTTAAAAAAAAAAAAAAAAAAAAAAAAAAAAAAAAAGATTCTTGCATTTCAAAGAAAGAAAATAAAAAAAACAGCACATTGGTTTGTAACAACATAACGCTGAGTAAATAAAGAGTAAAATCTAAATTTCTGGCTGAACTCTTCCTTTAAAAAGTCAAATGGAAAAATAAGAGCATGTGCAAACACCCCAAGACTTATTACCTGCAAGAGTACATGCCAAAGCATGAGGCATGAGATGAGAAAAATAAAAAATAAAAAAAATAATAATAAAAAAGGAGGATGAGAAGGACAGGGAGGTGTGCGTACCAGGGATAAGCGCAGTAGTGATAATGATGTCAACATCCAAACACTGCTTGGCAAACAGCTTCATCTCTGCCTCGATGAACTCCTTGGACATCTCCTTAGCGTAACCGCCCTGGCCTTCTCCTGACTCCTTCATGTCCACCTCCAGGGGCTCGGCACCCAGGGACTTGAACTGCTCCAGTGCGGCCTCTCTGGAAGAAGAGGACAAGACTAATGCACCACTGCCACCGAGAGGAAGCTCACAGAACTGACGCTGATGGAATCCCTCAAACAGATGACATTTCAAAGCAAAGGAAGGATGTGAATCCTAACTAAATCCTCCAAACTTGGCTCACACTGTAAAATCCTAATCTTAAATCATAGTAAAATGTAGCCTTGTTTTTTTTTTTTTTTATCTTTACTTTTCAAACCATTTTGGCAGGATTAGCTGTGACATCACGGTTTTATTGCACAAGACCTTTTTATGTCCTTGTTTTTGGAAAAAACGTGAAAAAAAGAACTTTCAGATAAAACAAACATCATAAATCTAAACTAGAGCAGAACAGTGACTCAAAACTCAAATTTATAAATACTGACAAAAATGGAAATAAAAGAGCATCTGTCAGATAAAAAAAAAAGCGAGGAAAATACACAATATTTAGCTGCAAGCGAGAATCATCAGGGTCAATTAATGGAAAAAGGAACAAATGTTATAACTCACATTTGGCAATTGTGATAAAAGTTGTGGTAAACTATGAACACAACACAATGTGGTTCTAAGGATGTTATGGCGCCCCCTAGCAACACAAATGACTAATAACATTTGTAAATCGGTCTCTCCTGTGTCCTCGAACACTTGAACATCATGTTAATTAGACAAATAACAATTGATTAGAGATAGAAAAGAAAATGGAAACAAACAAACAAAAACAAAAAAACTAACTAGAGTGGAGATTTTTATGATGCCACCTACATACAGTATACACACTTCATTCAAAAGTTTGGGATCAGTAAGATCTGTTTTTTTTAAAGAAGATTATGCTCATTAAGGCTGTAGCTATTTGATCAAAAATAAAGAAACTAGAATTTTGTGAAATTATTGCAATTTAAAATAACAGTTGTCCATTTTAATATACTTAAATTATATATAATTTATTCTTGTGAAGCAAAGTTGAATCATTACTTTAGTCTTCAGTGTCACAGGATGCTTCAGAAATCAGTCTAATATGCCGATTAATTATTAGTGTTGGAAACAGCTGTGCTGCTTTTTTTGGGGACCTGTGAATCTTTAAGGATTTTTTGACAAACGTTAAAAAAAAGTGTTTAATATTATTATTTTTTTTTTTTACTATTCAAAAGTTTGGGGTCAGTGTATCTTTTCTTTTAAAAAATGTATACATTTATTCAGCAAAGATATGTTAAATGGATAAAAAGTGATACTAAACACCTATATTGTTAGAAAAGATTCCCGTTTTGCAAAAAATATTTATTAAAATCAAAAAAAAAAAAAAAAAAAAAAAGTATCGCAGGTTCCAAAAAAAAAAAAAAAACAGCACAACATTTTCTGTTTCAACATTAATAGTAAATCAGAATATTAGAATGATTTCTAAAAGGTCATGTGGCACTAAAGACTTGAGTAATGGATGATGACAATTCAGCGCTGCATCACAGAAATAAATTAAATTTGAATGTATATTAAAATAGGAAACCAATATTAGAGAATGCTATAATCTTTCACTATACCACAGTTTTTTTTTTTATTGTTAAATCAAATAAAAACAACCTTTATGAGCACAAGAAACTTAAAAAACAATTCTTACTGTTGCCAAACTTCTGAAGGGCAGTTTACGCTATACAAAAAAATAAGGGGTCAAAAAGTTTTTTTTTATGTGTTTGCGTATAGTTAAAAAACGTTCTGCTCAATTATTACATCTTAAAACAACTAACCTATTTTTATATAATATAAAATAGGTTCAAAATATATTCCTGTGATGGTAAAGCTGGATTTTCAGCAGCCAAACGTCAGTCTTCAGTGTCACATGATCCTTCAGAAATCATTCTTATATGCTGATCTGGTGCTCAAGAAACATTTCACATCATCATTACCAAAAACATTTGTGTTACTTAATATTTTTGTGGAATTGACTGCATCCTTGCTGAATGAAAGTATTAGCTTCTTTCAAAAGAACAACCACCTTGAATAACTATAAGTTGTATGACTTTTCACCTGGTGTCAAAGCCCCTGACAATGGCACCCATAGCACGGGCAGAGCCAGCAGCGGCCAGCCCAGCCACTCCACCTCCGATTATCAACACCTGCCAAAGAGAACAGCCTTTTTACAATTCAAACTCTGAAATAAACAGAAAAATCTCATTTGGGAAGGTATGAACACAGTGCTAATATCTTCATCCAAGACCTAATGTGAGAAGTGTACGGCAATGAATCAAGCAAACTCAAATAAAAACCACTCCAGACGCGTGTGCGGTTATGCCAAGCATACCTTAGCAGGAGGAACCTTCCCCGCGGCTGTGATCTGACCAGTAAAGAAGCGGCCAAAGTTGTTGGCTGCCAGGACCACGGCTTTATAACTGCCAAGAAAAACAGATGCACATCAGTCACAGCTGCTGATGAGGCAGGAATCAAGACACTTCACGCTGGTCACAAATCTCACATTTGTTGACAATAATGACATTCAAGATTTAGGTAAACGGGTCACGGCACACTGGCCTGTGAACTCTGATTATTTGTCTTGTATTTCCCATTAAAAATAATAAGAATAAATGTAAAAAAATATAAAAGAATAAATTTAGGCAAGACAACACAGGTGAATATGGTCATTTTATAAACTTACTCCAAATGACTACAGGACATTACATTCTATATTAAAAGTTTTATTATTAGATCTTAAATATCTTTAAATATGCAAATAAGGAATTATCTTATTTAAATAAAAACACAAAAACTTAATGTGAAATGCCATGTTCAAAATAATTTTATTTCTACAAATTTGTGCTAAAGGTTTACAGGCAGGAATTGGATCCTTTCTAGGAAAAAAAATAAAATAAAATAATTTTAACAAATAAAATTGCCTTTAAAGCAATTTTTTGTTATTCAAAAATCTACGTACGTAAAAAGAAAGTGTAATGTGGATATTTTGTATGTTTTACTAATCAGAAAAATAATAAAATAATAAAATTAAATAGCCTTTAAAGAATGTATTGTAATTGAATTGTACATTAGTAAATTGATCAAGCGTAATGAAATGTGCATTTTAGATGTTTTATTAATCCAATAAATAAATAAAAGTTTAAGTGTAATGTGGATATTTTGTATGTTTTACTAATCAGAAAAATAATAAAATAATAAAATAAATAACCTTTAAAGCAATGTTTTATTTAATTCTACATGCGTAACTAGATCAAGTGTGATGAAATGTGTATTTTGGATGTATTAAACTAGTCTGAAAGAAGTCATGTTTTGGAATCAAAATTGCCCAAAAACCTAAAAACTGACCAGTGCAAAAACAATGGTTTTGTCTGTAGAGTCTTGCCTTAAATTAAAAATAAGCACTATTATTAGTCGTATTATCTTCATTATTAAACACAATAGACTGCCTTACCCAGCAATGTTTGCCATGGAACTGAGGGCGTCATAACCCTGAGCAATAGTAACACGGGGCACCTGGTCCATGGCCAGGACGGTGGCTTTGCACTGGGACAAGCGGTCCATCAGCTCAGGGTTCTGAGCGGGATAGATGAAACTGACGAGAGTGGCTCCTTTACTCATGAGGTCGGCCTCATGAACTCCCAGAGCGGAGTTCAACATGGGGGCACGCACCTGTGGCGAACGGCCGGAGAGAATGAGTGCTGATGATGACACATTAAGTGAAGGTAACATATGAATCTAACAGTACCTTAAGCAGAACATCCGATGCAAAGACATCTTTGGCATCCTTGATGGCGGCTCCTGCTTTTGTATACATGTCATCTGAGAACTTGGCAGACTCTCCTGCACCAGACTCCACCACCACATTAAAGCCCTGCTTGATGAGAGCTTCCACTCCGGCTGGAGAGATGGCCACTCGACGCTCATTCTGAAAGATTTCCTTGGGAACGCCGACAGTCAGCTGTTTGTATGGAATGCCTGAAGGAAGTAACAGAGAATTACGGAATCAAGAAGAGTCTGGAGAGGAACATATTAAGTGTGTGTGTCAAATGTAAAATGCAACTGTCTTTGAAATGAATGGGAATGATAACAAATAGCTTTGAAGGTATTATGAAACATACTGGTATTTATTTCATGCTTTAGACTTAAAACTTAGTTCATCAAATAAGTTGTTACAATTGGTAGACAAAAATAATAAATCACATTTTATTTTAAAATAAATTAATTATAAATAAATGCTATTTATATGGACATAAGTTAATTCATTATAACAATTATCATACAAAGATTGTATTTATTTTTTTATATTTTACTTAAATTAGATAAGGATACATTAATTTAGTAGATTTAAATCTAAAGTATTTAACACTATTTTGTATTTTTTCACATTCATACATTATACACACTATACACATTTTTTTAACAAATAGATGCATTTTATTCTGAATTGTATTAGTGTTACGCAAGAACACATTTTGCAACAGTTTTCATTTAAAATGTAATTTTATAAGCCATAAATGTACAAATTCTTTAGAATAAAAATTTTGAAAATTGGATATTCTTATTCCAAGATTACAACACTAGCAGCAACTAACTTGTGATTCTTTAAAATGTTCACCTTTCTAATCATCTACAAGAAACTTGCCTCAATCCTCAGACATATTTTCTGTTTAGAGAAACGAAAACAACAGAAACAAAGTGAAGTGTGAAAAGCTGCTCTCATAGCCAGTATCTCATAAGAACATTTCTAACCGCGCAGACTCTCAATTTTCAACTCAAGCATAGGTCAAAGAGAAAAGCAGTACAATAAAGATAAGAGTCAGACTAACAACTGGTGCAGCAGTTCATAAAGACCAAAGGGCAGTTTAAAAGAAATGTGTAATGGTCTTTAGGTCCATGAGGTCTCTGTAAGACTCGTCTAAGTGTATTTTTACAGTAAGACAAGTCTTTTGGACTTTGCAACAGCTCCAATTTTGCAGTCAATTTCAAAAATATAACTGAGAATTCAAGCTGTAACACAGAGTACGGATGGGTTTTAGGACGTGTAATAAAGTAAATCAAGTTGAATTTTTATGCACAGCTTCACTTTATGTGTTTTGGTCTGTAAAAGATGTGCAAACAACATGTGGTCTAGACAGGCTGAATATGCATCAAGAAGTCATCCAAGTCATGTTCTGCTGTTGGTAGCAAGAATTCGCTTGTGGAAAATTCCACCACGGGCCTGATCTATAGATAACAACAACATAAGCTCACGGGAATCACTGCCCAGAGGCAGACACATTGAACCACAAAGAGCAAAGACAACTCCAAAAGTATTTGGACACTTCAGCCGTGTAAATATGAAAAAAAAATAATTAATGTCACTGCGTTGGATATCAACTGGTGATATTGTGTATTACAAAATTTTGATTTCCTTTTGCTTTCTTGGAAACCTGCATTACTGTGATGTTTTGTTATCAAATGCAATTCAATTTATAGTTGCTAAATATGTTTTGGGGCCACTTTATGTCACCAGGTTCAAGTTTTACATTGCTTATTTAAAACTACTTGATTAAAAACAAGAGGACAACTTAAGGGTTTTGCTTTCTGGCATATGCAAGGGCAACTTTGTTGTGGTTGTTGAAAACAAGAGACTATTAAAGAGCATAATGCCAATGTCAAATCTGGCTAATCGTGATACAGCTTTATAACAAAAATGTTATGTTTTTAGACAATCACACACAGTATTTTTTTTTGAAAAAAATATCTACTTTTTTAGGACACATTCATCTGATCAAAACTGATGGTAATGACATTTTTCTAACATATTAGTATGATTTCTGAAGGATCACGTGACACTGAATAAGAATAAGTTAATATTTTAACTGTATTTTTTAAATGTAGCCTTGGTGAGCATACGTCAATTCTTTAAAAAAATAAAATAAAATTATCATACTGACCATAAACCTTTGAACAGTGCTGTGTCAATAAATAAATACATAAATGAATATAAAATAATTACTAAGCATTTCAGGTGTTTTTTTCCCCCACATTTCCAGACTTAAATGGAAACAAAGTGAATATATGTGGCCCAAAAACACAGTGAATTCTGGCAGTCACCACAGACATGTGTTTCTTTTCCCAGCAGGCACTCTCCCGCACGAGCTGTGCCACAGTCCTGGTTCCTCAGCTGACACACTGCCAGAAATAACCTGCCTCAGCTGTCATTACCATTCTTCCCCCTCTCAAAAAAACCGTCTGCCAATAATGGCAGGTCTCCAACAAACGCTGTATCCAAGCAGCCAGTACGCTCCACAGGTCACTTACAGTACACTCATTCATATCCCAAGACCTTCAATGCAGGTAATAGTGGCAGAACAAGCACGGGAGGGACACACTGACCTTGAGGGTCACATGTTTGGAAAAGTTTCATTCGCTTTTGTTATACTTTAAAACTAAATCTGCTGGGGCAAAATAAGTTATATTTATGGATAAGCACCAGCAAAACATACTCAAAGACTTACTGAGTAAACGTGATTTAATATCCTCAACCACCTTAAGTCATACCAATTACTAAAACAGAATGTGTTATACATCTCAACTCAATATTCCAGGACCGTTACCTGGACTAGCGAGACGAGAGAGGGCTTGATGGGTCCTAAAGAACCGCACGCATGGTGTCTTCACCGCCCGGACACTCTTAGCACAGGCCAGCCCGGAGAACAGAGGGCTGGAACAGCTGGTGGCTACCACGCGCAGAAGACTCGCCATCGGAGACGCAAGGAGGAGCTGTGCAGTCAGAACGGCCCTCCTCCTACATGTGAGGGTGAGAGAGAGAGAGAGAGAGAGAGAGGAGATAAGTAAGCCAGCTGACCTATCCCATAATGCTCCACTCTGTCCCAGTCACCGCAGCTCAGATGTTGACCCACCTCCAAGGTGACAATTATTCCACGGGGTGAATCAGTCAAGGTCACACGAAGGCAAACACTGAAATGTGCAGAAGTGTATTTGTTTAGCTAAGAACTATCGGATATGAAGGTGATAAGGGTTTTTCTGAGTGGGACAGCGCAGGTCACACAGTAGCAAGAGGTCTTACAGGTCCTTTATGGTCACCATAAACACTGTCTGCAAGAGTTATCTCCAGAATATACAGAATACACAAAAAGAATAATCAAGGAACGTCATGCAAACAAATATTGTTTTGTAGTTTTTGATCAATTTAAATACATTTCAAAGAATCTTGTTTAGTTTTTTTGTAATATTGAATAATACTATTCTAATAAAAACAAATTAAACATTTTTACTGTTAAATTCTTTTAATATTTTGTAAAATCCCTTTGGATAAAAGCGTCTGCTAAATAAAAACAATGTAAAAACTGACACTCTGGCCAAGACATCTCAAGTAGAAGCGTTACAGATATTTTGACAAATACTTAAACATATCTAATAGGTCTCAGAACAAAATGGGTGTTACAAATAGGCAAGGGACACCCAAAATGTTGTGTATTCATAAAATGTGCAAGTAATACACAGTTTCCATTTATACACCAGTAGACGCATGTGCAATTTTCCTTGTTTTTTTTTTCAGATCCATCCCACACATGAAAGCAGTGCGGTAATTATGCTTGTATGAAGGCGAAGCAAACAATCAAATCACCGATTTAATTAAACGTGTGCACAGACTCTATTGGATTATCGTGCCAACTACAATCTGAGTCCAGCACCACGTCAGCGGACCAGAGGAAGCACAGAGGTCAGGTGTGGGGCAACGTGCACTAACTTAAAAAAAAAAAAAATACAAAGTTCAGATAATTATATTTAACATGTACGATGAGAGGGATAGGCATCAGCAATAACGGTGTTTTTGGGCAATGCAAAAGTCATTCATTCAAACAGCTCAATGGCACAAGCAACGCAGAATTTTCGTAAACATGTATAAACAAATTTTACATTTTAGGATTTTGCATGGCTTATTTACGTAAGAGCAATTCGGCTTCTGGGTCGGTGAGCCGACAGAAGGCGGGCACAAGCGCTCATTTCCCCTTCATTTCTTTTCCTAATACACTACCGTTAGCTTGTTAGCTAAGCAGAAACAATAACTGCAGGCTGTCGTTTGCATTTAGAGATCAAAGCAACGCATGCCCTAATGCATTTATTGCGATCAAATGACAAGGTGGCGGAGATCGATAATGAAGAATAAATTCTCACCGAGTCGAGACAGAGCATCAATCAATGAGCGACCTTTGAAAGCGGGCACGCACAGCTTACAGCCGCCACCCGGAAGCACTCGCGCTCAGCCCTATCTGCGCCATTCCTGCGCTTTCGTTCCGCCGTCCATCAACTCACGTGAATCAATCACGTGCTGTGGGCGTTTGTTATTCAAATTTACCAGATAGACACTAGTTTATCTTTTGAAGACACAATCTAGTCATAAACACACGATTTCGAACAGTTGCCTTTGATTCAGGGGAGATACAAAACTGGGTTAAACTTTGATGTAATGGGAGTTGTAAAATTGCATCAAGGTAACCATATTTACCAACAAAATACCATAGTTACCACAGTTATTGTTTGACCGTGAATAAATGAACATGCTCTCTGTTTCAAACATTTTTGACCAGCTTTTTAATTTTCTAATTTAATGTATATTTACATTCAATTTGATTTCATTATTTCAATGCTGACCAAGTGTTTGTTGTTGTTTATTTGTTGTCTATTTAACAATTAAGAAATAATAAGAATCGCTGTCAACCAGAACAAATGATGGTATATTTTGAGATAAATAAATGAATAAGCAAGCAAACAATAAGTTAAATATAAACTACTTTATTAAAAATAAAATACTTATTTCAATACATTATTTGTTTTATTGTTATTTTGGAAAGGCAGGAATATTTAACCTTGTATAGGCTATGGTATGGCACATTTTTGGACTTACCGAAATGTCTAGCAGAGGGCGGTATTTGACAAGTATTACTTCAATACTGAACTCAGCAAAAAAAAAAAAAAAAAAAAAAGGAAGTAAAGGGAAAAAAAAATGAAAACAATTCAACAAGTAGCCTAACTCTGATATATATTAAACAGTCCTATAAAGTACATGTAAAAAAAAAAGAAATCTAATGAAACAACCTTTTGCATTGAATAGACCGTTTCCATATGTTCTATCAGTACTGGCTGGTGCTGTTTGAAGTTCCCCCTGTGTTTCTCATATGTTTCTGTTCAACTAAATCCCATTGTGGAATGTGTGTGCCATGACTGTTAACCATTAACTCCAACCCAGATTGTTTTCTCACAATTCTTCTCAAACCTAGAAAAAAGTTTAAATAAAAATCCAATGCATTAATTAAAAGAAGGCTTTTGTATGTAGATTAAGATTATATAAAAAGGTTGTTTCAAGGGGACAATACATTTAACGTTTTATTTCATATTTGGATCACACATAATATCTTATTTTTCAGTCAGCCTGATTAATAATAACTTTGCTATCTTCAGTTCATCTCGAAGCATGTAAGATTAACACTTTCAACCTGTTCTTTCACTTCCTAGCAGTTAACATCACGTGTGTTGGACATGCATTTCTCTAAGCAAATGTCTTTCTAATTACTAATAAGAAACCAAATTTATAGTGTCATACTAGCCTAGACTTAAAACTTTATTTAGTTTGATACAAAACAAGTATAGATTTACATGCAAGTTAGCCTCACAATAAGAAATACAGTAAGATTTTAGAGTTCTGGTCCTAATCATCATAGTTTTGATGTCTGTTTTGCAGATGCATCGAAAGTGAACCGAGACATCTCTGTTACTCTTTTTCAAACTGCCATATCGAAAACATACTAAAACTGTCAAGATACACTCTGCAATAATATTGTAGACGAAAGCAATAGCCAAAGTAAATGTCGACAACTAAGATCAAGCCACAGTGAAGTTTTAAAGGGGTTGGGTTTCATCCTGTCCTTTCATTCTCCTACAACGGCTCATCCTCCATGCAGACACAAAGTTATGAGGCGCAAGAAGCTGCTCCGCATGCCACACAGCTCACCATTGCTTTGAAGCGCAGACATTCCAAGAGTTTCCTGTAACAAGGTCGAACTCTAATGTGAACCAGAAGCTGCTGTTTCTCTCTCTGCCTCCTCACTCTGTAGGTTAGTGGAGAGTGTGAAGTCTCGATATGTCTCGTCTGTGGATCTTTCTACTTCTGTTGGCGCACTGGATCAACAGCCCGGTGCTTTCTGCAAAAGGAGGCAAGAAAAAACACCAAGTGAAGAATCAAAGTGGCCCTGCAACTCCCAAGGAGGACGTTGGGTCAGATGGAGCTCCCGAGAGTCCATCGGAGTCTGACTTCTTGGCTGATTTTGCTGGGAAACACCGCCTGTGGGTGATCACCGCACCATCGCACAGTGACAACTATCTGCGTATGATGGAGAAGCAGATCCAGGAGTCTGAAGGACTGAACTGTCGCTTGGCAGAGAGAGACACGCTCATCGTCACTATTATTCAGAATGCCATGATGGAAGGCAAAATCCAACGAACAACCTTGCTAGGAGAAGCCACTGTGGAGGTTATGGACTCTGAAATGGTAAGCAAACTTCTCCATTACCTTGAACTGGAGGACCATACCTTCTCCATGCTGATTCTGAAGAAGAACATGAGGGTTAGTGAAAGATTTCCTTACCCGGTTCGCGTCGAGGCCATTCTTGAGGTCATCGACCAGCTGCCAGTGCGAAAGTTGGAGAAGGTCGCAAGAAAGGGGTTACCAGTGAAATGCAAGATCACAAAGAAGAGGTTAGTGGTGAAGAAACAGGGTTCTGGCAAGCGTAGGACCTTCAGTCCACAGAAGCATGTTAATACCACGTCCATCTTCCTGACACAGAAGACACGTCTTGACAAAAAGGCAACTTTGAGAAACAAAGTACAAGATATTTTGAGTGGACGTTCACGATTCGTCATCCGTAAAGCGACAGGCAACAGCAAAGCATCAGCTAAAGCAGGTTCAAAATCTGGATCTAGTGGAAATGAGAGGCTGAAGCTCGATGACCAGAAGAAAACTCCAGATAGTAACAGACACCCAGAGCCAGAAAGAGAAATGAAAAAAGGATCAGAAGCAGATAAAACACATGTTGATGCAAAATTACATTTTGACACCCTCAATGAGGAGTTCAATGGAGAGCAAACCATTGACCATTCAAGCCCCCCAAAAAAAGGCAAAGGAAAGGATGCCAAGAAGAAAAAGGGGAAAGGAGGGAGGAGGAAGTCACAACGAGAAGCAGATGATAAGGAAAAGGAAGCTC
Source organism: Carassius auratus (assembly GCF_003368295.1). Taxonomy (NCBI): domain Eukaryota; kingdom Metazoa; phylum Chordata; class Actinopteri; order Cypriniformes; family Cyprinidae; genus Carassius; species Carassius auratus. The sequence goes on along the minus strand of NC_039263.1, from coordinate 16,707,477 downwards.
TTAAAGAATTCATGCAAAACCTTAAAGGGAGAAGAAGACTTCTTGTGAGATTTTGATTGCTAAGAAGATCCATACATAGTTGTAGATCTCCTGGGAAGAGTCTATCTGATTATGTATTTTTGTTTTTTGTGTGTGTGGCATAGGTGATTTCATCTCCAAGTGATGTCTCAAGTCAGTATATCAAACAGAGAGATGATAATGAGCTACATAGCTGCGAGTTTTCCCAAAGAAAGGTCTCAGTGCTGTCCATTATGGGTTCAGAACGTAATCCTACACTACACATTCAACACTACCAACAAGGTAATGTATAAACCTTTTTGCACATTGTACATACAACTAACCACTTGTGACGTTTATGAAGATTATTAGGGCTGTTTTGATACAGGGTTCACACAAAAGAGCCATTTGTTCATGAATTGAACCACTTTTGTAACGTTGTATGTTATGGATTCACTTAAAAGAACCAGCTCAAAAGAATAATTTGTTCAGGATTTGAACATGTCTTGGCGCTGTATGTTTTTGATTCCCTTAAAAAATCCGGGTCTCAAGAGCCATTTGTTTGTGATTGAGTCATATTTGTTTTGCTGTGTAGTTAATAACATTTAAATTAAGTACATTCAGATCGTTCTAGTTTATGCATTAGTGTTGGGTTTACTGGCGCACAATTGAATGTAAAAATGCATGTTGCTTCTTTTGAAAAAGATTCCGAGTCTCCACAAGCATCCCTGCCAGAAAAGTTCAGAAACCCTGAGTTAATCACTGAGATCCGCAGAGAATATGGGCTGGACTCCAAAAACTTCTCAATGGTGTTGACTGACTATGACCTGAGGCCTAACGTAAGAACACTTATTTTCTCCTAATTCACAGTGACTTTAACAGACTACCGAATCAAAGGCATACATCTTGTGGTTTTAGCTTAATAGGGTTTTCAACAAGCCAACAGCTCCTTCCGATTTACTCGATTACATTGACAACTTTCCATCACGTCGGTCTGAGAAGGAAGAGGAGAGAAAACTTCCATCACCCTGCTCTAAAGCAGAAATGAACAATCAAGAGGAGAACTCGCTTCTAAGGTAAACACCTCGAGTTTCCCAAAGCTTTAAGCTATGATTAATAATCATTTCAACTGTTCTGATTATCTTACGTGAATTTTCAGGTTTATGTCCAAACGTAGACTTCTAATCATCTCAGCACCTACTGTAGATGACTTCTCATTCCATCAGCAGCTTCAGGCGCTTAATGGACAGGAGTGTCCTCTGGGTATTGTATGCTTCATGTTCTCTGAGCTTTTGTGGATATGTCTTCAAAAATGATTAAATTAACGGTGATACACTCTTAAGAAATAAAGGGTCTTTTTAATGGGCATTAATGGTTTCATGAAGAAACTTTAATTTCCATTGCCAAAAAAAAAAGGTTATTTTATGGTGGAAATAGGTTCTTTAGATTATTAAAATGTTCTTTTGGAATCTCAAAATTATTCTTCTATGGAACCATCACTGAGAAAACATCTTTTTGGAACCCTTTATTTTATAAAGAGTAAATTATATATTATACATATGGCAACCTAACCTAAAATTGAGTCCACATGAACAGGTATTCGTCATTTTGCCTTGTTGAAGATTATGGGTACTGGATCGACAGCTTCAGGAACAGTGGATTTTTTTCCATTGAATGGTGAGATTTTAAATCGAATTTCTTGCAAGTAACATCAAATATTATAGAATGGCTAAAGGATATTTATTTGAACCTACAGGGAAAAGTCAACCCGAGAAGGAGACGCTTTCACAGGATGTTGTGGAGAGTCTCAGAAATCAGCTGAAGGTAAACCGTGACTACTTCAGCATGCTGGTGGTGGGTAAGGACGGAGATGTAAAGGCCTGGTTCCCATCTCCAATGTGGTCCCTGGGAAGCATCTATGACCTTGTGGACTCTATGGAACTGCGACAACAGGAACAGAAACTGCAAAAAACTCTTGGAATTCACTGTCCAGATGAGAATTCAGGTACTTACCATGGTTACACAGAAGAGACAGAGGACAGCTACTTGTACCACAGATCTGAGGACTAAAAGTCATCACAACAAAGACATTAGACAAACATATTGTGTACATGGCATGAATTGGTCATCCCTATATTATGCAATGCAAAATTTTTACATCTAGGACTTGTATGAAATTCATACAGCTATCTTACCTATTGTTTGCTGTGTCCTGTAAAATTTCACTTCCTTAAACTTAGTTGTACATGCTACGATGCTTAATTATAGCTAAAAGACATGCGTGCAATTCTAGTTTTTACTTAAGCTGTTAACATTAAAGGCTAGATTTCTAAGCTGTAGAAAATATATATACACATATGCATACACAAACGCACACACACACACACATGTATATATATATATATATATATATATATATATATATATATATATATATATACATATACATACTGTACAGACCAAAAGTTTGGACACACCTTCTCATTCAAAGACTTTTCTTTATTTTCATGACTATGAAAATTGTAGATTCACACTGAAGGCATCAAAACTATGAATTAACCCATGTGGAATTATATATGGAATTATATACATAACAAAAAAAGTGTGAAACCACTGAAAATATTTCATATTCTAGGTTCTTCAATGTAGCCACCTTTTGCTTTGTTTACTGCTTTGCACACTCTTGGCTTTCTCTTGATGAGCTTCAAGAGGTAGTCACCTGAAATGGTCTTCCAACAGTCTTGAAGGAGTTCCCCGAGAGATGCTTAGCACTTGTTGGCCCTTTTGCCTTCTGTCTGCGGTCCAGCTCACGCCTAAACCATCTCGATTGGGTTCAGGTCCGGTGACTGTGGAGGCCAGGTCATCTGGCACAGAACGCCATCACTCTCCTTCTTGCTCAAAAAGCCCTTAATGCCTTTAGTGTGACTCTTTGAATGAGAAGGTGTGTCCAAACTTTTGGTCTGTACTGTACATATACATACACACATATACATACATATACACATACATACATATATACACATACATATACGAACCCGATTCCAAAAAAGTTGGGACACTGTACAATTTGTGAATAAAAACAGAATGCAATGTTGTGTAAGTTTCAAATTTCAATATTTTATTCAGAATACAACATAGATGACATATCAAATGTTTACCCAGAGAAAATTGTAAAAACTGAGAAAATGTATTATTTTAAGGGAAAAATAAGTTGATTTTAAATTTCATGGTATCAACGCATCTCAAAAGTTGGGACAAGGCCATGTTTACCGCTGTGTGGCATCCCCTCTGCAAACGTCTGGGGACTGCTCAAATTGCTCAAGTTTAGTAATAGGAATTTTGTCCCATTCTTGTCTAATACAGGCTTCTAGTTGCTCAACTGTCTTAGGTCTTCTTTGTTGCATCTTCCTCTTTATGATGCGCCAAATGTTTTCTATGGGTGAAAGATCTGGACTGCAGGCTGCCCATTTCAGTACCCGGATCCTTCTTCTACGCAGCCATGATGTTGTAATTGATGTAGCATGTGGTCTGGCATTGTCATGTTGGAAATTGCAAGATCTTCCCTGAAAGAGACGACGTCTGGATGGGAGAATATGTTGTTCTAGAACTTGGATATACCTTTCAGCATTGATGGTGCCTTTCCAGATGTGTAAGCTGCCCATGCCACATGCAATCATGCAACCCCATACCATCAGAGATGCAGGCTTCTGAACTGAGCGCTGATAACAACTTGGGTTGTCCTTGTCCTCTTTAGTCCGGATGACATGGCATCCCAGTTTTCCAAAAAGAACTTCAAATTTTGATTTGTCTGACCACAGAACAGTTTTCCACTTTGCCACAGTCCATTTTAAATGAGCCTTGGCCCAGAGAAAACGCCTGCGCTTCTGGATAATGTTTAAATATGGTTTCTTTTTTGACCTATAGAGTTTTAGCCAGCAATTGCGAATGGCACGGAGGATTGTGTTCACAACAATTTTTTTCTGGAAGTATTCCTGAGCCCATGTTGTGATTTCCATTACAGTAGCATTCCTGTATGTGATGCAGTGCCATCTAGGAGCCCGAAGATCACGACATCCAGTATGGTTTTCCTGTCTTGACCCTTACGCACAGAGATTGTTCCAGAGTCTCTGAATATTTGGATGATATTATGCACTGTAGATGATGAAAACGTCAAACTCTTTTCATCTTTTCTCAGAGAAACTCCTTTCTGATATTACACTACTATTTTTCTACACAGCATTGGGGGAATTGGTGATCCTCTGCCCATCTTGACTTCTGAGAGACACTGTCACTCTAAGATGCTCTTTTAATACCCAATCATGTTGCCTTTAGACCTAATAAGTTGCAAATTGGTCCTCCAGCTGTTCATTATATGTACATCAAACATTTTCCGACCTCTTATTGCTACCCGTCCCAACTTTTTTGGAATGTGTAGCTCTCATGAAATCCAAAATGAAATTAAATTAAATTTCAAAATGTATCACTTTTAACATTTAATATGTTATCTATATTCTGTTGTGAATAAAATATAAGTTTATGATATTTGGAAATTATTGCATTCCTTTTTTACTCATAATTTGTACAGTGTCCCGACTTGTTTGGAACAATGGGAAACACTTGGGAGCAAATGAACTAATGAATAAAACACAGCTGAAGATGAATGCACACAACAGGGACAGGAACAGGAATAAGGGCAAACAGGAACATACAAGTGACAAACACACACATATATTATGTATACAAAAACTTTTATTTTGGATGCGATTAATCATGATTAATCATTTGACAGCACTAAGAAAAAAAAGCTGCAATTTTGCTTTTGCAATTATCTCTAATTTTCATTCTAGTATGTTGATTTGGTACACAAGAAATTCTAAAACAGTTGTGCTGTGTAATATTTAAAACAGCATACATTGTTTTCAGGATTCTATGATGAATGGAAAGATCAACGTTTATTTTGAAATCTAATTATTTTTTAATAATTAGATTTATTTATTCATTTAATGCATCATTGCTATATATATATATATATATATATATATATATATATATATATGTATATATATATATGTATATATATATATATATATATATATATATATATATATATATATATATATATATATATATACACACACACACAGTATATATATTATGTTGTGAACATTAATATTACTCCTGTCAACAGTGAGGGTTCAAATAATAATGCAAAAATTTCAATCAAAAGTTCATATCCAGTCATCATTCTGAAAAGGGATGCATACTGTACATGACTATAGAAAGAGCAATTGTGCAGTATGGGATAAGCAAATAGATTTGATGAGGAGAGAGATATGACTTCCTGTGATGACAGTGCAGCGGTCTGCCAGCAGATAGAGGAAGTAGCCAGGAGTGGGCAGGCATTTACAGTCACAAATAAACTAAAGCAGAAACAGAAACACATTCATCAGTCCGGTTGTGAGCTAGCAGTCCATGTGAACATCTGGGAGAGGATCTTTTTTTGGCTCTACCACCATGGTGAGTGCACTTTCTGGTTTCATCCCTGAATTGTTACATAGTATTAACTGGTGTCTAACTTTATTGCAGTTTAAGAGAGATACTGGTTCAGAGAAACGTTTGGTATGAAACGGGTGCAGGAGTTTTTCTGTGCGTAAATGATCTTTCAAGCATTTTTAATTATAACTGACTTTATTTGTTAGATCAGTAAAAGGTCAAATAATCTGCAGAAAATAATCTGCTATTAAATTAAATGTTGCTTCTGTTACAAAATTTCACTGGAATTTACATTTTGAAAAGTTCATCTGGGGAATGTTAAGGGGATTTGTATTTTGCAAAATTAGATTGAGTAAAACAAAAAAGATTGTGTAATGTTTGGTCAGTTTTTGCTTCACGACACAACTCGGTTCCTCTTCATCAGAACAAAGACTTAAGTTTCTCTTGAATTCCTTTACCATCTGCTTTCATTGCCTTGATGCACCTTACCTCACTCTTTTAAACTACAGATAGACTGTGCCACAGAACAGTTTAATTTTATATCTGGTTTTGCTCTTTGTGGACCCACAAACCATTCAGATTCAGCTAATAATACCACATTAACAAAGTGAAACTACAATAGAACACCTGTTTTAGATTGCATCACAGGCACAATGTGGGATCTCCCAAATCACCTTCTCATGGTCCTCTGAAGTTCTCCATAACCATCTGAGATATACACACTGACTATCCATTGGCTCTTTGTTCAGCACGTGTTAACACGTGCAAGGTGTCATATTCAAAACTCATAACACAAATCATCTATCCAAAGAACGGAACTATGAACTTTTTGTGAGACTGCTTTACATTTCGGGAGCCTTGATCAGTACAGCTGTTGTTAGTATTAATGGCCATAAATAAATAAAATGGGTTCTGTATTTATCCGGTTCTGTATTTAGTGGATGTTAAAAACTAATTTTGCAATAAACAAAAACAAAGGAATGCTGGAATAGCACAAGACATGTTACATTTTAAGTTATTTGTTTCAGACATACTATGGCAATTGTGAAAAAACTTCTATTTTATTATCGGAATAAAAAAAAAGTTTCAAAACATCACAAATCGATATTTATTGGAGCACTACGAATCAATGCAGTTTGCTTTAATAACACTTGCATAAAAACATACACTTATTTTGATAATAAACTAAATTACATTTACCTCTGACCCTGGGTCTTCACTTCATTTGAGCACGGCAGATTTTTTCATGATAGCCGTTTGATGTCAAGTTGCACAGAACCTGAGGCCATGTTTGAGATTACACAGACATAATCTTTGTGTTATCTCACTGCAATAGACAACAAACTACTGTATCAGTCCGACTGGCATCTGCAAACAAATGATGTCTCGATAATTTTGGTGCAAGTTCATCAAGTGTATTCACATCACTTCAAATATGGACATGTTAAAACTAGTGTTTGCAGTGGTCACTTTAAATTATTTAACCATGCAAAATTACTTCAGATCCGACAACAGGGTCCGAATTAAACCAGAAATGATATATTATAAGCCTATTTGGTCCCCAGACACTGGTATAGTGATGAGTCGATTAATCAGAAAGGCCATAATTATAATAATAAATAATTAGTGCTGTCAAACAATTGCAATCGCAATTAATCGCATCCAAAATAAAAGTTTTTGTTTACATAATATATGTATGTGTGTGCACTGTTTATTTTATGTATATATAAATACACACACATCCATGTTTATATTTAAGAAAAATGTTACATTTATGTTAAATGTATTTATAAATTTAAATATATACATGCAAAAACATGTAAAATATTTTCAAAATATATGCCATATCTGTGTGTCCTTACATAAAACAATACACAGTAAACACAAATATATTATGTAAACAAAAGCTTTTATTTTGGAAGTGATTAATTGTGATTAATCGTTAGACAGCACTAATAATAATACAAAATAATATTAATAATAATACAAAATAATTCCTGACACAACTCTACAGCGAATATGGGCAACAGGATAAACAGAATAGTTAAATTCTATTACATAAATAACATAATAATCAATCATAAAAAAATAAAATAAAGGATTAAAAAAATGACTATTTTACTTTCTTTTATGTTACGCATTTTGAATTACCATTGTGTACGAAACGTGCTATAGAAATAAACTTGCCTTGCCTTGCCTTGCCTAAAAATATAAATAAAGCTTTTGAATTCTTTGTGTTGAGCTAAGATTTCAAACTGTTACCATAATTTCCAACGAGAGTTCACAAAATATACATTTCCACATTCCCATTTTCTCATGCATGTGCATGGAGCAAAGTCTAATGTCACCATGCACACCTATCATTTTTGGTCTTCATTTTGAACAGTCTATGGTCTTACCATTTAAAACCTAACAAACTTAAACAAGATGCAACTTCTAAAACAACAAGATGCAAGACATTGTAAATATGTTGGTACTTTTTACAGAGAAAACTGTAAAAATGCTGCAGTAAAAACCTTAACATGATTAATTGTAAGTTGACTTTTTCTTTAAAAAAACTTTTGTTTCAATCAGTGATGTACACTGGCAAGTTTTTGTTATATTGGTTATTTTGTTTATTTCAGTTACGTTCATTACATTCAATTAATTTCGTGTGTGTTACCGTGGTGGTGCAACGCAAAGATATATATTTATACATTTGAGAAATAAAAAAGGTGTTACTGTATATCAATATACAGAAGTGGTGGTTTCAAACAACTGAAATTAACTTGTGAGAAAACTGTGCAGTGCTGTTGTGTGTCAAGAGCATAGTGATATTGTAATTGGTTGACCAATGTTAGTTCCTGTACTTATGTTTCTCTTTTTTGCTCAGTGAGTCAACAGCACGGTGTCTACCTCTGAGTCACGCCAGTCACATTAGAATGTAGTCCGGAGCTTATCAGCTCTTCCTGATGAGAGGTTTGTCCTGATTCAAACACTTGTTACAAAGGGTGCGTCACACTCGTTGTCCAGAGTCTCTCATGTATGGATTGGTATCGCTACACATGTTCACAATGGCCCAGAGGATTGTGTTTCTGTGAGAATAAAGACTTAGCTTTGAGACATGCAGGAAAAAAATAGCTAGGTTACACATTGGGAACTTATTGCAGACACATAAATGAAGTTTTTTTTTTTACAGAAAGAGATTTGCATCCAATTGCGTGGAATTTGAATGACAACCAGTGGACAAACGGGCTTTAAAACTAAAGTTATTTTTATGGTTCTAAAATAACATTTCATTTGCAGTAACCTGGATTTCAGTGTGGCCTACACATCTATTACAAATTATATATATATATATATACTGTTAGAAAAAAAGTATACTTTTGTATACTATGCATACAGTGAGCATTTCAACTTCCTGCTAGTTTGGTTTGATAAATGCTCTCAGTTCCTGTGTGATAACGGACAGTTCTCATGTTCAGTAGTTGAATACAAACAGCTCTGATGGAGAAATCAAGTTTGCCAAGTTATACTGAAGACCCAGAAACAGAGGTAAAATATATTTTATAGATATCTTTAACTTGCAATGTGACTTCAATGTCAAATATCATGTTTTTTTTACATGTTTTACTCAATTTATAAGACAGACAGTTCAGGTGGTCTATTCAAAGTAATGAGCATAAATCTGATAAATATTTGTAGAGAATCTGAACTGACAGTTCAATACAACAAAAGAAATACACTTGACATAAACTTAACATAAACCTAATTCAAAATTCCTAAATCGAACACACATCCCATAAGACATACATTGGATGTATTTAAGCTTGAGGTTTAGTATTTTACATTGCTTTAATGTTAAGTTTGTGGTATTTCCTTATATTACTCCTAGTACTATTCATATTCTGTATAAATATATATTTTTCAATATATTTTTAATTGGACAGATTATATTGTATTTGCTTTAAATTTGCCAACCAATCCTTCATATGTTTGTCAATGAGCAATGCGTTTTTTAGTTTCTTTTAAAGGCTTTTAAGAAATATTGATGTCCACACCAAATTAAAACCCTTCATCGTAGTCTATCCTGGTTATGAATTGTAGAAGCCTATAGGTAGGAAAACTCTGAAAGAGTTTTATAAAACATTATTTCTCAACCTAACTATGCAATTTTAATTGAGTGACAAACTGATAGTGCAGTAAAGACTAGTTTTGGTCAAACCATGAGAACTGTGTGTCCAAATATCATATTTGTCAGAGCGTTGGCTCGTAGTGCTCATGATGGTGCTCTTTCATCTGCTTCCTTCATAATTTTTTTAAAAAGATTTTGCTCTCAAAACAACACTTTTTATGGTGCCAAGGTCATGTTTTTTGCATCCAAGGGAGTGAACTGAAAAATGTTCAGAATTTAATGTAAATCGCTTTGGATAAAAGTGTCATAAAATACATAAATTTAAATGTAACAAAACCTATGATATATAATAGTAATCACAAACAGATAAAATCTAACACAGATTACCGAGAGCACAAATACGGATGTATACACTCTGCCCAGGTTTGTCTTGGTTCCTCAAAATTTGACTTTCAATCTTTACTTGCAGGACAACAAGTCAGATGTAAAAGCTATCATGGCTCGTTTCCAAACTGGAAAAGCATCTACGGAAGGGACTCCAGGTGTTCGTCCAAAACCACCTGTCCAGGCCACCTTGTCTTCAGGCCCAGCGATGGCTACTAAGAAGCCTGTTCTTGAAAGTAGCCTATCCGGTGGAGTAACTACTACCTCAATTGCCCCAAAACCTAAGAGCACAGTCAACACAGCTAGAAGCGCTCCAGACATGCACGAACCTCCAAAGATAAAAGCTTTTGGGACTAGGTTTGAAAACACACAAGATAACAACAAAGTCAACTTCAAGGTTCCTGTTAAACCCAAACCACCAGACTCGTCCCAGGACTCTGAGACTCCAAAGGTCCCATTCCCAAAGGTACCACTACAGAAGCCTTCAAGCATCATGGCAAATGATTCAAAGGTAACAAGTCCAAAGCCAGTGGCTCCTATTGCAAAACCACCATGGGTCAAAGATGCCCCGAAAGCTGAAGACAATAGCCCAAGCCCTAATCCCACTCCTCCAAAAATGCCAGCAGCACCCAAACCAAAAAGCTCCATATCTATGCTACGTCAGCAGCCGGAGGACAGCAGCAATGTTGAGTCTGCTGCAACACCTTCCTCAGTATCTAATGTGAAACCGTCAAGTTTCCGCGTTAAAAATAGCTTCATCAAAGCAGAGGAAGGCGTTAAAGAAGGTGCTAAAATGCCAAGTGCTAATGAGTCAGTCTCAAAGCCTGTAGCGTTTAATAAACCCAACGTCCCAAGAAAATCAACTGGACCTCCTATGCAGCAAGCCAACGATGATCCTTCGGTGCCCAAGAAAAAACCTTTACCTAATACCTATGCTTTGGGCAATGCTCCTACCAAACCCAACAGACCGCCCAAAGTCAACCTTGAGAAGTTCAAGAAGGGCTCAGAGGCTACAACAGAGAGTGAGTAATGCCTGTCTAGCACAAAATGCACAAGCTTTCTGTATGGCAGCACCTAAGATAACAAAACAATAAGCAGTAAGCACATCATCAGCCACATCAAAGCCAGAAAGACTGTGTACGCAAAACAGCAACTTCTCATTCACAAGCACAGCAGAGTAGACTTTGTGCCAAAGTGGTTTCCGTGGGTTTTCTTTGTGACTGCTCTGCTTTTCTCTGAGACCGTTAGAAAGCCTGCACAATATAATAAACACCATAAAGCCATAAAGATGAGAAACTGTGAGCAGCTGCATATCTTAGTCAGTAATTTAAGACCAAATGAGGAACATCACATGACTGTTTAATTTATGCACTTTGACACCGTGCAACATACTTGTCTTTAAACTTTAGTTAGTTAGTAACACACAATACATTATTAGCATGTGAACTGGCATCAGAGTGCACCAATCATGATAGGAACATTCAAGTGCATGTGGTATCGAACAGCAATAACAAAATATTGGAAATTCAAGATTTCCTGCATGCGCTGAGCTAACTTCCTCATCTGAGTTTCTCTTTTCACTTGAGTCAGTGAAAAAACAGGGAAGCTAATTTAAAATAGGAACATAGTTTTAGAGATAGCTTATATTTTTAACTTGTGATAATGGTGGGATCCTGTATAGGACCAGGTCTTGCCCTTAGCACCGTGTGAAACTTCCGTTCCCCCAAACAATTCTTACGCCATGTTGAATCAAACCAGCATGACTTTCTTTCTTCTGTGGAACACCAAAGTATACATTTCAAAGAGTGTTTTTGTCCATATGTAGTAAGTCATTAGGGTTCTTTGAGTTCTGAAAGGCTAAGAGAGTCATACAGGTATGAAAAGGTATGACATGAGTGTGAGTAAATGATGACAGAATTGACATTGTGGGTGAACTGGTCATGAGGTTAACTATTTTCTTGCAGGTCCAGGACCAAAGAATGTAACCCCCCCTCCCCCTCCCCCACCGACCTCTCACCCCAGTACTCAGCCACCTCCACCCCTGTCCTCTCAACCCTCACGTCCCAACCTGCCACCACGACATCCAGGTCCTGTGTGAGTACCGCAGAACTGCCTCACTTAGCACTGTGACCGAATGATTCAGTTGATGACAATTCCTTTAGCGTCTGAATTTGGTGATAATTCACAACCTTTTATCTGTCTGCAGAATTCAAGATGAAAATTATGATGATGTAGATTCCTTTAGAATGGGTAAGACCTATATATTCACTAACAAATCCATACTCACAACACTGCATTTAAAAATACAGTGAAAATTTAAAAGGGTGGCTGTGAGTGACTTTTTACACATAATTGACCTTTTCACACCGCTCTCACCCTTCTCCTATAAATGCGCAGATGACTTTTAGAAAATACACAATGGGTTCAGATTGGTTAACTGGCCCAGTGTGTTGTGTTTCGCTAAACCAGAGAGTGTGCGTCTAAACGTAACGCCCTTCACCTCAGCAGCATGTGCTCCATTGTTGTATTGTAAACAGTTGCTTCATCAATATTGTTCAGCAATTTGAGCCCAATATTAAAATAACTGTTTTCTTTTTTTAATAATCCTTAAAGGGGGGGTGAAATGCTCGTTTTCACTCAATATCCTGTTAATCTTGAGTACCTATAGAGTAGTACTGCATCCTTCATATCTCCAAAAAGTCTTTAGTATTATTATATTCATAAGAGAAAGATAGTCTTTACCGATTTGTCCCGGAAAAACACGACCGGCTGGAGGCGTGACGTGTGGGCGGAGCTAAAGAATCACGAGCGCCAGTAGGCTTTTGCGTTGAGAGCGTTTGGGAGCTGTGACATTACCGTGAGGACAAAACCATCCAAAACAAACCATGGCTAACAGTCAGATTCAGCGTATATTTATGATCCAGAATCAGATCCAGAGGCTGAAATTTAACAAGAGCAGCATCAGCGACGACGTCTCTTTGTGGTATGTACTGAAACTGTATATATTTGCTTAGCGGTTTTGGAAAATGACTAGGGTCCACTTTGTCGTCTTTTTTTTTTTTTTTTTTAAGCTGTACATGTGGAAAGTGCAGTTTGATGACAACATCGCATGTTGTTTACCTGATGTGCTTACGCGCCGATAGCTAAGTTAAAACACAGAGATATTTGAAGAAGTTTTACTTGTGCAGTTTGATGACAACATCGCATGTTGTTTACTTGATGTGCTTACGCGCCGATAGCTAAGTTAACAACACAGAGATATTTGAAGCAGTTTTACTCACCGCCTGCGGTTCCAACACACGATCGTGACCCTTTTTCTTTGGGACTGCATTATCCTTAAGAAATAAACGATGTGCAAATCCGGCGTCAAACTGGGCCTTGTTTGTAAAACAAGCATCTTCGAAATGCAGGGAACAAACACAAACACTTGCACAACTCCGTTGATGCTCTGTAAAAATAAACTCCATCCACTTGTCCCTTACTGCTGTTTCTCTTTAGGTAATCTGTGCAGGGTTGTCTTGCCCTGGCAACCAAAAACACACTTCTTTTGTGACATTTCGCGACGCTCTCGCTCTGATCACTGAAGTCTGTTGTGCTCTAAGTGCTCTGCTATACGGGAGCGCGCGCTCTTCCGGCAGACGTGCCTTAGGACCCATATAAGGAAATTCCGCTCCATCTAAAGTCACACAGAGCCATACTCTAAAAAAACTTTCCGAAACTTGTGACAAACCGGAAGGAGTATTTTTGGAACAGAAATACTCCTTCAAACGTACAACTTAATTTTTGAAACTTTGTCCATGTTTAGCATGGGAATCCAATTCTTTAACAGTGTAAAAAAACTCAGTATGCATGAAATAGCATTTCACCCCCCCTTTAAATGTAATTTATTCCCCCCAAAAATGAACTGAGTGCCGTGCATTATTCTCCACATATAGCGCAATCTGAACCCTAAACACATTTTGCCAAAAATCCGGTATTGTCAACTTTCAAGGCATAGCTAGTTCATGTTTACTGTTACTGCAGAAGCTGAAAAGCACCTTTGCTCTTTGTGAACAGAAGCCGATAAGTCTAATTTAGTGAATCAGTACACTGTATTAAGGTCAGATGACAAGACTGCCAGTCACTTTGAAAAGACGAGCAAGCATCAAAGCTGTCAGGCATCTAAACTTTAAGATGATGAGATTACAAAGATTAAACAAGTGTTTTTTTTTTACTCTGATACATGAAATGTGTTATCAGCTTTTGCCAAAAAAATTTAAATACTGTTGGAGCTATAAAACAAACTTCTAATATATAAGAAAACATACTTTCAATGAAGTTTATATTTATAAGTTACCTGTTTTTAAGTTATCATTACTTATTACTTATTTCTTAAGTTATCATTAGTTATCAAAACCACCCAACTGCAGTTTGATTGATATTCCTTGGAATGCACAATTAAAGACATGATTATGATATAAATATACAAATATATGTCAAATTGACAAAAACTCAACAACTTATGTAATCTAATTTTAAATACTTTTTTCTCACATTTTATCATTATAGGCCAGAAAGCCGAGGTAAGAAACATAGTGAAGGCATAAAATGTATTTTTGGGAAAGTTTGTGGTGGACTGTCTCATGTCTCACCTCTTTTAGGGAAGTGGAAGTGACGATGAGATATATGAGGATCTTGATGATAGTAGGTAAGACATTTTAAGTTTCTATTATTGCTTACACTGTCGGTGAGGTATAGCTGTCACCTCAACCACCTGGAAAAGAGCGATACAAACAATTTTAGCTGCCAATATTCAGATGGTTATTTTCATGTTCTGTAGTGTTTACTTGTGTTTTGTGCTAATAAATGGTTCGCTTTACCACAGGTCCGCTGTTGAGACAAGTCAGCCTCAGAAAAAGCCAGAAAAAGAACTTGCAATTCAGAATCAGAATCTGAAAAATCAGAAAGAACGGGAGAAAAAAGAAAAAGATGCAATTAAGAAGTTTAAAGTAAGTAATATATGTTTAGCACTTATTACACAACAAGTAATTATTGAGGTTTACTCTACTGGTTCATGGTGATTTGTTTTCCTGGTTTGTTCTTTCTTCAGATTACACCACCCCTGCAGGTTATGCATCAGGTAAAAGCTAAAGCTGACTGTAAGGGGGGGAAATATGACCTTTCCATTAAGAAGGGCGACTCGGTTGATATCATGCGAATCACTGACAATCCAGAGGGTAAATGGCTGGGCCGGAGTCAAGATGGATCATGTAAGAATAAACACTATCAACAACAACAACGAAAAATTATGATGATAATATATATATTTGATGTGAACTGGTAACTGATTTCTTATTTCCTGAGACGAGATTAATTTGTTATTTCTCTATATTTCAGATGGCTATGTCAAAACGGAAATGGTCGAGATTGACTTCAGCGTCTTGAAGAATAAAGGCCTGTCTCTTCCTCATAGCATGGCAAATGAAGAAGTGTACGATGACGTAGAAGCTATGGACGAACAATTGTAAGGACCTGTAACTTTCACATTCAAATTGATTCTGCAGAATTGCAGCCAATTTTTTTTTTTTTTTTTCTACAAATAACTTACAATGTGAAAAGGCAGATTTGATCTGGATGCCACTTTAACCACTTTTCTAGTCTCTAGTCCAGTCTAAAAAGTTAAGAACGTTTAATTAGAAGTTACACAGCAAATACTGCTTTTCGGATTTATATGAGAATTCGGTCACACTTCATTTTAATCTCCAATTATCGCTATTAACAAACTATTAACTACGACTTGTGCCTCAATAAACTAATTTGCTACTTATTAATAATTAGTAAGGTAGTTGTTAAGTTTAGGTATTGGTATGATTAGAGATGTAGAATATGGTCATGCAGAATATAAGCACTAATAAACAGCCAATATGTTGATAATAGGCATGCTAATAAGTAACTAATTAATAGTCAGAATTGGTCCCTATACTGAAGTGTTACCAAGAATGTATTTTTCTCTTTCATATTTCAGGAATATGAATGGGCAGCGGGGTAAGTTTTAATACAACTAATCATTTTTCCAACTAACTGACTGTAAGGTTTAATACTTCAAGTAGTAACTGTAAATGAAACGGCCTCATTTTGAGAGATGATACTTGAACAAGTCTGCCCTCTGCTGTTTACAGTTGTTCTACCTCCACCACCAGATGATGATTTATATGATGATATACCCGACTCCAATCCTAATCCAATCAGGTATGAACAAATATAATATAATATGATATGATATGATATGATATGATATGATATGATATGATATGATATGTGTGTACTGTGTACATTATACCGTATGTGTGTGCCTGTATTTCTGGGATTGTTACTGTGTTTTGGCCACTTGTATTGATCTGTCTGTCTCACCCATACTACATTCCTCTGAAACCATAGCACTGGAGATCCCAGGTCTCTCTTAAAACCACGCAACTTCTTGGAAATGCTCAAAAGAAAAAGCCAAGTCCACCATAACGAGTAATTTTTACATTCGTAAGATGTAATCAGACAATGTAACTCCTTGATTTCCAATCACAACTGCATTTACAACTGCAACCATTTGTTCTAACAAACCAACCTGATCAATGATTCATTTCACAACCAAGCCGATCTGTGCGAAAAATGCCAAATAGCTCCTTCAAGGAAATTCTTCTGAGCCTCCTGTTATTAATGCTTTTGTAATCATTTCTAACATTACTAGATGTTGATGATTTAATATTGCTGTGTCCTTTTCCCAAGACTTCAACCTCCCTTGATTTTGCCTTATTTTAAATTAAATCAGTTAAGCGGCTTTTGCCTATTGAATGATCAAATATTTATCTTCTAACAATCTGTTTCAGCATTCCTCCCCCTCCACAATTTACACCTGAAGGTAATCAAGGTAAAAATGATTTTTATTCCAATACCACACCTTCCAATTAACTATGAAACCCACCGGGAATTCTTTTCTCTTCAAATGTCTTCTCAACACAGACGCTTCCCAGGACATATATGATGATGTTGATTCATTCCCTGCCACTCCATCACCTAGCAGGTAAACAAGTCTTACTTTAAGTGGTTTCCCATTAATGATGTGAAACAGGATGATGCAATGTTAAGACTTAAAACTCTATATTAGCACATTTAAATCAGCCTGTCATGACGATAATGATATTTTTCATTATCGCAGCCTCCCTCAAATGATATCTAAGGGGACCAAAGTGCATGAGGACCCAAAAAAGCAAAAAAAGTTTGAGAAAGAAGAAAAGGAATTTAGAAAAAAGTTTAAGGTGCGTATTAAATAACAGTATGGGATTATGCTGTGTGCTTTCTTGCTTGAATTTATAAGCAAACAATTTGGCGTTTACTTTACCAGTACGATGGTGAGATTCAGGTGCTTCATCAAGCAACCATTGCCACCAGTAAGAAGGGGAGTGGGAAAGACCTGGCTGTACAAGCTGGGGAGACTGTGGATGTCATCAGCAAATCTGACCCTGACAAATTCATCTGTAGGAACAAGGATGGCAAATGTAAGTGACATCACATGAGACGTGACCTACACCAGGACAAGCATTAGTAATGATGACACTGTAAAATTTGCTTTACAGTTGGATATGTCTTAGCCATCAACATCCAAACAGAGTAAGCTACTCTGAAAGATTTTTTACAAATTTTTATTTTTTTTTGTAAACTGTTTTGTCAATGTGTGAATATGCAAAACTAAACTGTTTACTTTTTTATTTTAGTGATGAGGTCTATGATGACATTGGAGATGGTACGTAGCAGATTCATTAACCTGAACATTACGTGAAAATGTCAAATATTAATTCTCCTACTAGATAATGTAATGCAATGTAAAAATTATAATAATTAAACAGATAAAATAATCATTTAACACTTTTACAGACTGCATCTATGACAATGACTGAAGACCTCACACCATCATCTCATCTTCATCTTCTGGTGCAGCTTATTATTTCTGGCTCTTATTGTCTTCTTGGTTGTTGATGTTGAGTATATTTATTGTATAGACACTTGTAGTATTAGGTTGAAATAAACAGCCTAGTGCCATCATGATATCATACTTACCTTGCCTCAGTAAAAATAAATGGCTTCTTACCCAAATTGGCCTCCAAATACAGGTTTCCAAAGATTTCCACTTTCTTTTTCCTGTCATGCGTTTGATAATTCAAGCTGAAACTAATTCTAAGACGCATTTTGGTTCCTGAGAAAAAGGCAGTATTTTGTAACCAGTTTCGATTTTCTGTTACTTGC
This sequence comes from Carassius auratus, assembly GCF_003368295.1. NCBI lineage: Eukaryota > Metazoa > Chordata > Actinopteri > Cypriniformes > Cyprinidae > Carassius > Carassius auratus. The sequence goes on along the minus strand of NC_039263.1, from coordinate 16,689,215 downwards.
ATTTTTGTAAATATTACACTGCAAAAGACTGAACTTTTTTTATCACTTGCTGATAAATGTACACATTTGCACCAATTTTTAATGCAGCATGCTAATTACATTGACTGAACAATGTTTACATCTCTGTTCACTTGATTTATGAAGAAAAAATTTGATCAAAATTTGTGTGGAAAATAATTCGGCCTATCTGTGGCATTGTATTATGGTGAATATATCAGTTTTTGTGTCTATTTGTTAATGAGGGGGATTTGTGGATGCATGAATGTTTTTCGATTTGTGAAGTAGAATTAATTGTTTTAATTTTGTAGTGTAGGGCCTGAGTAGCATTTTGTGTAATATTTTTTTTCTTATTTAATAATAATAAAGTTACTTGCTATTACAAGGCCGCTGGTGATGTTTTATCCTACATGTCAGATTTCCCTACCAGGGTTTACTGCGCACGAACACATCAATATTGCGTCCTTTTTCTCACGCTGAACAACAATATTTAATGTATCTGCATTACTGTAAGGGTAGGTTTAGGTGTAGACTGTAAAAAAAAAAAAAAATCTAATAGAAAAAATGATTTATAGTTGGTTTCCTGTAACTGTATCCCTTCCAGCTACTACCGCGAATATAACACGATTACTGTATTTCCATTACTGTAAGGGTATGTTTAGGGTTTAGCTTAATTCCTCTGAAGTTGTTTTCACATCAAAACACAGGGGAAACAAAAGAAAGAAAACAACAGTACAACAACATGGAAACCAGCCTTTATTTTGGTGTTTCTGCAGTCCTACAATGAGACAGAATAACTTCTTTATAACTTAGAAAACAGTTTGTGGATTTTACATTGAGCACAGTAGCCATGCACAATGCACAGGTAATAACGAGGGAAACTTGTGACAGCTTGTTAGCTTACAAAAATAAAATATTATATACAAAACTTTTCATCTGTTCACAAAACATTACATGTATTGCAGGTTCTCTCCTCTCCAAAAAAGAAACACTGAAACAATGCACAATTGTTTCGGAGTACGAATCAGTATCAGAATCACTTACATATAAAAAAGTCTTGCTTCTTTTGTCCTAAATGTGCACTTTTTATGTACAATATATGATTCAGACACCGCTTTTAAAGAGCACGTATTACATATCTATCAAATAACTTCACAGCGAAGCAGATATGCTTACACAGTTCACCTCAAGAGTGAAAACATCCTTGGCTGAATTATTATACCTGTACCATTTCTGTCCATCCGTGACTGTACATCAATATTACTGCTCATATGTATCCAAAACTGTGTCTTATAGGAAAGTGTGAACATGTGCAAGAAACAATGAGACAATCTTCCAGGTGGCTGATATTTGAATTGAATTTGCGTGCTTAAAATATCCCTCATGCTATGGAGTATGATTATCTGTATAAGCACGAGTGTATGTGGGTACAGAATTATGCATAGACTGAAATAAGGGACGATACGAATGATAGATAGATAGATAGATAGATAGATAGATAGATAGATAGATAGATAGATAGATAGATAGATAGATAGATAGATAGATAGATAGATAGATAGAAGCTTGTGTCAGTGGTCCTTCAAAACATTTTTATATCTTTGGCTGCAATAAAATAATTTGAAATGTCTGCATATCTCTATACAATATGAACACAGTGTGTCTGTCTGTGAGCAGAAAACCAATAAATAGATGTCAAAGATTTATGCCCAGCAATTGTCCTTTTATGTTTGATGAGACTAAACCTCTCAAGAGGCCTGGGCTAGTGCATTTATCCATGTATGTCATTTTAGAATCCTTTTTGCATTTTAGGGGCATGCATTTCAAATACAACATCATTTCAAGCATCAGTCTTGCTAATCAAAGTCTGTCTTATGTCAAAGGGGAAACGGTGTCCTTTCGCTTGCATTCTCTGTCAGCTTAACCACTCGGCACCCAGCAGCACAAGATGTAGTTTCAGTCCAAGAGATGCAACAAATGGGAACTTCCAAGAACTTGAAGAGGAACGTCCGATCTCACGTTGAACTGAAAGGCTTAAATCATCGTGGAAGGCTCTGGGTGACTGAAAAAGCTTTAGGTGTACACAGAAAAGAAAAAAAAACAGGATGTCAGTGCAACAGTTTCTAATACTTTCAGGTTATCGTGTGTTGGCAGTCAGAGCTGAACACCTGGAAAAAAAGAGGAGAACAAAACAGAAGCTGGAGATCTCGCATAACAGATCCATCAAATTTCATGTAGCTTCAAAATATTATACCTGTAAGTATGTCCTGATATGATGGCCTCCAATGGCAAGCTTCTATTAAGAACCTTCTTTGCACGTGTCGGGTATCTGGTGGTCCATCAATCCTCTCAGATGTGGGATGAAGGACAGAGGCAACAAGAAAGCAGGGTGCACACTTTTGCGCACACACACAAACACACATACACCTGTGTGTGAGTGTACATGTCTGATATAAGATATAGGGAAAAGAGGTGCAGTGGTTTGTGGAGGCCATTCACAGGCAGGGAAGTCAAGTCAATGTGATTTATGACTGGGGCTGACCACAGTCGGGGTTGGAGGGTAAACTAGTGCCACGTTGACCCGCTCCGAGCCATTCTTGGGGCAGATGATCTCAGTGAGTCCCTCAGGTCGAGGCTGGCTTAACAGCTCACCTAGATTGCCAAGAAAAAAGATCAAGTAGTTTACACAATGTAACATCTTACAGAAGATTTAACAGGCCACCAGAATTTAAAATAACCGGCGCACCAAAATGATTTTTTTTCAAAATTACAGAATCACTTGATAAACAACACAGCTTTGCATCATATTTACTGAATTAAATCCATAAAATTTTTTTGAGGTGTCTGTTTATTTTTTGGTTTTCAAGCATGACACTCTATGCATTTAGTGGAATTTTGCTTTTGACAACCAGGTGAAGTCGTCTAGTATTATTCAACAATCACCAGAAAAACTACCATAAAGACATGATTCATATCTTCCTCAGAGCCAGATTACAACTATTTGTTTAAATTTCAGTCAGATTGCACATGCATGATTGATTCTGAAATCATTATTTTGTGACTAATTTTGATTTTAAGGTTACAATTATGGCCAGGGACAGAATAAAAAGCAAGCATGACCCTCATATTTTACTAAGAGTGACAGAAAATCACACATTTTGTGGAAGAAGCATATTTATTAAAACGTATTCAAGTTCTTTGATGTTCAAGGGAATATTTGAACATGTTTCCACTCTTTTGCACATTGTAAGATCAATTATACATTTAATATACTTCTTTTCATCATATCATGAATATTTTTGACTGACTCATTAAAAATAAGATATGATAATAGTAACTTTTTCCAGAAATTTGGACATCACAGCTGAAGCCACCAGCACACAATATTTCCTAGTGAAAAGAGCTCTTTAAAAAAAAAGTATGTATGTATATATGTGTGTGTGTGTGTGTGTGTGTGTGTGTGTGTGTGTGTGTGTGTGTTTGTTTGTGTGTGTCATTGACAATTCTTCATGGGCTTGTAGTTCTTCCTCTCCTTCAAGCCATTTGTCTTGTACGATTTTTGCATATGAACTCACGCAAAACTATCCTTTTGCCAATGGTGAGTAGATTCTGAATGACTGACACAAATCTTAATTGTTAATTATTATTTCAATCCTTATATAAAGTATTATTCCATTTATATCCAAATTTTCTCAAATGATCTCAAGGAGCGCCTTCCAAATCGACCACAAGGTGGCGCTGTTTAACAAGCTTTTATCTGGATGTGTAACAACTTTTGCGGTCTACAATAAATCACCTTACACAATAGCTTACAATAAGGGCCAAACATATTTAAGTTTATTCTATTTACCATTTAAAACTCACTGATCCTCTGAAGAACCAGTACCAGCATCTGTATGCCTTTATGAAGTAGATAATGATGACAGTTCGTCTTCAGGACGCAAAACCTGATGGTGCTAAAATCTCTTAACATCTAAGGTACTAAAATAAGCATGTTAAGTCCAGCCTAAGCAGCCTGAATTGATAGGAGAGCCGTCCATGTCTATAAATGGAGACCTGTAATGAAGGATTCCAGTGTGCAGGTCAGTAAGCAAATGAGCATGTTTTGAGCACTTAAGGGGGATCAGAAACCGCAGGAAGACAAAGAATTACATCATGTGTCAGACTGAGAGATTATAGACTGCATTCATCTGCTTCCATGTGATTTTAAAATTCACTTTGAAACAACGATACTTTCTAAATATGAACATTTCCAGTGAAAACTTGTAATTGTGTATTTTAATGTAACTATTCACATAATGGCATCACATTATATGCCTCTGGCACAGCACTTACACCATTAGCTCTATTGATTTTCTGCTCTCCTTCATTCTAAATAAAGGAGGATTTCCACTAGCCTGAACTTAGTCACTCAGCTGAAAGGTGAAGGCCAAAACAAGGCCAATATAAGCTAGTAACCAGAGTAATGTGAGATTAGCAAACAGTTCACACACAGTGATTATGAAAGGTCTTGCTTCTGATTATTCATTTATTTATTGTAGACAAAGATTAGGAAATGAGTCAGCAGTTCCTTTACGGGAATCGTACAGAATAAAGGTTCTTGCCGATTCATTCTTTGTTATTTGCTCCTTCTCTAGTCCGGCTCATATTCTGCTAATGCGTATTGGAACACAGTCATTTCTGGCATTAAAACTTACGAATCTTCCATCTTTTTTTTTATTTTTTTTACTTTTGGCCTCCCTAACATTTCCAGGTACTTTTCTGTACTCAGGCCTGTTTGTTCCTCTGCCAGACTCTCCATTTCTGCATCACAATAGTTTTTTTGTTTTTCTGTTCTCGCTCTCTGAGGTGCATTATCAGGTCCTTAAAAGGTAAACTGCACTCCCAGCAAAAGCTTCAAGTCAATACCATTGTACAACAAGACCTAGTAAGCAAGAATTGCTAGCAGGCTTATGGATAAAACAAAATGGCCATGAACTATGATGAGCTATAAAAGCCTGTGCAGTGAACAATGACTTCTGCAGACCTTTTTTTTTTCATTTCGAGTATATGGGACACAAGATACTTCTTCATTCTTCTTTAAAGTCTACAGTTCTCGGTTATTTCTGTCTCAATATTTATGTGTTTGATTTGGGTTGTAAAGGTCAGGTTACAATGAATAACTAAAACAGTAGAAGTATGAGAGATAATATCTTATGCTTACATCTTTTTTGGGGAATTTTATTTTATTCTTATCTCTACTGTGCATTTGAACAACATTTTGAAACATCTCTAAATGATCAGCTGAAGTTCCTCTTGATAGAAAGGGTTAATAAGTAATGAAAACAGGTCAGGTAGATCCGTGGTGAGACTGCAGGCCACATAATTGCACTGTAGGGGTTCCCTCCACCCCCATGACCCATCAGACTTCCCTCAGAGCCTTGACACTTTCTAAACGTGGTTTAGAGGTCATATATCTGGTTAACTTTGCAGGCTTGAGGGAATTTTAAACCCCAAACATTCATGGTGACAATGTTGTAGTCATGTTATGGTCAGGTCAGCTGACTCGCTTCAGTCCACAATTATTACTTTTTAATGAGAGCCAGGGTGCAGAATGACAGTTAATGGACTCATTCTACTTTCACTGCTTGAGAAAGAAGTGTAACAACAACTAATGAAATAGATAGCAATTTGTTTAAATTTGTATGTATATTGGGAAGTAACCCTTTCCTTGAAAGGCATCTCTTTGTCCCTACCGAAGTGCCTTCTACTGTAAGCGATCAATAAAAACACTCACCTCTGCTCTTACTTTAACAGTAACAGGCGAAACACTGCCACGCAACACCTTGAGAAAGGCCAAGGCTTTTCAATAATGAAATGGAGGCCTAATCTGGTTACACACAACTCACACACTCAATACTGGGAGGTAAACCTGTCCTATGCCTGAAGGCAGGGAGGACAAACATTTGAACCTAGAAAGAATTAGTTAGCTACAGAATAAATCTAGAAACACTGAATCTATAAACACACTTGCACAAGGGCACACTGCAGTTTAAACATCCTGTACTCGCTGGGACAGGAAGCAGCAAAGAGAATGAAACAATGAGACTCATCTCCATAACAAAGCCCACTGTTGCTACACGGCATGTCTGGCTTTGACTTCACTCCTACAGTCTATTGCTCATACTCAAGATCTTGCATTCCAATGGCACAATATTCATCTTTTGTGCTCCGGATTTTCTATTAACAGTCAACCATACTCCATCACTAACTCTCAATAACTAAAACAATATGAAGAACACTGTCAAAGGGAAATATGCAAATATTTGAGTCGGAGACATACCAGTATCTGATTTCACGATTGACTCTAAAACAACTTTTGCACATTTAAAAAAAAAAGGTTTGTGATTCATGATGACAATTTTGGTCAATACAGATGGGTATAAAGGATGTACGTTATTTTTTTATGACTTAAGCATGCAATGAGCTGTATGTCTGTTACATCTTGAATTAAACACATTCCAACAACAAAACACGCACACAAAAGACAAGCACTTGTCTAGCCCTACAGTCGCATTCCAGATATTTTCTAAAGCTGTTTTATCTTTAACGCATTCATGCTGTGACTCGCTCCGCAGCCCTTTGTGAAGTCTGAAATCTGGGTCAAAGACATCCTGAAATGCTTCATCTTTTTCTCTAGTGTCCAGAGGAAGTGGATTCATAAAGGTGCTGCCAAAACAAACTGCCTCCGGATTTAACAGCGTGCAGCTGACATAGCGCTTGTCAAGCAGAAGTTCGGCTTGATTTGCCGAATCATTCACAACAAAACAAAACCGTGCCGTGAATAATTTTTGAACCTATGTTTGATGCACAAAAATGCTCGGCGGGTTTCAAGACTGGGGAAAACTGACAATTTGCTGCAACCGTCTTTCTGCACCACATTTCCCACCGTTTGACCTCTCGCTCAGTGCGGCGGACGGTAAACGGTGACCAGGCAAGACTGTAGAGTGACCAGCAGGATGAGACGTGAGCAGCCACTCAAGGACGGTGACTCGGACGGAGGATTATCGCTCTGAGTGATAAAGCACAAAGCGTGTCAGTGAGTGAATCAGGGTCATCCCCATGCACACACACGTATACACACAGCTTATGCTTACACAGAAATAGACTTGAAATAGACTTTTCCCCCTAAGAATGAAGTCATAATGGAACAGCAAATTAGAGCCCTGCACAGGCCTCAAATTTCGGCCCTAGCCCGGCCCTGGCCCGAGACACTCAGGCCCTACTCCAGCCCCTGTCCGACAGCTTATCTGGCCCGAGCCCGTCTTTTTATTCCCCTTCTCCCAAAACAGCTTATACTACTGTTTCAGCTATTCAAAAAGTTACGTTTTGTATGTAGCCTAATAGCAAAGTGATTATTATTATTTATTTTTTTATTAAGTTAATTTAGAAAACGTTTGGAAAAAATTTCGTTCCTATTGGCTCAACTAACTTTGAATTGATATTATTTTTTGCGCCTGTTTACAATCCCTGCAAAAATCATGCTTTGATTTATGTTGTATATATATATCTATATATATATATATATATATATATATATATATATAGATATATATATATATATATATATATATATATATATATATATAGATATATATATATATATATATAGATATATATAGATATATATAGATATATAATAGATATATAAACACACACATACAAGTATACACACATGGTTATAATTCTCTTTTCTTGCTCTTTTTTGCCCATCATTTGATGAATAACTGCTGACTTTTTCATAGAAAATATATACATCACAATAAGCATTTAAATATTTCCGATTCTGAACATTCATCAAACACTGTTTATCTCCTATTTCCCATAAGCATGAATACAATTGGTCAATTATTTTGCACCCAAAATTCTGTACTTTTTATTTTGCACATGGAAGAAAAACAATAGTTTTGTCTCTCAGGCCTTACTCAGTTAATAAAAATGTCAAAAACAAAACTAAATATGAATCCTCTTTTCCCCTCTACATCAAACCTAACAAACAATAAAACTGTACTACAGTAATAGAATAATAAACAGAGATGTAAACGAACGCGTCACACGTGCATGCATTCATCGGCACGTGGCCAGAGCTTAACAGCCGTCTGGATTCAGATGTCTCAGTCAGTGCCGAGTGTCCTGATGAGATTTCCATGCAGCTGTCTGCTCTGCTGAAAAAGCCAAAAGGCTGAGGTTAAAAGCGAACCCCATTTAAACATATGCTCAGTGCTTTGAGAAATCTGTCACTGAATAGCCCTGAAATCAAAGGTCTGTTCACGGCCATTAAGAATCAAATAAAGAAGAACGACAGTGATGTATTAAAGTCAACAGTCGAATCAAACACAGCTAAATGAACACGATCATTAACTAAAGGGTGGACCACTCTAAGTTAGAGATTTCTGACATACACTCAACAAAAAACAAGTTAAACGGACAGTTCAACCAAAAATTAATCAGTCGTTTAAAGTGCAAAAAGTTAACAAAAGAAGCAGCGATATCTGATTTGGATCTTTGAACAACTCAATTCACTGATGTTGTCCCTCTGTGGAACTTTCCCTAGAAAATGTAAAAATCATACAGGTTTGGAGTAAATGATGACTGTTCCTTTAACACGCTGTTCAAATATAATTGTTTATGAATCTGTATTACGTTCATCTGCAAAATCAGAAAACCAAATGCTCTAGAACTGAAACCAAAGAACTGCCAACTTCTCATTTTCATGGGTCTTAAAACACAAAGGACTCCTTAGTGAGACAGAAGCATAACAACAGTCATTGGATGTGTATGGAAGGACTGAAATGGGAGACAAATCACGACTGGAAATGGAAAATGACTCAAAATCAGCACCATCAAACTTCATTCACTGCAGACAATGAGGGGAAGTCAGGGAAGGAGTCATGACAAATCCATATCACTGTCTCTCGGTAACACTACCAAAGTCGGATTAGATCCACACAAATGGCCATTCTCAGACTTGAGTAAGGGCTAAGGAATTTGTAAACATTTCTTGAGTACATTTCATAAATCCTATTCAACAAACACAAATCTTATTCCGATGCCTTTTTGATCCCATTCCAGGTGTTTCTACACATTTCATTGCACTCTTTATTCTCCCTTTGCTATTTGTGAACCCCACACAGAGACATCCATTAAAGTAACCCAATGTCAAACAATACTGTAACTAAAGATCAGGGCTTCACTTTAAGCCAGACACAAATGATGAAACAGAACCGGATTGTTAACATTATGTAGATTGCAAGTGCTGAATGTTGGGCTGTGTGCAGTCTCGACAGCTTGCAGTCTCACCGCCCACTTAAATAAGACGGGACCATCTGAGAGATATGTAAAACTATGGCCCTCTGAATTTCCATGTTTTCCATTTTAATTCCTCTGGGTTTTTCTGTTTTTATTTGTATATACTCTGTTTTAATGGTTACATTAAAATTGTATTCATCAAAAAGCATGTCTTATAATTAAAATCATGAAAATAACATTATTAAATGGTAATTCACGTTGGCCAAAACACACAAGGAAACGCGTTGTGGAATAAAATATCACCGTCAATCACAGACATTCGCATTCGGACGGGATTAGTTTTCTCAGAGGATCACTGAGTTTGCTGAAAAACAGTAGGTAATTTGGTCTGGAATTATCACAGAGGTTGTGTGAGAAAAACACAGACGTGGGTTTTTCTGTTTTTATTTGTATATACTCTGTTTTAATGGTTACATTAAATTGTATTCATCAAAAAGCATGTCTAATAATTAAAATCATGAAAATAACACTATTAAATAGCAATTGTTTTAAAGTAAAAACAGAAAAACATTTTTAACACCCTATGAAATCTTTTTTTTTTTATCAAATTAAGTTTTAATTTTACCAAGTTTCTCATTAATTGTCTGGATTGCATTTTAGTTGTCTCAATAAATATGAATAATCAAAAGCATCTCTAATTAATTTATTGTTAATTAATTTATTAATTTATTATTAATTAATGTTTTTCCATAAATAGGTGATTGTGTATTTACATTTATCTGAAGAATAAATTCCGATACATTATTATTATTTTATTGGTAAATATTCATTTAAAAATAATGTTTTAATAATAAGATATATTTCCGTCACGGTTTCTTCAAGTTAAACCAAACTTTTATTTTGACAGGTTGCTGTGAAGACCATTTGTTTTCTGTTTGTATGATATGACAATAGTTTTACTCAAAAAAAAAAAAAAAAGTCTTAAGCACTATTCGGACGGGACTAGTTTTCTAAACTACGTTTGAGTTTCGATTCTTACCACCTGACGTCTGTGATTTTCATGTACCAATTCGGACGGGACTAACATCTCAGTGTTTATTACAGAGGTGGGAGGGTCTGATTTGTGCATCTGGGCATCACAGAGATCACACGCTCTGTATGCGTGCATTGCATTCCTTCAGAATGATTGCCTTAGTATTATTACACAATAAATAATAAATGGCTAGTATAGCAAAACCATGTTAATGTGTGGTTCCTTTAGTTTAACTTGTTTTACTTTTTTTTTTTTTTTTTATTAAATGTAATTAAAACATTATGTAACTGAGTACATAAATGAACATGAGTAATCCTACCCGATGCTGATATTAATAGCCGGTATTAACAGTTTACGCGATCTTGCTCTTGATTTTATTATATGCATTATTATTTATTTGCCGCTAAGCGAATATATCAAACATCCGCACGGTAAGAGCATCTACGGTAATTCACGTTGGCCAAAACACACAAGGAAACGCGTTGTGAAATAAAATATCACCGTCAATCACAGACATTTGCATTCGGACGGGATTAGTTTTCTCAGAGGATCACTGAGTTTGCTGAAAAACAGTAGGTAATTTGCTCTGGAATTATCACAGAGGTTGTGTGAGAAAAACACAGACGTGGCAGATTCGGACAGGATTAAAATCACCAAGTACGTCTGTGAAACGCAGATTTCTCTAACGACCCCCTGTAAAACTAGTCCCGTCCGAATAGGGCTTTAGAGATTGTTTATATGTTCATGTACTCATATACTGAGGCGGCAGAGGCTGAAAACACTTCAGTAGGTGTTGTAAATGAAATAGCGTGTCAGTACCATTCTTTCACACACTCATAGGATTTCTATTTAAATGGTATTTTTGCATATAATTTTCACAAACACTACTCCATATCGTGTTTTGATTTAAGTGTACTACTTTGATGTATCAAAAATTTGGCAAATTCCATGACATTCCAGGTCATACAGTAATTTATATACATCACGGAAATCATACTGCCCTATAAAACACACGGGTTCGGGTTTTTACCCTGTAAAACTACTGAAAATAATTTTCATTCATTGAAATAAAGCTGAAATAAAATAAAACAGAAATATGATTAAATTTCATGAAGTGAATCTAGGACTGTAAGACAGTTCTCAAACAGGATGCTTTGCCACTAGCCCCTTCTAAACTAGAGATTCACTCATATATAACTCAGCACTATGAGTGGATTTGAATTAAACATAGGCACTGGAAGAGGGCAAACACCTAATTATATCTGCAGCACATGGCAAAGAGGCCTAGTTAAAGGTCAAGCACTGTGCTGCAGTGTCTTAAAGACACATTTCCAAGCTGTAAGAATCCATGTGTGAAGTGCTTTGTATTCAAGACAGCTGAAGAACATGATCATCAATTGTGTAAAAGTTGAGAAGAACTAGCATCGATATCCTATCTGTATCTTGTTAATAAAAGGCTGCTGTAAGCCTGGTCTGCCATCTGACTGGCTCGAGACAGATGCTCACATCTGGTCCGTAATGAGATCACTGCCGGCCCCACACGCATTATGGCCATCCACCAAGCCGCCATCAGTATGTGCTAGCTGAGGCTGACACATTACGCCAATCATGCTCAGTTGAATTTGTATCGATTTGAGAGAACAAGAGCTTTTGAAATTCAGCAGCAGCTGTGAGGAGCAGAGAGTTTAACTCCTAACCCTAGGGTTGTGGGTTCGAGTCTCGGGCCGGCAATAACACGACTTAGGTGCCCTTGAGCAGGGCAACGAAGTGGGTTAAATGCAGAGCACGAATTCTGAGTATGGGTCAGTTAGTGATACAAACTATGATGCATTTTTTCAGGAATGTTTTATGAATAAAAAATGCTAAGTAACAGCATTTATTCAAAATAGCAATAATTATAACATTATAGATATCTTGCTGCAGTAGGGAACTTTTGACGCTCTAGCAGTTAATAAACAGAACTGCTTGCGTCTTGCGGAAGAACATTGTAGCCGGAACTACTTCTCTCTGTTTATGTCTATGAAGAATCAGCAAGGTACTGGGTTACTCCGCCGCGGTACCCCAAAGCAATCTAAAATAGTCAGAATATAAACACTTATTATAGGTGTACCCTAGTGATTCAGGACAAGCTAAAAACACGGTTTGGAAAATGGATTCATGGTGTACTCGCTTATTATTTTCTACATTTTGAACACAAACAAAGTTACGGACCGCAGCTCTGATTGGTTGTTTCTTACTGGGAGCGGACGACTTTCTGCAAATGGCAACAGGACCACTGGGAGGAGCCAGAGGAGCTTGATTTTTTTCACAGATTATCTGTGTCATATTCTACTGTCAGGACATAATGACAGGTTTAACAAATATGTAAAAAAATATTTTTACAAAAGTTCCCTACTGCAGCTTTAACTGCCAAATATTCACAGTTTAATGCATTTCCAAGTATTAACTTCCTTCCTTAAAACACCTTTTGTACTAATAAATGTATTCATGTGTACACCAAAAGTTGCTTAAAAAAAATAACATTTTTCTTTTATACAGAATTCAACAAACAGTCAAAATAAAAAAGTCACCATTCTGGAAGACAGAGCCACAGCCAAATAAAAGGCTGGTAATTATACATTATTTATTAAAGAAAATCTTCCATTTGTCCCAGGTTTACTTCACAGTGCATTAGTAATCATGTACGCCTAACACATTCAAGTAAAAGTCTGAAGCAGATCAACACTGATCCTGCTGTGCTCGTAAATTGAAAACCAGTTCTCAGCAATGCAGAATGATTAGACATATTTATAAACACGGCATCAATTATTCCACCCATGCAGACATAAACATAAGCGTCCTACGAATCAAGTATGAGAACGTTATGCTTGCCCTAACCGTGACTCTCAAGTCGCACAAGATCATTCTTGACCACAGAACAGCCTTGAATACTGGCTTCCAGGAATAGCAGCATCTCTTCCTTCGGAGGAAGTTCATGCTGTTTTTCTGCCAAAGGTCAGGGCTGGAGGACTTCATCCGTACGGACAGATCTGTCCACTTAAAACACGCTGCAGCTGGCAGTACAGCCGTTACGCAATCAACAAATGAAGTGTGCTACATTAATTCCGCGTGAGAAACTAAGCTATGCACAATTGCACAAATCAATAAAACTGGAGTCGCAATAAATGCTGTTTTCTGACTAGTACAAACTCAGAAGGTATATATTTTTGGTTGCAGTGCTATTTCAACTGATGCAGAGCAGAATCTGATGAGGCCTGCAGGCAGAGATAAGATCAGGGCTAAAATAAGCTGAGGCTAAAAGAAACATGTAAATATCTGACTAGCATAGAGCATGCACAGCACAGAAACAGAGATGGAAACAAGACGCGGGTGATAGCTGCTATCTAATCCTGCTTACACAGTGTGAACGCTGATGTGAACAGATTTGAATCTTGTCAAGGCTTTCTGCACTGACACAATGCCATGCTGAATTGCACCAAGCATACGTCTAGTGAATCATGAAGATGTGACGACAAAACAATACCAGAAAAAAAGGAACTTTGTGCACTTCTGTTTTATCTAAGTGGCATGATCATTCAACATTCCTTTTAATCAAAGAGATGATCAGGCTTTGATGTATTTCATACTTTGACACATTTCATGGTACTGTATAATAACCATATTCATATACCATGGTATTTGAAAGGTATTTCAAAGAAGATCATGGTATTAACATGTGACGCATTTAAAATATTTGAGATTTTCAATAGTACATATAGTGCAAAAAGCATTATAATAAGGAAAGCACCAATATTAAAATTCTGGTAGATGCTAATAAGTTATTTTTTGTGTTTTGGCTGATAACTGATAAATGGCCAAAATTCTAAACTACTTTGTAAAATAGATTTTAAATAATAATAATAATAATAATAATAATAAAAGACATACAAACTGAAATAATATATTTTACATATAACTACATATTACAGTTTGCATAAAATTGTGTCCAAGTAAACAAAACAAAAAAATAAAGCACTAAAATCTGTCGTTAAATGCTAAACTGCTACAAATGAATTTAGGGATCACAAAATTATAAGAAAAACATTTAAAACAATTATGTAATTATGGAAATTGGATAATCAGTCCTATGTGGTTTATTAAATTTAAAAGTGTTTTTAAATGATTGGTGTTTTACAGATTAACTTTAAGTGAGTGTTAGAAACTGACAAAAGTAATCTAAATGCAAAAAGTTAGAATGCATAATTACATACTGATAAATAAAAACAAAAAAACATATATAAAAAGTATCTGATGGTAACAAATACAGTAGCAAAATATTCTCTAATGCACTTCTCATCTCTAATGGCAATGTTCTTTTTCTTGCCTGGCTTGGTTTATTAGATGCACATTGAACTGGATGTCACGGATCTAAAGTTTCAATAAATGTTTTTGTGTGGAACAATCGTTAACAATTCAATTATTCAAGACTTAGAATGTGTGTAAAATTTCATTTCCATCAACTCAACCCCCTGATGACTGACGCAGCTCGATCTGCTGATGCGACTCATGTGATGACAACATTAAAAGAGAAGACACGTGTATTACAAACCCTTCTACTCATCCATTCCTGCACAGGTCACATGGATAATTCTGCAGGCTTACAATGTAGACCTCTAGGGAACGCAGTGACATAACAGGATTGTCAGCACCAGATTATTCCGGTGCTCGGGAATACAAGGTTTCAGGCTGAAACACGCAAAACAAACATGAAATCATACAGATGGAGGGCATGAGGTCAAACACACAGCTCACACACTCTTCTCGAGCCAGAACGGCAGCCTGAGATTGTCGTAACCAGCTATTTTAAACAAAATTACAGCAATCCTTCCAATGAAACACAGACATCTGAGATCATTAGCTGCACAGAATAGACAACGAGAGACGCATCACTTTCACTGATATTTGAGCCAGTCTATTATTGCAAAACCAACCCCAGGTTTCCCGTTCCACTTTTAGATATGACAGCAATATTTCCCGCCTGTGAGCTGTGACCTAAATACAAGGAATAAAAAAAAATGTGAATATAGAACAATTAAAACTTGTCAAATCATCTTTCAAATGGACTTAATGTTTTACAGACAGCCCTTCATTTTCCCGCTCTACACTTCTCAATGGGAAGAGATCAAACTGCCTTTGTGATACGGCCAAAGTCATCGTGAGAGCAGATAAAAATCAAGGAAACCCAAAGAAAGACGTGGCAGCTGAGCATTACTGAATCTCTAAATCAGCTTCATTTCCCAGAATTCCGACAGCAGAATGTTTACCCAGGCAGAATTTCCGGAGGTCCAGTGCAAGAATAGAGGGAAGCAGGTTTTTACAGATCGGAACTGTACTTGCAAACACCCAAACCTCCTGTTGACCCCGACTGACTAGGCCACATATTCATTCCAACCGTCACGTCTGGATCATAACTCATCCATCTCATCCATTCGGTCTTATCTTGAGCGTTTTATGACATGCATTAGTCTTTCTTGTTCTAAAGACATAATGTTTAATCATGGTACAGGTTCTGACATGTTACACCTGTGAGGTAAAACACTTTCATTAGTCGTCTGGGAACAGCTCTTATCCTGAGGGTAGTTTCATATAACTGGCGTAAATCTGATTTCTTTATGATATGACGCCATATGAACTTACTCACTACTCTGTGTCACCGAATACTCTGACAATTAGTTGTAAGCGTTCAGCATGTGATTACTTAACCAACTCTGCCTTGACTTAATTGCCAGTCCTTAAGATTCCCTTTCACTCATGGGGCAATCCTGTCAATTCCATTAAGGAGATTACAGGAGGAATCAGACTGACCCGGAGTACCCAAACAGACAGGGAAAGCATTTCAGCAGACTACATCATCAAGACAGCTAATGTAAAAAGGGGGAAAAGCTGTAAATATCTTACCATGGTCAGTTAATGAACAATGCCTCTCTAAACGTAGTTCTTATGTACAACAAAATAGGATGAAGTTATTTTTAAAAAGTTATTAAAACTGATTAAATAACACGTAATTATCATCATATTATTTTATTTATCCAAAATATTATTTTAAAAGATTTAAAGTTATTTACATAAAAAAACATAGTGAGCGTTATATGTTGTGATGCCCAAATTCACTTGAAGTATTTCACTTAAGCGCTTTATTTTTATTTATTTAGACAAAATACATTATTCGGTAACACTTCATAATAAGGTTCATAAGTTAATGTTAATTAAATCATTAATATAAAAAAAAACAATAGATTTGTAACAGTATTTATTTATTCATCTTTGTTAACATTCATTATTAAAAGTACAATTATTCATCACTAAGAAAAAGATTATTGAATTTACTACATATTTTTAAGGTAAGTGGTTGCAATCAATTTATTTTAGCTACATTCTAACAAACATTTAGTTGACTTACTGTCAATATATATATATATATATATATATATATATAAAATGTAGCTAAAATAAATTGTTTGCAACCACTTACCTTAAAAAAAATGTATCTTTTTTTCAGAGTAGTTCATGTTAGCTCAGATCCATCAATTAATATTAACAGATAAAACTAGATGATGTTAACTAATGTAGTTAAGTAACGTTAACAAATGGAGCCTTACTGTAAAGTCTTAATATATTTATATTTAAATTTTAAATATCTCAAATATTTAAATAATTTATAAAAATTTTTTTATTATTAAAATAGCATCTATAGCTATTAAAATAAGAAATTAAAATAAGAAATTGCCTATTAAAAACAAAACAAAACAAAAAACAACTAAGCCATTTATCAGTTATCATTGTATTGTTAAGCAGACTTTTAATATCCATACATCCCTAGAAACATCAAATATCTTGTTCCATCCATCAAATACACCAAATGTGCGAGAGTGAGCTTATAACTCAAAACGTTGACATTGCAACATTGAAAAACCTTTCATTTAAACTGTGCTGTACAGAAATGCCCTCATTAGTCTGTCACCAGCCCTGAAAGTGGCGTCTAAAATATCTCAAAATACTGCAAGCTGAGGTCAGTTGAAAAGGTGTTGGGCAAGGTTTTGCTCAGAAATGTTTCTAAAAAGACTTGCCGCCCCAGCCGCCAACAGGATGGATCCTTTCTGGCACCACAGTGACACACTCCACCAACAACACATGTACGGTCATATATACAAGTCCATGGCAGTTGACTCGGGCAGACTTTTGTGACTTAAGTACAGTATGCTGACAGTGCAGGGGCTTCAGCCAGCTCTGATGAGCAGTGACTGAATTTAGCTCAGGGAACAACCGGGCTCTTATTTCTAACACCCAGTCCAAGAAAGAGCCAAACGACTAAATATCAGTTGGCTCAGTTTCTAAATGGGTCAGACAAGCTACTGTACCTGATGCCATCTCAATTGAGTTCACTCTCAAACAGGTTATGCCAGATTTTTTCTCAATCTTCAAACTCTGTCTGAAGATGCCAAATAGATGTAACAAGCCAACTGTCAACTGTCGAAAGTAATTTCCTCAATTTCATTTCTGTGGACTTAAAAGGATGCAGAGGACCAATCTGCTATTTCAAGAACCAGCTTTTATTAATAAAGACATGGTTATCAGTTATCACATAAAACAAGGTGCACCCAAATGTGCAAACTTCTTCATTAAATAAGGAGTCAAAGAGATTAAATAACAGGAGTAAGTTCAATTCAACAAACTCTCATCACCTGCACAACACGTCCACCAAGCTTTTCTTTCCAGTCTGCTGTTTGAGATGACATATTATCAACAGCCAAACAAGCTCTCAGAAACTAGAGATAAAAAGCCTTCATTTCAACTGAATTGGGGTACAAACAAAATACAGAATTGCATTAAAGGTAGGGACGCAAATGAAATTCAATTAAATTATTTGATTCTTTGCAGGGAACTTGACTGACAGTTGATCCTTGTTCAAAAATTCTTAAAATGTCAAATGCCTTAAAGGAAGATAGAGAAGAAGGATAGAATGAACGACCGACCAAAACAAAAAGACAGGATTGGACATCGGGATGAGTCCAAAAAGAAAATGGTTTTGGGTCTCCGAACTCCGAAGTAAAAGAGAACTGCCTGTGAGCATCACACTATGTTTAGTCTTTCAGAGAGTGGAGCTTCAACACTAAATCAACATGCATGAGCCAAAAATATCATGCCTAAATTTGGTAGGATCAAAAAACCCTGCTGCTAAACTTGTTGTTCTGTTTTTACTTTAGCTCTAGAGGCCTGTATATGGTAAAACAAAGAAACAGATTGGCATAAACACCATAAATACAGCCTGCAGTCGATATCTATTAACATTAATGAGCTCAACTTATCCAGCCTTCAATAACAATGGGTACTTACAAACTAATGCACTCATTAAAAGCAGGCTAAACAGGTCTTTACCATGGCACAGGGCCCTTACATCTTGTGAGCTCCTGTTAAGAACTATTGTGAGGCAGGAATCGCCCCACCTGGACCTGTCTCATCATGTGACTTCAGGAAACAAGCTGTCAAGCCTAAGAGGACATCCTGCCCAGCTATTTAAACAATATACAAATCTAATTCTTTCATTAGAAGATTAAAGTATTACCTAATGGGCCATAGTGTCTGGTCTGTTTTACAGGATTTCCCGGTAAAACGTTAAAGTTGCTTTGCAATGATTTTTATCATAGAAAGTGCTATACAAATAACTTTGAATTGAACTTTTAATTGAATTTAACATAAAACAGGAGATTTTTCAAAAAGTAACAAGGCAGCTTCAGTAAAACAACATTGAACTGCAGTCATATGAGATGTTGTCAGGCCACACAGTATGTCAGTAAAAAAAAAAATAAAAAAAAATAATAATAATATATATATATATATATATATATATATATATATATATATATATATATATATATATATATATATATATATATATATATATATATATATATATTTAATGACAGCACCATTATTTAGCAACAATAAATCATAACTTGAAACCTTTTCAGAATAAGCCCAATGTAGTGCACAAACGATATAGTACTGTCATGCATTGATCATTTTAAAATGCAATGATATTCAGACACTTTAAGTGACTGCATACATTTCATCGAGTCATTTTACTTTGTGTTATAATAAAACAGGTTTCTTTTCCAGGAGGTGTGAATTGTGAAACCATTAGAAAGCAATGACATATATGAAACTGGGCCTCATTACATTAGCTTGAGCTAATGCTGTCTTTGACTGATATTTGGCAAAAATGAGCATGGTGTGTTCAATGAGGTATCTCTCTAACATAAGCCAGCTTAATCTTTAAAATAACACTCAAAATGTGCCTATTTCAACACTGGATATAAACACAACAAATTACAACATACATAAATATCACTCGGCGAGCTCCTTAGAGCTAAGAATAACTGTAGTTTCCCAGAAAGAATTTACGCAAATGTTTTACACTTTCAGGAACTTAGTAGCTTTGTGACGCCTTCATAAATGAAGACAGAAAAGACACCAAGGCCTAGGAGAACCTAAGCTATAAATATTTCTGCAATATTTTGTAATTACACTTAATAACCCCAAATTGTCTACAGACACATGAACATGATGCCAAAACAATAATGGCACCTAAGTCTAAGAGGGTGCAAAACTACAGAATACAAGACCCCCAAGAATATTTACACATTTATAAAAAAGCATTATTTTTATTTTCCATATAATTTTTTTTTTTTAAATATACTGGAATCTAGGTTACTATATATGCCAGTGGCTGCTGCACCTAATCTGCATCCCATGAAGAAAGGCATATGATGTTACCATGGTGACCCTGTCTGTGTTCTCAGCAGCGGAGCAGACAGCTCAAGCTAATTTGTGTTTCTAGGTGTGGCTTTAACCCCAGTGAGACCACCCCCCTCTCTCTTGTTATGGCCAGCCATGCTCATTCTTTGTTTAGCCTAGATCCATCCCAAAATGACTTCATTTCACGCTGAATCATCCTTTATTGTATCAGTGTTTGCTTGGCAATAAACCCAGACATACGCCTCCATAGTGACAGCACTGCAAAGATTACCTTATTCATCACTGCAGCATCAATGCTACGGTTTATTTGTTCTGAAATACATGCCTGATTGATTTATTACTGCTTATCAGTGTAAAACTAAAACATTTTAATAAGTCTCTAAAATATTAATTAATGATCTGGTTAACAGCTTGTTTTCCATCATAACACCCCATTCTGAATTATGTTGAAGCAATAGTTCACTCCAAAAAAATGTAACTCTGTCATCATTTACTCACCCTCAGCAGGTCATTCCAAACCTGTATGTATTTATTTATTCTGCGGCACAAGAAAGAATATCTGAACATTTTTTCCATTTAATAAACGTGAGCGGAGTCTAAAGTTGACTGGGTTCTTCTAACTTTAATTGTATGGGCAAATTCAAGAAAACATTCTTCAGAATATCCTTTTTGTGCTCTGCAGAAGACACTAAGTCATACAAGTCTGGAACAATCTGGAATTAGAATTTTTGAGTGAAATATTCCTTAGCATTAATGCAGAAATGTAGTGGCAATAAAAAACATGGTCATAAACTAGTTAGAAACAAGACCTGGAAAGGCTCAGAACACTAACCTGGAAAGGAATGTGGATTGGGGGATCCTCTCTTCAGGCACTTGGAACACAGGACATGCACAGAGTAGTGAAGGCCAGGCCATTCCTGCAGAAGAACATTGAACTCCTCCACTAAGGGAATAATGGCTTGCCAAGCTGTCCAGATATTTGGCAAGGATGCATGGCTGGAAATGGAGAGGGTCTCAGGCTGCAATCTGCTCCGTGAGGGCCGGTAACTCACCATCACAGGCACTTTACCCCGATAGGCAAAGATATGATGCTTTCCATCAGACCGTTGCACCACGTGGCTGTTGATTTGCACGCTATACCGTGCAAAAAGTCCAAGAGGGGTGGAGAAAGGAAACCTGTATTCAATCTGCAGCTGCTCAACTGAGAAGAACTGACCAGGGATCGACGAGCCCCCGCTGGCCGACACCTCAGGATGGGGCTCCTCATTGCTGACCTGACTAGGAAATTTATACCAGACGGTGGCCCCATTAAGCGGCTTGCTGCGAGGTTTGTTGACACAGTAGCAGACGCCCATCTTTTCCAGCAGTTCCATGATCAGGTGCAAGTCCTGCTGTGTCTGGACCAGGGGCTTAAGCAGCAATCGAATCACATTTGATGGCAGCAAGCCGTGCAACAGAAACCCCTCCGCGTGGCCGTGCATCTCCATAGACCTGGCGCCATCTCCATCGTCTCCTTCAGCCTGCAGTTTCTCAAGCATTGCAGCGAGGTCTCTCTGGAAAAACACATTCAAGATGGCGATAAACCGGGGGAGATTGTGGAAGACGTATTCCTTCAACGTCGAGCTGTCTTCAAAGTACAAAAGTTTACCGCTCTCATGTAGGTACGAGAGCGCGCTTTGCAGGCGGTCCTCCGTCAGCCCAGCCTGAAGGCCAAACCGGGCCGAATCCCACCAGGAAAGCCATAAATCCTGTGGCTTAAAATGCAGTTCCTCAAGCATCTGCCACGACTTTGGCAGGACTCTGTGGAGATTGGGGAAAATCTCCCTGTGATCTGCCACAGACATGAGCTTCTCTTTCAAATGCGGGATGTTTCTTTGAGCCACCATGCAGCTGACGCAAATCACCGGAGAGAGGATTTGTAGGCGATTGTTGAGCATGTATTGCAACTGAGACTTTTTCCGTCGTAAGTTTTTATCTGTGACCCCATAAAACAGAACATGGGGGCTAGAAGTCCGAACGTCGTAACCTTGCTCAAGGGCTTCGTCGACCTCCAGGGCAAGCACTTGTAGGCATTCAGTGTCCGTTTTTTCCTGAAGCGAAATCTGTCTGTGAATATCCAGGCACTTTTCTTCAACCTCAACCTCTTCACATAAGTCACTGTGGGTGCCTACAATGCACACAACTGCGTGTGGCACCTTAGCACTGAGCAGGTGGAGGAAACTGCCAACATGGGAATAGAAGCTCTTTGATGTATACAATTTCAGATTCACCACCAAAACATAAAGTGCTCCGGGAGACAAGAAAAAGGGTTTGATAAGATCATAGTTCTGCTTACCAGATAAATCATATACAATGAATGTAAGACTCCGATCTGCATCCGCTACCCAGTTCGTCACGTCAATACCCCTACATCCAATGGCCATCTTGGCATCTGACGGTTTGTTGACAATGCACTGCCTGAGTGTGGTTTTCCCTGCATTTCTCTGGCCCATCAAAACCAGTTTAAGCCTGGGTTTGACAGCAGGCTGGGAATGTGCAAGCTCCTTCTGATAGGCAGCTATGTAGGGGATCCCCTTCATGCACACTTCATACGGAGGCTGAATGAGAGGATTATCCTTCACCTTCCAGATGTTGACTTTGGCAAGTTTTCCAAAATTGTCTGGGAGGATGGCAATTTGGTTACCCTGTAAAACCAGCTCCTCCAATCTCCCTAGCTCTACAATAGAGTCAGGGAGAAACGTTATGCTATTATTGTCCAACCACAAATTAGCAAGATTGCACAGCTGTCCTATCTCCTCAGGGAGGAATGTCAGTTTATTCCGGCTTAAATACAACTCCTCCAAACTGGCGAGTTTGATGATAACCTGAGGAAAATGTTCAAAAGAATTTGAGGAGAGATTGAGCATTTTCAGTTTCAGCAGTTTCCCAAACGACTGCGGCAGGCTTGTGAGGAAATTATTATCAAGCATCAGGCTCTCCAAGTTCTGCAGCTCACAAAATGTTTCAGGCAAAAACGAGAGATGAGTGCTGCTGAGCCACAAGATTTTAATAGATTGGAGCATCATGATGTTTCCCGGAAGACCTTCTAGTTTATTTCCAGAGCAGTCAAGCTCCTCTAGATCAGTAAGGGCAAGTATTTCGGAAGGGAAACGCTGTAGCTTGTTATGATCCACATCGAGCGTTCTGAGCTTCCTGAGCTGTGAAAAGGTCCTGGGGAAATCATGCAGCTCATTGAAGCTGATGTCAAGCTCCTCCAGACTTTGCAAAGTCCCAATCTGAGATGGCAGGTGTTGGATTTTGTTATGACAGATGCACAACTTTTTAAGCCCCTTGAGAAGATCAATATCTTCTGAAAAGTGGTTCAAGCAGTTGTGACTGATATCTAATTCAACCAGCTGACTAAGTTGAAATACTGCAGTGGGGACTGTTGCAAACTTGTTCCTTCGAAGAATGAGGATGCGAAGTCTGGTTAGGGTTGAGCCCAGTCCCTCTGGAAGCTCTTGAAGGGAGTTGTTGCCCAGATTGAGGACCTCGATCTCCTTTATGTCCTCGGGTAATGTAATTTCTTGGCAGTTTTTGGTGCTGAGAGTCAGCTGTCTCAGATTGCTCCTCAGCTTCCTGGAGCGCAAAGCAGCATCCCTCCATAATCTAGCTGTCTTCAGGTTATTCTCCTCAGCCATCGTATCGAAGCCGTGCTCCTCCTTGTTCTCATTGAGCACAGTGATCAATCACTTGGGCAGCATAGTGTCGCTTTATCTTGCTTTATCGATTCGTGTACTCCGCCCAAAAATCCAGATGAAACCAACATTTAGACAATGCCGATTTCATCTTTATCCGAAAATATGCAGTTCCGTTCAATCGCATTCAGGAAAACAGGGCTGGGCTGCGTTCTTTCACGCATCCTCTTTATCTGCGCTATCGACCGCAGGATAAAAACCACACGCGCGCATCAAAACTCGCATCAGCCCAGTGTGCGAGACTGGCAATTCCGGCAGCGCCTCCTCTGATATCACATGAGAGAAAAAAATCTAAGACATATCCAGTGAGTTGGAATGAAAGAAGGGCAGTGGCGGCTGCTGTAGTCTTTCCTCGTGTGTCTCCGCCTATTCTCTGCGCATGCAGCCAGCAGTGAATGTTCACAGGAGCAGCACTGCGTCAAAGCCCCACCTTCTCTACGCGTCGGCGACGCAACGCTCGCATAAACAAAAGCCTTGATTGGTCAGTTGGGTGGTTACGAAGCACGCGTCGCGTATTAACAGCGTTTGTCTAGTAGCGTCGCGTTCAGGGATATGGGATGTGAAAGTAACTTCGTTTCTATAGTTTTGGTTTAACTGACACTATTTAACATCATAGAACTGTGCGCCGACCGAAATGTAAATAATAACTTCCTTCCAAAACATCACGCGAAGACAGACAGCTGAATACTGTTTGCCTATGATTTGAAAGGGACTTTAGTCTTTGTACAGAAGACCTGGAAACAAATACAAAATACATAAGAGAAACACAAATCAAATTCATGCCAATTAGTCCGCCTGTCTCCTTGTTGGCTTTATTGATGGTGGACTTTGTGTTGCTTACGATTATAAAAAAAAAAAAAAGTGTTTTTGATGCCATCTGCTGGACACTTTCTAAACTAATATCTAATCAGATCAACAGAGATATTAACATTAAAAAGAGAAATAGCATAATTATTTTCACTAACAATTTTTTGTACAACAACGTCAGTACATTAGAATGATCATGACTGTGTGTTAACATACACTTGATTGTCGAAATCTCGATTATTGCATGGCCTTGGAAAATTATATATGGTGGCCAGAAACAGAGTAAACTTTGTGTTGACAAGTCCTGTTGCAATACTAAAACATATCTAAACATTGCATAGATTATAACGGTGCAAAGAACCCAATAAGAAAATAAAGTAGTACACTTGAAAATCAGATCTAAATATGAATAGCATAAAGTTATATCTCTTAAAATAATATTGTACAGAGGCATCATAAAAAATGTTTATTGACAAAATAATACAAATTGAGTTTTTCATTGGATGTGCAACATGAATTAAGAAAAGCAATGCAAAGTAGTATTGCAAGTATTAATCGCTAACCATCAGTTAGACTTAAAACTACTGTTTTCAGCTTATCAGGAGCAATTTCAAAATACAGTACATAAACTCAATTTTCAGTAAATCCATTGATCTGCTATAGTGCAAATATGGTGTACACATTTCAGGATTAATTTTAAGAAAACCCACATTAGTTACTCTCATTTATCTTACATTTACATGGAGACAGGTTCTCATATTTGACCAGACAAAGCAATGTTATTTCTGTGAGAGAGGCTTTAAATTATCCTTTCAGTCTCTTTTTTGGGGGGTTTGAGGTGCTGGGGCTCCTTCAATAGGGGCAGAGATAGGCACGCTCCGTGGTTCTCCTGAATGCAAGCACTCGTTCACCCGCAGCTGACAGCCGTCCTTCAGCATGTAGATGGCAATTCTGGCAATGTTGCGGGAGTCATCTAGACCACAGTGGGGACGTCCGTCATACTGCATTCCAAGATTCTCCAGCATGCAGATTAGTTTCGTCTGAGTTCGAGGAACCTGTGAGAAACAAGATGGGACACATGAAAACATCAGTATTTGTTCAAACTTAATACTCCTAAGCCAACTTTTTACCGGATCAGATACTCATCTTTAAAGTAGCCCAAGACATTTTTGTACAATTTAGATATCAAGATCCTTTTTTTCTTTTAGATTTTCTTTCTTTCATAAGGAATCATAAGAAAATTGAACAAGAAAACAAACCTTATAAAAGTTTCCATAAGACTTTCTGATATTGATCCATTTTCTGGCGAACTGTGGGTATCTGATGCAACTCAGTTTACACTGGGTATGAAGAAATTTCCCCATGTCCCATGACCTACACAAACAAGAGAGTGAGCTGTACATTGTATTGAATTTCATTAGCCATGCTTAAAGTGTCTGGTTAATCCTTACCCATCTGTCAAAAATGTATATTTGTACTTTGTGCCGAGTTCTTTTTCCTGTAGCCAAGAAACTGCTCGCTTCAGAACCTGATGGAATGTTTCTGCCTCATCCACCATTTTCTAAAAATAAATAAATAAAATTTAAGAATTAAAAATTGCTTGAGCAATTGCTTTCCATTTAATTTTAGACTAAAAACTTAGATACACTACCATTCAAAGGTTTGGGGTCAGTAATATATATATATATTAGAAGGCTCTGTATGCATTTATTTGATTGAAATTAGGGATGCAACGATACAATTCTTTTAGAATTGAGCCGATAACGAAAAATTTGGAGTATCTGCCGATACCGATCCAATACCATTTTTTTTTTATCAATGCAGAATTTCTATAATTCTCGTGTTGACATGATCATCTATCTTTTGTGTGTTAAACACAATCTACTACATAAAGACAACTTAATTTTAATGAAAAATAGCAAATGAAAATATATATAATTATTATCTATGACAAAAATACAATTCAGCAGAAAAAGATACTCTAGAAAAATCCCGGGTCCATAATCATTTTATAAAATCTAGTGAAATATTTTATTAACAAATGTTAAATATTGCTCTGTATTGTTCTAAAATACATTCATGAAAAAAATAAGTATACACATTTATACAGAAATCTAAAAGACTTCTTTTATACATCTTAAATTGTTATTTAATTCGATATGCAGTTCATAAATCTAACCTGTGTGATTCCAGTAAGTTTAACACAAAACTCCGAGAGCTGTGGGTTCACCACTGGCTTCACATACTGCTGAAATGAGTCTACCTGTGATGACAGGAATGAAATTACAAACAAAATAAAAATTAAAAAAAATTAATGAAAAAAAAAGTGTAAGATGTAAGTGTTAAGATCAGTTCATGGGCTTAACACTGTGGCTTTGCTCAAATCTATAATGATTCATTTTGGCACAAATTAAAATCTTTCTTTTCCACAACTAGCAGATCAATGCTTAAACAGTTAACTCTAAATGTTTGCCTGGCCAGAATCAAGCACACATGTTCCAGACTGTTCCCTCACCAACTCACAATCTCCAAGGTGTGCATGTCGATCAGCACCATGGGAAACTCAATGATTTCATGCAGGTAGTCAGGTGGGTTATTCTCTTCACACGTTGCTTCAAAATCCACCACACAGATGTAGTCAAAATATGTATCAGTGCTCCCATTTGCAGCAGCTGAATGCATCAGTTTTTGCTTTTTGTAGTAACTTTTTAAGCGCTTCCTCAGGACATCCTTAACTCCCCTGAAAAGAGACAAACTGTATGTGTGAATCTGGAGTAACTGGCAGGTAAGACGAATGTAAATAAATAAATACAATTAAAGCTCTCAGTACCGCGTGTCAAGCTTCAGCTCAGCACATTTTGCACGCAGCTCATCTTTATTCATTCGGTTGATGGTGCCATTTTCCACTGCGATCTCTTTATACACCGGATCACTGAAATCTCCTTGTTTTGGGGATGAAGGCTTCTGATTCTCATTTTTTTCACATGAAGTCTTAATGTAAAACAGGGAAATAAAACATTGTTTAGAGTTAGTGTTGTTTCATCCTTATGCGTTTATGCATTTGTTTCAGATTTGAATCACTTGCTCACCAATGGATCTTATGCAGTGAATTAGTACCATCAGAATGAAAGTTCAAACATTTGATACAAACTTCACAATAATCCACACAACTCCAGTCCATCAATTAATGCCTTGTGAAGTAATATGCTTCAAGTTTCTAGTGAACAAATTCATCATTTTTCCAGTGGGGAAAAAAAAAGTTATCTCTTCTGAATCAGGAGAGAAATATACTGTAAACTGATCAAGCACCGTTTACAACTGAAAATATTCCAAGAATAGAGCTAAACAAATATCAGTGGGCTTTTTCACTGGAAGAAGCAATACAATGGACTGTGAAGCGATGATATGAAGTCAAAAAACATCTTAATGATGGATTTGTTTACATCAAACAACAGCTTTTCACTTCACAAGACATTAAATAATGGACTTGACCTGTGTGGATTAGTACTTAAATTGCAGTTTGAACTCTTATTCTGATGGCACCCATTCACTGCAGAGGATTCACTGGTGAGCAACAAGAAACAAACTTGTTTATATTTTGAATATTTAGAGGGTTAAAAATGTAAGAATTTATATTTGAGATGAATCAAATAATAGTAAATAATACATATTTCTACTAAATATGAGTCAAAACAACACCTAACATAAGACAACACACTGCGAAGTATTACAGCAATCATACATGGGAGAAATTTTATATGACTCAGCTTGGTAAAATTACAACATGGTCACTGGTTGATAACGAGACTTTTAACTAATTTACCATAATAAGTAACGTTATTTGACCTGTAATATAAATGATGGTGATTGAAACTCTCACAACACGTGAAACACTAGGAACTCATTATTTAGCTAGAGCTAACTGTATAACATTAATCTAGCAATGTTACTGACCGTGTGCTAAAACACTCACATTAGCGCAGCATTCCTCCTCTTCATCTTTCTCAGACGTCGAAGTCTTATTCACAGACTGACCGGTCTTCTTCTGGGACTCCATCTGTTTTGATTATTTAGTTAATTTCATAAACACTCACGTGAACGTTATATCTGGTTTGGCGCGTTCACGCTCGGTGTCTCTTATTTAATCCGCTCCGGGCGAATTATTACAATCCTAATGATTGTCTATATTTCTCAAGTTTCTTTTTTGTACATTGTATTATAATTATCCCCTATTTTTCAAAGAAGTATACTTCTGGTTAGCTGCTGTTATTTAAACGTGATCCAAATAACAAACGCGGTCTCTGACGCTTCAACGTACACAGGAAGTTGTCATTGAAAGGTCGAACAATTGTATAATAAAAGACCCATCAATTTTATTTATTTTTACTTCGCTTTGTTACAAGCGTATTAATGGTTATATTGTTTAAGTACTCGTTCTAACATACATATTAAAACCCCCTTCAGAAAATTCCAAAATAAATATCCTCTCAAAGTGTGTAATTTGTGTGTAACATTCTTATTGTTTATGTACTCGTTCTAACATACATATTAAATCCCCCTTCAGAAAATTCCAAAATAAATATCCTCTCAAAGTGTGTAATTTGTGTGTAACATTCTTCTGAGGATAATCAATCTGCATGGACAACTATACACCAAGTAACACTTGCAATAATATAAAAAATAAAATAAAAACATTCTCCATGATGTTGCTATTTACGTTATTATCTGTAAATGAGGACAAGTCCAATAAATATGTTTTGCTCCAATACTTTATTTGAAGTTTTCAATGACAATGAACATTTAAAACATTGCATTAAAATGCAGAAAATAAACACACCTAATACCATTGAGAGAACATTTTTTTAAACAATGTCTTTAAAGTGGTTCTGGCAAACCCGTATTCACACTCAAACAATGCTATTTAAAATGGGTGACAAGAAGTTAAAGAACAAATTAAAGTGCCTACATTACCTTGAACAAATGATACACATTACTTATTAACTTGCATCACTAATAGCATCATCATCTAGTAGTGCAGTCAATCACAGTGAGAATCAGTCATAGTCAATTAAAATACAGAAATGTAAATACTTTTAGGGTTTTACATTAAAAATGAGCTGTTCGGGAAAGAACAAAAACATATGAAAGAATTTGCATACAGATATCCAGGCTGAGTACAATTCTGGTCTCACATTTTTTTTGGGAAAATCACTGACTTTTTGGGTCATTCCGTCTTCGCTCTTTAGCAAGGTTTTTCAGATGAAAACCATTTGCTGCTCACAAGAATTTAAGTCCAAATTTTATGATCATGATTTACAGTTTAGCAAATATACTGGCCAGCAGATTTACTTAGACGTAATTAATTTACATTGCATAATTTTATAAAGGTCCACGCAAATCCATACAAACCCAAAATCAACCTTGAACACTTTCACATAACCTGTACAGAAACAAGCATTAATGCATTTGACAGGCACTGAAAAAAAAACAAAAAAAACAAACAAATTGACCCTCATAATTGCATTCCTACAACACCAGGAACACTATTTAAAAAAAAAAAAAAAAAAAATTCATTCAATCCAATATTATTGACGATAAATATCTCAAGTGTCCATATGGCTTCACGGTCCAACAGGTCCTTGATCAAAGAACAACATGTTTTTTAAGGAGACATTTATCACAATGGATGTGTGTGCAGGATAAAGTGTCCCAAAAGCAGATTATTAGTAATATGGACCAATGTCTTCATATCCAGCGTAGCTTGGCCAATTGGGAAAGATTCCACGTGAGCATCTGGGGCTGCCGTATCGGTCAAAAAGAACGTCCCAGTCGCTCACATCATATCGCTGATGGTCAGCCATAGTGTCATTTGAACTCTTCTTTAGTGCGGATTGAACAATTCTGTAATTCTTTCCTTGGTTGTTGTCCCAGAGCGTTACGCCATTGACCTCGTAGCAAACGGCAAACTCGATGCGTTCGTGTGGAGGCACCTGATCAGGCAAAGAAGCTTCGAATGAAAAGGTGTCACGGTTTGAGCCGGTGTAAGTGTCCTTGATGTACTGGCATTCTATGTCCGTGTGACTTTTCCAAGTGTCAAATGTAATGCGAAGCTTAACGGACTTCTCAAAGGAAAGGTTTTTGACTTTGACCGTCCCTGCTATCGATTTTTCCTTAAGCATGCAGTGTTCGAGGCAGACGTTTTCATTCTCTATACGTTGACGGAACTTTAAGTAATCTGCAGACGGCTGGTCAAAGTCGAGGGTTAGCTTGTCCTTCGCTTCTGGCAGAGTCACAGAAGAGCTAAAAAACGGCACAACGCTGGTTGGGATGTCAATAGGGTCATCAAATTCAGAAAAGACCTTAACCATCGTCAGGGCGAGGCCCTTGTGATCAGCAAAAGATACACGTTTTTTGGCCCTGTTAGGTATCGCCAAGGGTGCGCTGGCACCATTCGACTCTGGCTGCTCCCTCGGAGAGCCGAAACTGAGTTTGGTACTTTGACATCGGTGCAGACATGGTCGCAAGGGCCTACTGTATTTAGACACCCTCAGGTTCAGGAACTCTTCTTTTGTCAGATAAATCGGCATGGCGAGTTCAATCGGCATGGTGGGTTCGTTGGGACGGCAGCCACTTTCACTGAAAATGCAGAAGTGTGTATTAATAACCACATTACTACAGTGAGAAATGTCTGTTCTGGTCTGTGAATGTTGGTTGAAAGCCAATGAAATCTTCCAATATTTGACTAATTCAAATTTCTCACTCGTGCTTTAATATAGCACAGCATGAAATCCTTAACATATACACTCCGTTTAATTTTTTTTTATTCATTATGCACAGCAAACAGGGCTTAATATAGACTCAGAATCAAATAATTAAACATTAAGCAAAAGATTGCAGTAAGTGAGACGGTCAAACAAGTTTATCTAAGCTGCAGGTCAGGGGGAGGGGATATGGAGCCTGCATATGGAGAACCAAAGAGACTGGACAACAAAAGATATTGGGCACCCTCTAGTGTTCATTTGTAAAACCCTTCATTCAAAATCATTGAATGACAATAATCCTAATCTTTACAACAAAGAACTTTATTTTTAGATGAGATACTATCTATCGGAAAAACAAACAAAATAATTAATTTTCAGACTGGCAAGTATTGTAACACGGGGTGAGCTTTAACACTAGAAGTTTAACCAAGGAATGTCAATCAAACTCGGTTCCTGTAGGACCAAAGCATTGCAGAATTCAGCTCCAACTCTAATTACTCACCTCTGAACCTGCAAACCAATGTCTTTGGGATAACATTAAAACTAAAGGCTGGAGCAATTTTGAGCTAAGCTCCACAGGACTGTGGCCTTCCAGGAGCTGAGTTTAACATCCCTGTTTTAACCAATTATAGAAAGTAGTTATATAAATGACTACTGCAGACAAGCAGCAGCCACCTAAGGTGACAGTAGATCAGGGTTTCTCAAATCTAGTGCCATGCAGAGTTAATCTAAACCCCAGATCAAACTCTAGTGATCCTGAAGACCTTGATTATTTGTTTCAAGAGTGTTTGATCAGGGTTGAAGCTCAACTATGCAGGGCACCGGCCCTCCAAGCCAAGACCTGCAAACCCTGTAGTAGATGTTGCAATATGGTTTAATAATTATAGGTTTACAGGGCAAAATAGAATTGCTATATAACTTGCAAAAGCTTTTCATTTGTATGAAAATTTGCTAAAAATGTTATGGCTGAGGAGATGGGGAGGATTGACAACTTTGACAACACTATTTTACAGCTTACTTCCACTGGTCCCATATGGATTGTATCGCGCTGGCCTCTATTTGCCACAATAGTTGCAATAACTAACCCGTACAAAGTTTTTTATTTTTTTAATTCAGTTTTAAAATATTTTAAAATATTTCCACAAGTAAATACTGTTACTATGCCATACCATAATAATCTCATGGACACAATTCATAACCTCTAGCAGTGTGTTTGGTTGGAACAACAGCACTCGTTGTAATTTTACATTCATTTACACAACGTATAAATAAGCGACAGGTTTCACAAAACAACTTTAGTTTGCAGAATAGCAAATTCTGAGGATACAATTTAAAAAGTCTGAGACAAAAAAGCTCCCAAAATCTTACCCTCTAGCTTGTTATCGAGGAACAATGAAACATTGTTCCGGTCGGTCTGGCGCGAGAACGATTCGATTAAAACTGAATATTGTCATTTGAAATAATAGGCAATCGCAATTAGCTTTAGAAACAAATGGTTTCGCACCTGTTGGAGCTCATTTTTAGTTGCAACTTTAGCCCAGGTCCAACATATCATCACGCTTTATCATACCTCGCCTTCGTTTTGATCAACATCTCCTCTCGTAATCTTTAATCTTTTTTTTAATCCCAATGTTATGCAAAATTGCTTTCCTTTTCCATATATATATAAAAAAAACTTCAAGCTTAATATCATTTTTCGTTCTGCGTCATGCTCTTCCTGGTTTGCAGACGTTTCCCTGGGTACGAACGTGTTTAATAAAAGTTTCCTCCCTCCCTTAGATTAAAAATCCCTGCGTGCCTGAACACGAATCAACTCAGCCCTCTTCAAAATTAAAATTGATCATCAAACTGAGAGCATAAATTCATGCATACCTGCGTCACGACATTTGAACTGGACCAAACTCTTTCACCAAGCCCAGTGTCTCGTGTTAGTAGATGCAGCTTCAGCTCAATAGAGTAAAACGCTCGTGCTGCTGATGTGCGTCCGGAATGAGCGAGCCTCCTAGTTGAACCGGCCGGCACCAAAATTACATTTTGGCCGAAGATCACCCCGTGTTCACGTGAACTACCTGTTTGGACCAATCACTGCAGGCTACAGGGGCATGCATGCACCGCATACTGATCAATGGCATGTCACGTGACTGCAAAGACTGGGGGTCAGTAGGCCATGTCTGGAGGCCCCCCTGTGTTTTAAAAATATCCACCACTTTTACTCCCATAAACATGAACCCACTAACTCCTTTCAACGCTTTCACATTCTATGACCAGTGCAGATAATGTTTCAGTTCATTCAGTTCATTAGTTATTCTGGGATTATTGTCTGTGTTAACAATTTTATGTGCATTGATAATGGAAATGCAAAGGAATGTGTTCAGCACTGTTGTCTTGGAGGGGACAAGCACTCTTGTAACCAATTCCTTTGCTATCTGTGGTTGTTGTCTAGTTTGTTTCATGTGACCTTTTATTACAATTCAGGCTCTTTTTCCTTTAATTTTTCCTGTTTACGAAACACAGTTCTTTCTTTTTTCCTCACAGTTCTAAGAAAAATGTCATAGTAGCACAATATAAACTCAGAATCATTATAAAAAAAAACTGAATTGTGAGATAAAAAAGTTAGAATTCTGAGAAGAAATGTTTCAGAAAAGTATATACACTTACAATTGAATTGTAGATGTAAAAGATGTAAAACTCAGAATTCATAGGAAAAAAAGGTCTGAGTTGTGAAAGTCGTGAGAAAAAAAGTCAGAATTTCACAATATAAACTCAGAATTGAGATATATAAACTCACAATTCTGAGAAAAGTCCGAATTGTAAGATAAAATGTGGTATACAGTCAGAATTATCAGAACAAAGTCAGAAATGTGAAATGCAAACCTGAAAGTCTGAATTGAGAGATAAAAAGATGTTTTTTGTTGTTGTTGTTTTTTTGTTTTTATCCCATGATTGTAACATTCATAGTTTTTGGCCATAACTAGCATAAATCAATCTGACTCAAAATAAGTGTCCAACATGCCACATATAGAGGAAGTCAAAGAAACATGAAATGAAAGAAAATACTGACTACTGTCTGTCAACAGCAAAAAAAAAAAAAAAAGGTAAATACAGTATTTTGCTCATGTGCATAATTATGTGCATCACCTCAAAGCAACGTTTTGTTTAAACATCCTTTCTCTGCTCCCATTGTGCCACGTGGATCATTTAGTCCAGTCAACTTAGACTAGGCCTCTAAAATGTATTTCAGAAGCTCAGTTATCAGTCTCTTTGCTATTTGTTATCCTAATGCACATCTAGTCGATATTATACAATTACAAAGCACTTTGTTTTTGCATATGCAGTCAATAAGAGGAACTTCATTCACTTTTTATCTCATAGTGGAAAAGGAGACGTGGGTGTTATTTAAGGAACTTAGTGTTTTTTTTTTTTATCTGTTTATTTCCCTACATTTAAGGCTAAAAATTATTGAATGAGGCAATTTATAAAGTATACATTTATGTATACATTTAACTTTATAGTGGACTTTATTAAGACTCTGTTATGTCTTAGTGTTTAAATGTATATACATATATAATTGACCATCATGTAAAATGTGGGATTATTTCACATAAAATTGGAACATTTAAAAAGTCTGAAATTCAGAAGTGCACAAAATCTTAAAAGTGGCATGAGTTTTGAAATAGCAGTTTAAAAAATATATACATATTCTATATTTAATTAAAAGCAACCTGAACAAATATATATATATATATATATATATATATATATATATATATATATATATATATATATATATATATAGGAGTCAGAATTATCCTCAGTTTCAGTGTGGAGACATTGGGACACTGTGGTATATCTCATCCTACTGTAGCCACAAATGATGCACAGATATTGCGGAAAATCCACAGATAATTCCAGATACAGTAACACTATAGGGCCAAAAACAGCCATAGTCAGTAGAAAAGGAGAAGCTGTTTTAGGCACATCATGGGTTGTGAAATAGTGAACTAAAACAGACTGTAGAGAAGGTTAACTGGAGAACAGCTGTTAAGGCTTGTTCATTCTGAATCAATAGATAAGACAACTGTACATAAAGGTGACAAGAAGAGGTCAAATGGAGGTCATGCTGCTGTATGCATTATGTTTGATCATGCTTGAAACTAAAGATCCATAAATACACAAAGTCTAAAAGAAAATGTTTCTAGGTGATGTATTTATTTGCGATTATGCAGTCTAATATCTTTTTTTCTTTCAGATACAGTTCAGAAACATATGCGATAATAAATTGAAGTATTGCGCTTAGAAAAGTATTTTCAGATATGTTTATAGCACTGGATTCCTATGACAGATGATATGACACCTATGCAGAATGGCACATCCTTTAAACAAGGGCTACAGGGGTTCATTTGTGAACCTCTGTGATTGACAGAGCAGTGTGGACAGAAATGGAGCAGCTGTAGAGCTTCCTGAGCACATTCAATCCTCTGTATATTTTTAAACAATTTAACAAAATTTCCCCAAAACACTATAAGCATAACAGATTAAGGGAAAGGATTAACTGAAAAAATCTGTTAAAATTTAAATGTAAAAATTGTGGATATACATATTTTGACTATATTTGAGACTATAGAACTTTTGAGCATGCGGAGAAAATCAAATCGCTTTGTAAACAGTAACGTTGGACTGTCGGTGTGATAAGAGTTCAGTGATTCTCACGTAAACATTGTCATTATGTAACAGGAATCAAACAAACAGAACCTTAGATACTTAAGCACAGGTCCATTCTGTGCTAGTGTTTCAGCCTGGACATCCAAATATTTCCAAACAGCTGAGAAAAGGAACTCTGACCTCAGAAGGTCATGACTTTCACTAATATCTGGCAACAGTTAAAACAGACTGTTACTGAGGGGAAATCTGCTGTTTTGTTTTGTCAATTTTGGATAAGTGATGGTCTAGTTGAGTTGACCAGTGAGGGTCAAAGAAATGAGTAACAAAGTTTTTTTTTTAAACAGCTGCTTATTCATCCAAGGCAAACTTTGCATTTGATGTTGGAAACAAAGTATATTGATCTGTTAAAAACAAACAGTTTACGTGCTTGACGGATCATAGAACTATTTGAATTCAGTTTTTGAATCACATATTTTACTCATAAACTGTTTTCAAAAGTTTTTTCAGGGATTGGAAGACCAGGGGCCTGTACCATGATGGTAGATTAACAAATTCAGAGTTACAGGACTAGTTTTGAGTTGACAAAACCAAACCTCTCCAATCTGGCTTTGTTGGTACCATGATGCTGATCATCAACTTTCTTTGTCAACTCAGGCTTTGATCCCGAGTTTGTGGAGCGCATGCACATGTATGTGTGACATCACTGGCGAACAGCCAATCACGAGCCTTGCAACACAAAGCAAGTTTGATTTAGTTTTCGCAAGAGACCCATCGATGTTCAAAACTAAAGGTTAAGACATCGAACAATATGACAAATTTAAAAGTCATATGAAAAATAAAGGAGGATAAATAAAATAAATAATCTTGCTCTATCAGTGCAGTGACAAGTGAAACTTGTTATACATATGAAAATATATAGTGATAGAGACATGTACAGGTCAGATTTTTTATTTTTTAAATAGTGCAATATTTTGATACTACAGCTTATTTATATTACATGATCTGTATACATTAATATTTATTCAAAATAAACAATTTATAATAACTGTTAAACTAAATTTGCTTATTTGTGAAAGATAAATAATAATAATATGAATCACAATAATTATATGAATCATAAAATGACTTAGTAATCATCATTAAAGCCAGACTTCCTCTTTCCTTTTTTTCAGCATTAGTGACCTTTAATTTGGAGCAAGATAAACTGGAGGAGTCACTTTGTGTTTTTTTTCTCACATCTGATTGGTACACCTTCAGTTTGAGATCTCTACCCCGAACATAACCTGCCTCGGAGCAGGTTAGCGAGGAGTGTAAGTTACTATGGCAATGAATGCTGCTAAAAGCCAAGCCACTTACATGGTACCTAAAACCCAGGATTGGTGCAAACTAACCTGCAATGACCTGGCTAGCCAGATAATCTAGCTTCATGGTACAGGCCCCAGCAAACCATTAGTTTTTTTCCCCCTCAGTAAACTATTTTATTCTGCTTTCTGTTGACTTTAACATTTAGAAAGATTTACTTACATAACATTTAATTTACATACATAATTTACATAAACATACATAATTTATTTGTCGTTTTATTTTCAGAAAAATATATTTCTGCCTGTTTATTTGTCTTTTTTGTTTGATTTAATTTATTTCTTTGTTTATTTCTTTGATAATACCTAGCCACCTCTGAATTTTATTGGCTGAAACTGTGGTACCATGGTAAAAAGACACAGATAGCAAAAAATATTATTTGTCCGTTTAGGTAATTTGCAAGCGGAAGTTTTACTCTGACACTTCCCGGAAGTTCTCCCCGAATGTTTTCGCTGCCAGAGGGGGATTTGAGTGCGAAAATGGCGACGTCTCGTCGCACTTCCCAGCAGCAACAACAACAAAACTTATCCTCCCCACCAAGACCCGACCCCAGTCTCCTCACTCCTCCAGAGTCCCCACAGACACCGGTGGCTCCGCGGCTGGCGAGAGGCCGGAAAGCATCGGTGATCCGGATATCGCTGCTGAAGTCCCCGCTCCGCTCCTCAGCACCAGCAGCAGTAGCTCCAGCTCAAGCAGCGCTAGCTCGTCTACCACCGGCGGGGGCAGTAGTGCGGCCTCCACTCCCGACTCCGGTAGTGCCAGTCCTGGAGGCAGCGTCTGCGGGACGAGTGGGGCTTTCAGGGAGCTGTTTGAGGCCTGCAGGAATGGGGACGTGTCTCGGGTGAAGAGGCTGGTGGATTCGGTCAATGTAAACGCTAAGGACATGGCCGGGCGCAAGTCCACCCCGCTTCACTTCGCTGCAGGTAAATTAAATGCGAATAAGATATATATATATATATATATATTTTGCGATTTTCGACCTGGAAAGCAGCCAGGTAACTTAGTCGGTTTAAGTCGCTAAATAAACAGTAAGATAGGGTTTAAAGGACATGGGGAATAAAGTAAAGTTTACAGGACAATCATGCAACATATTAGGTTAGTAGAAAGTTAACCACTCTGCGAGCTATTGGTCTGCTCGTGTTTGTTTTCGTTTGATGCGTTGCCGAAAGTGAATAAAGTTCGACATAGAGACTGAATGAACCGCGGTGAACCGGGAGTTGATCGATAAAAGTAATAAACATTGTTTTAAAGCTGCAGTTTGTGCTCGAATGTTCAAAATTAGTGTTTAAGTTACTTTGCTTCGCGTAATTGTACCATAAACTGAAACCGGACTATCGCATGCTTGTGATCCTCCACAGCTGTCAAAACATTTAATACACGAAATGAATGTAGTAAATGTTGTGTTTGTGCTGAAGAAAAATTCTAGCATTGTTATAAAGATAATATGCATCTAATCGTCACAATATCTCCAGTGTTTGGAAGGTCACTTTGAAAATATAATAAGTTACAGTTTTTAAGTTACCCTATTTAAAATATGATAAGAAGTGAAACTATTTCATTTGCCGGTACTTTATTAATGTAACTGAATACTTTTTGATTACTTTTCTAAATTTGATAAAGCTGGCAGGGTTAACCTTACAGTAGTACCCAACACTGATAACTGACAAATTTTAAAATTCTTCTCGACTTAAAGATTATGATCATTTAATTTTAAAGCACAGTCACTACAAAATCAGACTTTAGCACCTAATAAAATCTTTGCATGGCTATGACAGGAAACACTGGCATCTAATGATGCTTGGGAAAAAAAACTAATAATCTTAAAAAATAAGTCTCATATTTTCAAGCAGCCAATGCAATTTAGAAAAAGAAAGCAATCAAATCTGTGTGCGTGTGTGTGAAAATATTCATTTGTAACCCCCTTTGTAATTGTTAACATTTTCATAAGTGACTTTAATTTAATTAAATTTTGTTTACAACTGATTGCCTTTACATTTATTTTGTAATTAAATAACATATGTCCATTACATGTAGCTATTACTCCCAAAAAATGATTATAACAACATTATTTAGTGTTTCCGCAGTCATAGTAAAACTGGAACGATAAAACAACATTTTCCAAATTAATGAAATGTCAACATTTCTATATCAATATTTTAATTTTCTGCTCAATGCTCTTTGGAAATGCAGTCACTACAAAATGATTTTTAAAAGTCCTTATCCAAAAATCACAAATGACTGGATGACTTCTTTAAATTGTGTTGATTTTAGTTAATGTGTGGTAATTTATGGGCTGTTTTAAAACAAATAAAGGAGCTATTTGATATG
Organism: Carassius auratus; assembly: GCF_003368295.1. Taxonomy (NCBI): domain Eukaryota; kingdom Metazoa; phylum Chordata; class Actinopteri; order Cypriniformes; family Cyprinidae; genus Carassius; species Carassius auratus. The sequence goes on along the minus strand of NC_039263.1, from coordinate 16,649,445 downwards.
CCCTGCCCTAGCTTCCTGTTTCAGTTGGAAATATGTCCACATAGAAAGGAAAACTGCACTAAATTCCAAGACATTTCATGGGAGATCCAGTCACACCAGGACATGACATAGTGTTATTTCTGAAACCTGTTTTCCGTTATATGTGCAAAAATACATTTCTTTTTGGAATAAGCTTGTTCTTGAAGGGAAGTTGCATTTTTAAGATGCTAATAATGTCTGTTTTATATCAATAAAGTTATTGAATGATTCTTGTACACGTTAAACATCATTGAGCTTTTCTGTTAGACACCGCTTTATTTCCTGTCTCTTCATATCAAGTAGTATTCTCAGTCTGTAACCCAAACCGAAAATAAAGTACTTTTCTGTTGAAACATGTTCTCATATCATGACTCAAATCATAGATAAGATTTGACAGTCGATGGAAAAAACGGCAGCACAAGTGTAGAATGATGTTCTTGCAAGAAATGGCTGAATCGCACGTTGTAAGCAGATTTTTGTCTTGCAGGTTTTGGAAGGAAAGATGTGGTGGAACATCTCTTGCAGACGGGGGCCAATGTGCATACACGAGACGATGGGGGATTGATCCCGCTGCACAACGCCTGTTCCTTCGGTCACGCCGAGGTGGTCAGCTTGTTGCTTTGTCAAGGAGCCGATCCCAATGCTAGAGACAACTGGAATTACACTCCGCTCCATGAAGCCGCCATCAAGGGCAAAATTGATGTATGCATCGGTAAGTTCCTCTTCTTCTGTCTATTCTACAATGGTATATCATGTGAAAAGTTGGCTTGTGCAACCTCCAATGTGTCTGTCGAGTTGCGAGCGTTGGTTTGGATTCAGATGGGGCGCCTGCAAGCTTTGTAGTTTGAGGAGACGAATGGTACAATCTCACCTTAGTGAATTCTGAAGATGTATGACTTTAATTTTTCCTGTGTTTTGCCTGAGGAGCAGTTCTCAATAAGGGTTAATCATGTGGCATTCTTCTTGATTAGCCGCGGTGACTGACGCTATTACACAGCGCTCAGTCATTAATCAGATCTTTACTGCTTGGTATTCATGAGAAATGTAGCATTGCATCTGAGGGGTGAAGAGGGCCAATAATGTGGCGATGGAATGTCGTTCAACATTTCAGACCTCTGTTTCATGCATCACAATGCGCAGATCGTGAAATAATCTGCTTGATGTGCTTCCCACTCTGTGTTTTACGTATTTAGGCTGCAGATTTGTGTCTGAGTTTGTTTCTAAAATGAAAAGGGTATTTTGAATTGTATTGCGTGCGCTTGTGTGTTTTTTGCTTTTATCTGAATTTGCTCAAAAACTAGTCTACTGCTCATGGCAATCTTATCCAGAGTGCCACTTGCTACATTTTCAGCATAATCCAATTAAAAGTGGGGAAAATTCCAATTTAAAAACTTTGAGATAAGAATTATCTGCACAATCTCAGGGAGAATTCAGAGGCCTCAGGACATGCATGTAATTTCACATCTCTCAATCTGAAAAGATTGAATAAGATGTTCTCTGGCTTTTATCTTTGCACTTGCTCATCAGAAAAAATGATTTTCGAGAACTTTAGACAGGCTGAGTCATTCCATGTACAAGTAGACCTCGCAGTTTTAAACATCAGTCTGGAGTAGCTCATGCTGGAAATAGAACTTTTGTCCTTGAGATATTTCTGATTCACTATTGATCACAACGTTCTGCAAGATAGACCTCAGAGGGAAGTTAATTCATGTTGTAGATGTATGCTGATGCAGGTACAGCAGTTGGTTTGTTTTGTTGTTGTTGCCCATTGCTTTAATATACACTAGGCAACCTCTGTTCCATGTCTCCATTGTTGCCGTCATCTCTGGTTGACGCCCTAATTGTTCTTAATCCTCAGGCTTTGTTGGTTTTTGATAGAGCCAGCAACTAAAAGACCAAAACATTTAGCTTTACCAGGATGTTTGGACGTACCGTAACCAGAAGATGTGTTTAGGGTCTGACAGAACATATGGCCACTTTGGCTGTATTCCATTTCCATGCAATGGAATGGTGGAAGGTTTTTTTTTTTTTTTTTTTTTTTAATGAGTAAACATGCACTAGACAGATATCTTTGTCCACACATCACTATTTTTGCTATGTTCCAGTTTTTATTGCTGACAATCGATCGATTTATTTATTAATATTTAAGAAAATTGAATTTACCAATATTACAGTGTGCAAATGGATAAGTGCAGCATAATTCAACATCATAAGTTTAAAGTTTAAAGAATTCAATTCACACGGACTGACCATCACGCAGAGAACACGCGATCATGCCGCATACGTTTCACAAGATCTCACAGCTGCATTCGACTAAGTTTGCAAGGTTTGTGAAATTAAATGTTCATTAGCCTTTCAAATATTTGTTTAAATGATACAAATGTGTATTTGCTTAAAGTTGACACCAAACGAGAAAGTATTATAATGTTTGCCTTTCTATTGCTAATAATATAAAAGCTATCATTATAATACTTTTTGTATACATTAATTCTTTTGTTTAGCTGTTCTGTCTGATTATTAGACAGACTTCTATCTGTATTAGACAGAACTGTTAACAACGCCTGCAAACAAGAGGGAGAATGTGTTACTGTCTTAGTGCCATCAAAATAAAAGTCTGGTGCGCCTTTTAACACGTCGGGCCAAGCAGAAAAACATATCGGCCAATGCGATATTATTGTCTAACTTTTTATTTTATTTAACAGAACAACAGTAAAATTACAATACTAACATGTTGATGGAGTTTTCAGCTTTTATTTTGGCGGAAACGCACAGGAAGACCTCAGTGCTACTTTTTGTTGACAACAGTCTTATTACCAATACGTTGCACATATCGCATTGTCACATGCCTTGTAAAAAAATCATAAAAAATGTGTGAGGAACTGACGAGTAACACGGTTTCAGCACAGATTTTCCTTTGAACTTTGAAGCCTGGTTAACATGCAGATACGTGCGAGTTTGTGCAGCACTGTCAGAATACATGCAATGTATGCGTGTATTAGAAAACATGACATTCTGCAGTTTAGTTACTAATTGTTTAAGGCATTTCACGATTTCGATCATCATACAATAAACCAGCAACAATCACCCCTTCCTCTTCTCATCATGCGATGCTATACTAAACAGTCTCTTGCTGTCGGAGCTTGTAATGATTATTGCATATTTCTCTGACAATTTTAAATGCTTCCACACTGCTGACACCTGTGCTGCATTATAAAGATTTTGTGTCCTCCAGTCTAAGATGATTGTTATTTGATATTGTCACTTCATTATTCGGTACAATTTATTTTAACTTATTCGGCCGAATACTGAGCTTTAATGCATCCTATCCAAATAAAAATTTCCCAAACATACGAGCAGTTAAACAAGTACAGTTACTGCACCTTAATTTATGCCAATTTGTTTTATTTTTCTAAATCTCAAAGCATGACTCGCTACTAGTTGACAAAGATAATAAACAATAAACCGCTCTAGGCAATTTTTCCCATTAGAAGCTTTTTCCCCTCTTATCTTCATTCTTTCAACACCAAACAAGTGTTGTAACCTTTGCCCTTTGTTCATAATGAATAAATAATTAGCATCCCCTCTGCTAATTAGGATTGCTGCTGGTCTCCACTCATTAATTTTTGTGCCCATCAGCCTAAAACTGCAGGAGGGCAGTTTGAAATTAGAGGTCATGCCGTCATTCCTTGCCTCAAAGATGGATGACGATAATGGTGACGGCATGTTTTAATTTTTATTTCTACCTCTCCACTTCGCTCCCGAACAAGTTTGATTCTCCCCACATTCTTAGCCTTGAGCTGTAGCCTTCAACTCTTATTTTCCAATGCAACTAACTGTTATTGTTCACACTAGAAATAAAATTAACAATCAATAAATCGATTAATCACAAACGTCCTCAGTGCACACCTTCAGTCCTGGATAATATGTGTACGTGCCCGTGTATGTGTTTGCTAGCCCTGCTAGACATTTCTTCCATTCCCTTCTGGTTTGATCAAATTGCTAATGATTTCTCTTGGCACTAATGGCCATTTTCACTGTTGTCTAAGTATGTCAAGAAATTTAATGAACGGCAGCTTGTAGAGATGGCTGTGTCTGATATATGTATGCGAGACTATCTGAATGCTGTTAGAACAGAAGGGATTTGTACATGGTTATGCATTAACCCAAGCACCCATCTTCTCTCTGAAGCTCTCAGATAATCGGCCCTCTCAGCGTTCAGTCGCAATTACCTTACTCTGCTGATCACACTCCAACCACCAATTACTGCGCACGCGGCAGCCGTTGTTTATTCAGAAGGTCCTTATGACCAACTGTAGGTCTCCGCACCTGTTTTAATGCTGTCGCTTCTGGGGTTCTTTCATTTGTATTCTAAACACACATTTTCACATGTTTATTTCAGGGTCAATGACCTATAAGATTGTACATGATAAAGAAAGGAACAAAATAAATCCATTATGAATGTAGTTTAAAACGAATTTACAACATTCTATGAATGTACTTTGTTTTATATGGTTTTTAAAAACTTTTCAGTTTGTAGAAGTCACGTGGTGTAACAGTCATGTAAAAAGTAATAACATTGTTCACACATTACTTCTTTTTAAAGTTTTCTCATTTTAATCTTAATTTTTTTTAAAACATCTTCCAGGGTCAATGACAAATAAGGTTGTTTTTGATAAATAAATAAATGGTCTGTTTTCAATACATGTATCGTCCATGTTGTTAAAATGTACTTTGAACATTTTTCTTCTCTTTTAAAGCTGCAGTCCATGACTTTTGGCACTCTAGTGGTTAATAAACACAACTGCATGCGTCTTGACTCTTGTGGAAGAACATTGTAGCCGGAGATACTCCTCTCTGTTTATGTCTAAGACGAATCACGCAGGTATTCCACAGCGGTTCCACCAGTAGCAGTCTGAATGTAAAAACTTACTATGGGAGTACCGTAATGATTTGGGATAAGCCAAAAACACGGTTTGGAAAATGGATCCAAGAGGTACTCATATTATGTTTTGTACATTTTGAACACAAAATAAGACTGCAGCTTTGAAGAAAAGTATATGTTGGCTAACTTTAAAAATGTAATTTGGTATGCACATCTTAAAGTTTGTTCAAGGTTTTTATTAAATATATATTTATTAGGCCTAATTCAAAAATATCAATACCTTTTTCAGGGAGTTGCACCACATGACATTTTAGTTGAATTTTCAATTTTTTGATTCGAACAGCCTGATTCAAATACCTATCTAACAGTCGAATATTCGCGGAGTGTTATTGATTATGCCATTTTGACTATATTGGGCAGCTCAAATGTCTGATTTCACATAGAACTACCAGTTTTCTTCCAATAAGTTAATATACAGCTTATTATGATAAAGCTGTAAGAATCTGAAAAGAAAGAAGCTTCAAATTAATATTTTAAAGTGCGTGAATAAATCCAACCACCCCTATAGATTTATGTTTCACTTTCCACAATCCCTGACTGACAGAGAAGCATCTTTGCGGCAGGGATTTAAAACTGTCAGGCAGAGACTGTTTTTTTTTTTTTAACAGATAGGGTACAAGTGATTTAAAAACATTTCAGCTGGGATATATATTTGTTGGCATATTATTTACCTGATATAAGATTTTTGAGTCAAGCGCTTCATTGTAGTACTACGGTGAATATTGTACAATGCATAATATTAATATGACTGGGACTGTTATATACATACTATTATAATGAGATGACCATTATATTAAAATGCTATGAATTTTTAGAGTTTAGCTGCAGTGTTTCTGCACATTGTTTCGTGAAGAACGCGTCCACAAAAGGAGTTCACATTCAGAGCCCAGCAGATATGTTCATGTGCATTTGGGCCCTTTTTGCAAATAGTCTATAAGTCTTAATATTAACGTTATGTTGTATAAATAACGAAACGTATTCTATATGAAATTATAGGTTGAAACCAATTGATTAAAAACTTGCTATCAAATGTGTCACTTTACTAGTTTACCTCTTGAGCGCGCAGCTCAAAACAGAAATGCAGAACATTCATTTCTAACATTTTAGGCTAAAGTTATAATGAGAGCACGATTGTAAAAAAAACTAATTATGGTTTCGCCGATGTTAAATGTTAGCTATCAGTTCACCAAAACATAAAACATTATTTACTCCGTTTATATCTGCAAGGTGTTCATTACACATTTTCCCTGTGTATTAACGTCAGTAATTGTTATTATGTTAATTTTTATGTATTTTGCCCCACCCCCAAACATATGATTCGATCAGTCGAATATCGGCTAGATTCGAAAATTCCGATTCGACTATGAAAATCCTTAGTCGGGGACTCCCCTAGAAATCACAGAACCAGCTTTATTGATGAGATGTGCATGAAAATAGCATTCGATTATTTGCACATCCCTTTGTTTTTTTTGTAAAGTCAGTTTGGGAACCACTAGAGTAGGCGATAAACACTCTAGGGCTGTCACTTTTAGTTCGAAAATCGATTGCACAATCGATCGGACCAACCAAAAAAAGTTTCGAAAATGAAAATAGGGAATCGATTTTAACCAAATATGTACACTATTAATTTTAAAAGAATTAAACCATTAAAAAATATAGATGTAACAAAACACACAAACAAGCAGAAAAAGAAAATAAAGAATTCCGAAAGTGCAGTATGCCTTGCGAAAGCTAGACAGAAAATACCAGCAATTTTAAGCGCCTACAAGACCCAGTAACGTCGAAAGCGACCTCTCTGCGTTCACACCAAACGCGAATATAGCGTCTGGCGCGAATTATTTCAATGTTAAGTCAATGTAAAGAGGCGCCTGTCTGGAGGTCTCGCGGCTTGGTAGACGCGAATTTGCCTCATATGCGCATCTAGTTACAGGAGATTCTGAGTTATGAAAAGGACCATTGCAAGCTGACCGGTTATGCCCCCACCTTGCGCAGCTGTACCTGAGTGTCCCTGGGACATCAGTGCGATCGGAGCACGTCTTCTCAACAGCTGGACATACAGTGAATAAAAAATGCTCTGCTCTGGACCCCAAAATGTTGATCGACTTGTTTTCCTGTCCAATAAATTTGTAATGGTCCTAGCCTGCATTTCCTTAAGCCTGTCTAGTGCCGTCTAGCCTAAGTGTCGGTTAAAAAAACACACATGACCTGTTCTCAAGTCCATTTAAAGTTAACAGCTGTTTGCAATGGATTGAATCATTATTTAAAATAATCTTGGAGATTTTTGAATTGCCTAAATCATAAATGCAGCTGGGTTGAAGCCTGCAGTGATGTTTTCTTTTGTTATGGCAGCCGTCCCCTCTGCATATAAATTTTTTCGAGAATGTTGCACTCCTGTTGCTGTTCTGCAAGAAACTTCATGTCAATAAACAAGAAATATTGCTGACTTGCGTTTCCAGCACTCTCTTTGCATTCGTCTGTTATTTGACGTTGAAAAAGGAAACTTTTTTTTTTAGACATGGAAAATCGATTTTACAATCGATTCAATGAACACTTATGTCTTAAATATCGAAAATGATTTTTCACAAAAGTGACAGCCCTATTAGACTCTATTAGTTTGGTCTTTTGTGATGCTCTGTGTTCTTGATTACTAATGCCTGTGTAGTATAGCGTTGCACACAAATGATAAAAACGTCCAGCCTCAACTCTTTAATGTCAATTGTGTTAAAATTTGCACAGTGTACCAAATTGAACCATATAAATGCAAAATTCGGATTCATGAGTATATAACACTATCCACGGTATAGCAAAATACATATCATAGTCACTTTCATACTGGTATAGTGCCCTCCCCTAGTCTGAGCAGGTGTAATTTAGCTTGGGTTGGCATTGTGTATTTTACACGAAATTTTAAATGGGCACAAAGCAGCATTAACTGAACTAGGCCTATGTAAAGTCACCTGTTTCCTTTGCAACAAGGCTCTTTTCTTTATTATAATATCAGAACAGCTGTATCGTACTGACATTTATGCTCTCTGGAAAGTATCAGAATAAATACACAAATAAAAAGTTTATAGACAAAAAAATGTGCATTGTTTCATTGACACTTCAGTAGCCTATGTGTAAGCATGCAGACAACGTAGATTCATCTTGTAGGGAGGGGGGCCGCCTGGAGCGCAGAGGTTACAACGATGTCCCCTTGATGCCTGTCGCCTGATGGATAGGCAAGCTATCATAAGCACGCCAACGAATTTTAATCACCCCATCGCAGTCAACACTTCCAACCCTGTTCCCACCTGCCCCACAGCAGCCCACCACTCAAGTGCTTTCATGACACCAGTGTATGCAAATGTGGTCTCTATGGGACCTTTAGTGCATATTAATTTGTCTGAGAGGGTTGATAGTAGCTGTATCTTCCCACTTAGCTAAACTGTTTTCCTCAGCCCGTGTTTTTCCACATCAAGTCCTCCCTTGATGCAGTGGTGTATTTCACACGGGTTTAATGCTTGTCAAAACTGTTTTTCTGATGAGAAATATATGACCTATGAGTCACTGGCATAGCAGTAGCATCACAATCATACTCACGCAACGCAAGATTACTCTTCTTTTTTAGGTACAAGCTTCTCTGCCAGGATTCACGACCACATCCAAACAAAACAGCTGTTTTTTCACAAGCTTTAAATATTTTATTCTAGTGTTCTTTTAGAACAGCTTTCTTGTAAAGCTTATGTTTTGTTGTATAAGCCGATCCCAGCGTGATGGTCAGCTAATACTGTCATTTACATGTTTTTGAGTATGATTTTTTTTTTTTTTTTTTTTTGAGAGAGAGAAGTCAAAACTTGAAATTGCATTATCGCCACATTTCTCTCAAATGGACCATTGATACTCCTAATTAAGATTGTAGATAGAATGTCAATGGTCCATTTGAGAAATAGGTGGCGGTAATGCACTTACAAGACTGCGATCCGCTGTAAAGCAAGAAGACGACGACGCTACATGGCAGGCTGTGTTTTGTGGAGGGGCTCATACAGTTTAGACAATTCAGTTTTATTGTACGTTTTAGCCGTGATTCCCATCTACTTGCATTATAAGAATGATAGACTGGAATGGTTTGACTTAAAAATCTTTGTTTGTGTTCTATGGAAGAAACAAAGTCACATGCATCTTGGATGCCCTGGGGGTTAGCAGATAAACATACATTTTTTATTTTTGGTTGAACTATCCCTTTAAGTCTATGGAAAACCATTGAACGGCCATATCTCTGTAATTGCGCGGTTAATCTGCACCTAATTCGGGGATACCTTTTACGGGTGGTTAAATTCGCGGTTTCTGTGCCGACCGATCTTGCGATCCCCAGGGGCTATCATTGTGCGGATGGTGGCTACCGAGAGGGATCCTCGAGCTGAAGGGATTCCCAGAATTTGTTGGAGATCTTCCGGCGTGTTTGTGAGAGTCAACAGTTTCACTTCAGTAAGGAGGACTCTTGTTCGGTCAGCATTCAAGCGTTGTCTTATTTGACCTTTAAGTGCCCTGCAAAGTGGACTTCAAATTTAATTCTGCCATGATTACGTTACATTCAAAGGCATTAAAGTGTGCCACAAGACGTGAATTTATATTGTATTTACTTAGAGGTATATTATGTCACAGTTCACAATTTTCTCGTAAGTTTCGTCTGTGTGTGAAGACAGTAGCGTGATTCCAAAAAATAATAAATAAACAACAATAATAAAAACAATAAATAATAAATGAAATAAACTTCAACAGAATAAAGCTGAATGGAATTGAATTCAATTCAAGGAATTGAATTGAATAAACTTGGACATTATTGTTCAGTGCATTAATGTCAGGCCCATTTTGGATAATAAAGTTTGTTAAATTGTGTAAAAACTCACCACATTATTTCCTTATATATGTATCAGTATCGGCCCCGAAAACCCATATCGGTAATGTAAATGATAACACAAATGTCATTTTTGGGTGAACTTTAAGTAAACAAATTCGATGTCTTTAACGGGTTTGGAATGCAAAATGAGTATTGTGTAAAAGAAATACCTCCATGTACATTTTCCCCTGCACAAATAAATAGAAAATTGCGTGCAGGTGAACCCAAAATCAAGCTAACTATGCAAGTCTTCCAGAAGTCTAGTAGTTGATTTTGAAACCTCACTAGTTCCAAGCTCCTGGATGTTCCCAATGATTTTTAAAAGAATTCCTCTCTGATGAACTGTAGTGAGTGTGGAAGTGTTACTGTGGAGGGTAGTGAAATAGACAGAGTGGGGAAAGGAGGGGTTGAGTACGTTAGCTTGTGTACACACGTACGTTGTTGTACAGAGAGGGAGAGAGAGGGGAGGATTGGAGACAGTTGATAGACGCTGCTTGCTCTAGGTGCTCTGTGTTACTTGGGTTTCAGTAGCAGAGCGCCAGCGAGCGGCTCTCTCCATTTCTGTTCCTTTCTCTCAGGGGCTGTGGTGAGGATCAGAAGACATGCTTTGATATTCCACTCTCGTACCCGAGTTCCTGTCACATGCCCAGAGTCGGACTCTCTCTCAGTAACATGGGCTTTTTTCCCCGGTCTCTCTACAGTGTGTGTGTTTCTGTGTGGGCTGTTTTCGCTGCTGCTCCTAGCGCGCTGGTGCGCGATGTGTGTTTATGTCTCCACCATGCCGAACGGCCCCAGCAGCAGCCTCTGCTTGCCTGAGTTACGATACTGCTTGTGTTTCCCCTGCACAGTTCTGCTCCAGCACGGCGCCGATCCCAACATCCGCAACACTGACGGCAAGTCTGCCCTGGACCTGGCTGACCCGTCCGCTAAAGCTGTTCTCACCGGTGAGTGCTGCAACCTTGTCTTCTCCTTTTTCTTTCTTTGTTTCATCAGTGTTATTGTCTTTGATCATCTGCAGTTTGTTCCTGTCTGATACTACGTCTGCACAGCTTTGAAATGGAGCAGTGTTATGCATCAGTATTTCCACGTTCGGTGTGCTTGTGTAAAGTGAGACTGTTGTTGTCCTTGAGCGCTTCTCTGCCTGTGTGCACTCTCTCCGTATTAGGGATGGGTGACTATATAGAATATCCAGGATTTATTTGCGATTATTTTAAAATAAAAATACGTTTTGAGGAATTTAATGCTGTTTATTAATAGTTTTGCGTCTTTCTTTCAAGAGCTTAGTGTGAATAAGCTTCATTTGCGAAAGATTTTTAGAGTTATGTATGATTCGTTTCTGTGTTGTGACTTGATTCAACAATTTGTTGACGTTTGTTTGTGTATTTGTAAAAAGTGTTTGTTGATAATTATGACTGTTTATTAAGATTATCACATCATCCAATATACAGTGTTCACTTGGACGACTATTAGAATCTTCCCAATTTGTTCATAATTTTACTTTGCACAGATTTATTGATTTTATATTTTGAGTAAAATATTGTGTAAAACTATTTTTCTTTAAATCTCCGCAAATTTGAGCAAATTTTTGTTTTCTAATAAAAAACAGTGTGGAAGGCATAGTGTGAATTATGCTATTTATTGTTCAGTTTAAAAATTGAAATTACTTGGCTGTTTGGTTGAAATGGTTCACTTAAATTTCACCACTTTTGAAATGTATAAATATTTTTATTTAAATAGATTTATATATTGCAAAATTATATTTAGCTATTACACCATGTTTTTTTTTTTTTTTACACCACTTTTACACATAAATATTGAACCAGCATATCACAACTTAGTAAAATCTCCATTGGTCAACAAATTGATAAAATAATCACTACACTTAGCCCCGCACTTTGTATTGTTTGGAGAAGAGATTCAAGTATATTCAGGCTGTACTGATCTATTACATGGTCCTCTTAGACACATTCTGATTGTGTTTACAGTTAGTTGCATCATTTCCTGTTTGGTAAATACATCAGTTATAAGGGATGTAGAAAGCATTTCGTCAGCAGAGTAATTCTCCAAACTGACAATACAATTATTATAGTAGTAAAACTTCACTCTTCAGCTCTCACAGAAATACTGCAGCAGTGATGCATTATAAAACGTTCTATTTCTGAATAATCTTGATTGAAGAACATTATACATTGATACAATAGCTGGCCGCATAACAGTTGTTCTTCATTTCTCACATCATGTATTCAGAAAATAATTCTGTAATTAAATATACATCAGATCTCAGAAAGCAAAATCAAAAGAATCAGAAGGCTTATTCAAGTGGTATTGAAGGTTCTTTATTGAGCTCTGAGGTTCCTAGAAAAACTTTAACAGTTGTGGAACCTTTTCATTGCAAAAGAGGTTCTTTAGATTACTATAGCCGCGTTTCCACCGCAGGAACTTTACCCAGGAACTAGGGACTTGGTCCGGTACTTGGTGTGTTTCCACCGCAGGAACCAGGAACTAAATAAAAGTTCCGGGTAAAAAAATGCCCCCCAGAAAGTCCCTGCTGGCGAGGTGGTACTTTTTTAAAGTTCCGGAACTTTCGGGGGCGGCACTTTGGCGCTAAACATGCTGATTGGTTGAGTTCACGCAGCATTGGTTGAGTTCAACCACCATTTATTCGGATCAACATTTTCAAAATATTACTGTTATTGTGTCATGAAATGTAATTTTAAAAGTATTTCAGGCGAGAATGTACTTGTTTGAAACTCAAATCTGTTGTTTATTTATAAAGACAGCGCCTATTTAAAAATGTGTTTCGCCGATCTCGTAGACGGTGAGCTCCACTCAATCAGCGGGAGCTCAGTCCTCATGTATCCGCAGAGAGCAGCCTCTCCTGGGATAGACCTTCTGATATGCGCCGCTGGCTCTGATGTGTCTTTAGTGGTTAAAACATAACATATAATTCAGCTGCGGGGTAAATCTAACAGGTTTTCTTTGGTCTGTATTCAATTTATCTATATGTAAAAATGAAAATAAAAAGGCAAGTCTATATAATATTTATTTCATTGTAATGGCTGTATATAACGTTACACTTATCCCTGAACTAAGTACATTTCTGCAGCTGTTATTATGTTTAAATGAAAATGAAAGGAGGCAGTGGTATTTTATATCCTATTCCGTTTTATTGTAAATATACTGAGGGGAAAATTGCAGTAGCCAAAGCCATCTGAGTTCACGCAGCATTGGTTGAGTTCAACCATTTATTCGGATAATTTTCAAATATTACTGTTATTGTATCATGAAATGTAATTTTAAAAGTATTTCAGGCGAGAATGTAGTTGTTTAAAACTCAAATCTATGGTTTATTTATAAAGACAGCGCCTATTTAAAAATGTGTTTCGCCGATCTCGTAGACGGTGAGCTCCACTCAATCAGCGGGAGCTCAGTCCTCATGTATCCGCAGAGAGCAGCCTCTCCTGGGATAGACCTTCTGATATGCGCCGCTGGCTCTGATGTGTCTTTAGTGGTTAAACATAACATATAATTCAGCTGCGGGGTAAATCTAACAGGTTTTCTTTGGTCTGTATTCAATTTATCTATATGTTAAAATGAAAATAAAAAAGGCAAGTCTATATAATATTTCTTTCATTGTAATGGCTGCATATACACATTTCCCTGACCTAAGTACATTTCTGCAGTTGTTATTATGCTTAAATGAAAACGAAAGGAGGCAGTGGTATTTGATATCATATTTCGTTTTATTGTAAATATACAGTAGGGAAAATTGCAGTAGCCAAGACGAGCTGACTGAAGTTATCAAGTATCATATATATATATATATATATAGTATATAGTTACGCTGCTGTTTATAGATTTACCGGACTTGCGTAGTTGCAGACATCACACTCCCCAGTCGAATGCACAAAGTCTGAACTAACTACCGAGGATGCACGTCCAAAATCAGCGTACTTTTTTTTTTTTTTTTTTTTTTTTTAAATCAGAGGTACTTTGTATTGAGAAACGCGCGCAGACCTACGTCACCAGTCATTTGCCTAATCTACCCGGTACTTTACACCACGGTGGAAACGCAGAAAGCAACAGGTCTGGGGGGAAAAAGTTCCTGGGAAAAAAAGTTCCTGGTACAAATGTTCCGGGTAATTTCGGTGGAAACGCGGCATATGTTAAACATAAAGAAAAAACAATTTCTTAAAAAAAAAAAAAAAAGGTTATTTGGGGAACCCCAAAATGTCTTTATAGTGGAAAAAAGGTACTATAGATTATTAATATGTTCTCCACGAACACATTTTTTTTTTCTAAACTCTTTGTGGTTCCATGAAGAACCTTTAACATCCATGGAACCTTTCCATTGCACAAAAGGTTCTTTATAGTGGAAAAATTTTATTTATTTAGAGTATTAAAATATTCTTCACATTAAGATTTTTTATGGAAAGCCATAAAAATGATGGTTCCAGGGCATAGCATTTCAAGGAGTGTGCTTATGGTATAGAATCACTCAAAATGCATGCATTAGAAATTATATGTAAATTATGAGATTTGCTGTGAAAATCAGTTTTTTGATCCACTTCTTAGTCTAACAAATCAGAAATAATGTGAAAGGTATAAATGGCAGCTCCTGGTGTGAGTGACAGAGGTGATGTGTTTGGTTTTGCGTGTATAAATAGAGTAGGAGGCAGAGCCCTAGTCTCTCGAGTATTTCAGATAATTGTTATAGATCCGCTTTTCCTGCCTGGCTACCTGACCCTGCCTCTCGAGCCTCCCATCGTATGTCTAGAAATATTGAAGAGCGGTGTTCATTTCATTCTTAATCGTAGTTTTTTTTTACCAACCTAAGCCCTAATTACTGACTGAAATATTCACTTAGAAGCTGAGCAATGTGGATCGATTCACATTTTTTGTTTATCTGCTCGATGCTAGTTTCTCTCCTCTCACGTTGGTTTTGCTAATTTGAATGTTGCTTGCACAAATTACGTTGTGAATTAGCTGCTTTGCATCACGGTTGCCAAAAGGCGAGATGTGAGAGGTCTGATGCGTCCAACCATCTGTAAGTGTAGCTACTTTTTCTTTAAACAGGTTTAGAATAAACCTCCTGGGCATCAAGTCCATCTTGTTGTTACAGCTTAATGATCGCGCATAATATTTTGTTTAGCTCATTTCAGCTGTATGATTGGTTATTTATTGCACGTTTCAAAAGAGTGCTGTGCTGTGAAGCTGCTTATCGGCTGCTTAATTTGTTCGAGCATCCTGTTTGGTTTTGTTGTTGGATGGAGGCTTTCCAATGCACGGTCTGTTGAGTAGTGTTGTTTTTGGCAGCCTGTTTTAATTTGAGTTTTAGTCTTGTAGTTTTTATTAGTCTTGTCATTTTAGTTTTTATTAGTTTTAGTCATGTTCATACTCTTTTTTTTTTTTAGTCTAGTCATATTTCAGTCATCTAAAAGTCTGATCATTTTAGTCTTATTTTAGTAGGAATTATCCATTACTATTTTCGTCTAGTTTTAGTCTATGAAAACTGATGACATTGAGTCTGAAAATTGCACTTCAGTCTCTTTTTAGTAATGCAATTCTATTTAACCCAGCGAGTATAGTATAAGTACCTAGTAGTATAGGCGGAATCAATTTTCTTTTAGCTGAACCCATTTCCAACAAAGTTAACTTATTATATTATTGTTAGCTTATAGACTCAAGAATACATCCATTCCGGACGCGGAAGACTCTCTGATTTGAATTTACAACATTTCTTTTACCAACCAAACATGTTAGAAGTGCACACATCAATCCATTTCTCTGTGTCAGACTTAACTTTGTTTGTCGTCGTCATCTAAATAAAGCTGCGAGTGGGGCTTGAGGACGTAACATCGACCTCTGCGCAGTGCAACCTGATGCGGCCCCTGAAGTGAGACACAGGAAACAGAAATACTGCAGATTAATAATAATAACGTGACTTAACGAGACAAGTAACATTATAACATATCGTTTCATCTAGTTTTGGTCAATGAAAATTAAGAGACATTTTAGCATAGTTTTTATTTTGTGAACCACATTTAGTGTCATTTTTATTCATCAAAAATATTGCATTATACATTTAATTATAGTCATCATCACATGACTAACATTTACGGTGCATCTTGTCTAGTATTTATCACGTTATAAAGGTTTGTTGACGACGATATTTAGTCATCATTTTTTGAAGTTTTTGAAAACCAGCACAAATTGTAGCTACTAACAATTTATTTTTTGAACATCCCTTGTGTATTTAGGCTATATCCGTTATAGGAGATTCTTAAACTGTGGCAAAGTTTTTGCGCGGTCTCCAGAGGGGTGCTTTGTAAACATTAGAGTTCAGATTTTTGTTATTTATGAGGATAGGGATAATTTGGTGTAAACATGTCTCTGCTTTGGTCTTGTGTTGTGGGTCTGGGTAATGATGAAAAAAAAAAAACTTCTAAAAACACTGTAAAAACAAAATAATTCCCATCCTGCTGCATGGATATCGAAATACCATCTTATTCTTCAGATTCTGATGAATAAATTACTCAGTAATTTAAACAGAGAATGCCTAATCATTACTTGCTGAAGTGTTCAACAACACAAAAGTTTACAGTCAGATTAGAATTTTTTTTTTATTTTTATTTTTTTACTTTATTTAGATTAGGGAATATTAACTTAGTTTTCCCCCAATAAACTCCTAATGTGCTGTGTATTTAAAGTAAATAAGGTAGTTATTTTAGTTATTTATTTGTAATTAATTTTACGTATGGGGTAGATTTAGGGGATCTAAAATATGATCATGCAGAACAAATCATTAACATGTGCTTTAAAAGTACTAATAAACATTTATTATGCTACTAATATGCATGCTAATGAGCAACTCATTAACAGTGTATAGTGTTCTCTGAAAAAAGTGTTAACTGAAAAAATATAATTGCCATCACAGGAACAATAATAATAAAAATTAAACATTTAATTTAACAATTTTTCACAATATTCCAATATTTATTTTATCAAATCAATGCATTTACTTTTGATGCATTGCACTTTTAATTTAATTTAATATAATACATGTAAAACTATTTCCTCAAGGACTTGAAAGCTAGATTTTCTTAGCAGGGCTGTTTCAATGATTATATAATGCTTAACAGATTATTAGCTAATGTTTATTCATGTTGTAAGGAAAGTCATTAGTATTCATTGCTTCATATGTTGTCTTCACGGATCCCTGGTTGAAAACGCTGGCTTTCAGAGAACACCAGAGTAGACAGTTTGATTCATGCCTATATTTGACATCTAAAATAGCACCCATGTGAAACCAGCGCCTGTATGAAATGACAGATTTTGAGGGACCTTCAACTTGACTTTGATCATGTGGTAATGCCTCTGCCATCATATGATGTCTTTTACAAAGACAAAATGTTCCTTTAATTTGCATTAGACACACTTGCACTGTAGCTTTTTGTGAAATGATTAATTACTACAGTAGTACCGTGCACGGCGTTCCACACTGATTCATTTTGTGTTTCTGCAAGTATCTGTTTTCATTTATTTATTCATTTATGAGCCGTTTTATTCTCGCTATAACACTGATAGCTCAGATAGCTGTTAGCTCAATTGTGTGTGCGAATGTGTAATTGTATAATGTATTTGTGAGCCACACACTTTGGCTGGGGGTTTTAAGAGCGTCTGTGATTTGCAAGAATTGCACAAAAAATGCCAGTGCAGAACAGCAAATATTTCTGGCAGAACACTACCATCTTAAGTGCTGATAAATGTATGTCCTGTATAGGAAAATTGCCCGCATTCTCCACTGTATTTTCGAATGGCTTCTGGATAGAAAGAGAGTTTAGATGTGATCTTTAACGTGACGCTTCTAATACTAGACATGGAAAGATGGAAATGTGAGATTTGATTGAAAAATGTAGACCTTGTTAAGTGAGGTGTACATTTCATATGTAGGTTTATTTCCTAAATAATGAAGCATGAGATTGCGACTGTTAACTAAATCAGTTTTATTTTGCCATTCTCGAACGTCAAAGTTCACCTCATCCCTGGTAATATACTGTAATCAGAAGTGAGTAAATTTCTCTATTGTTACAGGCTTGATGAATCCAATTTGCTCCGCTTGTTCGTTTTCCAGAGATTAGTTCATAACACATCAGATAGCCGCTGGCGTATCATCCTCTTGCCATGATGAACATAACACCGTTCATTTAGTTTTGCTTGACTGACTTTCAAGAGGTGCTATTCATTAAACCCGCTTCCTATGTTAAAAACGAAGCTATTTTGAATCAATGCAAGTTCAATTTGACATACAAACAAAAAATCTTCTCCTTAAAGAGCGAATCCCACAGTGAGGCATCTGAACGATGACTCTGACATTTCTGTGTGTAATGGAAAGATGTTTGAAGTGCGAGTGCCCTCCAGCACAAAAACAGTGCAAGAAAGCCGAGTGAATGTTCTTATGAGATATAGACCTGAATCGGTAAGCTAGTGGACTGCTACAAGGCTTCAAAACGAGCCCTTTTAACTTTTATTTCTCGCCTGTTTTTAGAACGTCTTTCTCAGGGACTAGAACTTCTGTGCTTTTATATTGCTCACTATTGTGGGTGCTTTATTCTTTTTTTTTTTCCATGTGTGTTCCTTTCCATCTAAAAATGGATTCATGTTGATCATATTACTCCGAGAAATATAGAGTCTAAAATGGAAAATGTGAAGGGGAATGCAAAGTCACTGAAGGCCTCGGATGGTGTTTTCTGAGGGAAGCAGTGCTGGAACTTGGGGGGAAAAGAAGTATAAATAGAAGTTAGTGTGTTGATGCAAAATTCAAGTGTGGCATTTCCATAAATAGTAAATTATTTAGCAAAATTTTGTTTATAATTTTTTTTTTTCTCTCTGGAACAACTATTAATGTTTTTGTTTTTCACCAGTCAAGTGACTTTACAAGCCTCACAGTGCTTTGAATATCCATTTAGATTTTCATCGTACCGAATGAAAAATATTTAGCCTTTGAAATCTTCTGAAGAATTACAGTCATGGTCCACTTTTTAAAGCTTGAATGTTTTTCAAGTGAGTGGGAGAATATTTGTCTTATAGCAGCACACCCATACCCTAGACGATCTTTGAAAACCCAGCGTAAACATAACCGGAAAACCCTTGTGTGTCATTTTAAATATTTAGGACCAAGGAAAGAGTAGGATATTTGCCAGCCAAACAAAATCTTTTTGCTTGTTTACTTTTTTAATACAATAGAAAAATTCATTAATTTGATAGTCTTGCCGATTTGTTCCCTAGAGGAGTTTAAAACATACAATAGCGCATCTTTTTCAGTCTAATTTGAGTGACCGCAGAGATTTTTTTCATCACGTGTGTTACCTCAGGTGAATATGTGGGTATGCATACATTTAAATAAATTAGCATTCTTTAAGCTATGACAGATCCAACTGTTTTCTCTTTTTATTGTATCATAATGCCCAACCTGTGTTTCTAAATGTATCTGTAAAAAAGCACTAGTTTTATCTCTCAGCCATCATCATATGCAGTATTTCTTTACAGTCTATAGGATTACACAGAAACAGTTGTGTAAATGTATAGTCGGTTTTAATCTTGCGTGGTCCGAAACTAATGCTTCTGACCTTCAGGACCAAGAAAGTGAGGTTAAATCGCATTATAGCGAGTTTAATGAAGTGCCAAGAGCCCCAGATCAGTCTGGTTATTGACGCGTCTGTGGATCTGTGTGCTCCGGGGCTGACTGCATTCTCTAGAATCTAGAATCTCTCCCCATTAGGAAACCATGCAGTGCTTTATAGATTAGTTCAGTTATTTTAAAGATTTAGCGAAATAGTTGTTGATCATCTTCACTTGGCTTTTACTGTTTAGTTGCATTTTATGTATTAATTCAGATAAATTACATCAAGGAACCATTGTTTTTGCCTAATGTTAGGTTTACTGTAGAACCTTCAGTTCACTAAAGTGAAGTATTATATATGGCAGGTTTTTTTCTGTATAGAAAATTATGAGGTGGCTACCTTCGCAAAATTTTGTACCGCCCTTGGTTGTCGACAAAACTCTGGCAGGCAGTCACGTGCAAGCATCACTGAATTGCTTCCATTAGAACTTATTAGTTCATATTTGGAAAAATACTGATATTTTTATACAAGTTTACTTGATATTTCTTTAAATAGAATCATAATTTCTATTAATTTTCCACTGATTTACGCAATCTGTTTAGCATAAACTCATAATACGGGATCATATCTCATGAGGTTCCTTTTACTACACACGCTGAACTGCGCGCAATGCTTGCGGTGATTTCAACATCTGTCGTCTCACTTAATGAGGATACAAATACATAAACAACATCTCCAGAACTGATTGGTAAATACTCATGAAGAGTCACTTCATGAGTATTTTACCATTTCATTTGAGAAAAACTAGCGTCATATGATTTACACACAGAAGGTATTCACTCAACCCGGCAAAATATATTTACAAAAATAAAATTTATATTTGTGTGTATATATATATTTATTTATATATATTTTAATATATTTAAAAATATAATTTATTCCCGTGACGACAAAGCTGAATTTTCAGCATCATTATTCCAGTCTTCAGGGTGAAAACAATTATGAAAAATAATAATATTTGTATTATCAATGATAAAAATAGTTGCACTGCTTCATTATTACTAATATTACTTAATATTAATATATACATACTATCTTATTTTTTATCAATTTAAAGCAAATTTAATTAAAAATAAATAAATAAATAAATAAATAACTGACCTTAAACTTTTGAATGGTATTGTAGAAGGATTTTTTTTGTGTGTGTATATATATGAAAGTGACGTGTTTAACTTGATTTACTTTAGCAGTTAATTGAAGTGGTCCTGTGATGTAAAAAAATAAAATAAAAATACGAGTTCATGTAAGTGTTACAATAATAGGAATCTATAAAGGGTGCATGATATAATTACAAAGTGCTGTTATAATTATGTTGTATATCATGTCACACTGCAGTATTTGTCAACTTCCCAGAAGTAGTTCATGTCAGTTCCCTTCCTGGTACAAAAGAGGGATGCACTGTCACATAATTATCTGTCCACCTATCTCACAGCAGACAGCTTGACTGCTCATTACTCAGGATCCGGAGTATGAATGCAGAACACAATAAAGCAAAAATAGGCCTAGTTCTGCACCACTGCTTTACTTTGTTTTTGAGAACCTTCTGGTTCTTTGCATGATGTCTTGACATCCAGCCTGGTCTCCACTTGGAGAGGACAGATGGCTGGGCCTCATGGCTGGTTTGAACTGCTGCTTGGCATCACATAAACAACCTCGGCCATTTTTACAGCTTGTCAGGACATCATCTTTGCTCCACTGCTCTGCTGATGATCACCTGGTAGGGCCGGGCGAGATGACGATGGTGCATTGCAATCACAGAAATGTCCCGAACAGTACTTTATGACTGCTCATTCAGCTGCTGTTTTTACTCTTTTGTTTTTACCTTGAGTGTTATATAACATGAAGCTGTTTTTGTACTGATGACAGACCTATTAATTTGTTGTGAATAATCGTACCTTTTGGTTTGCCTCCAAGTTCCAAAAATAATCAAATTGAGATGCAGTACCAGGAACGGGCATTAATTTACCACACGCTTATGTAATATATAATACATTTTTGATTTGAATTTCCAACAGAATATCTGTATTTTGTTTGTTTGCTTTTTTTGGTCATGCTGCCCAATCAGTTTTAGTTAGAAAGTACAGAAATGAAATGTATGAAAAGATAGAGGAAGAGCCGAATAAATTCCTTTGTTTATTTTCTCACCTATGTGCTTTCAACTCCACCCAGCTCTCTTCAATTTTAGTTCTAAAATAAATCTAAGATAAATCCTGTTTGACTGTAGTTCTTTTAGATATTTCCAGGCTTCTTTGAATTTTAGGGCTCCTCTTTCGTCTGAGTTTGCTATCATATTATTATGAACATATTTTTCCCAAAGTGAATTGAAAAAGTCTCTAGCTGTTTTAAGAGCCCTATGATATGTTGCAACATAAAAACAATCTGTAGTGCAAACATCTTGAAAAGCTCTCAGCACCAGAGTAAAGAGGGGTTGTTTGCTTAATCTATTCAGCATAATATCCTGCCTCTCCCTTGCCAGGATTTTAGCAGGAAAATAAAACTGGCTGCAGTTTTATTTATAAGATTTACTTTTTCATTGCAGGCAGTCTCTTCCCAGTCAATTATATCTAGCAATTGATCCATAGCTTGTGTCCGTCTGGGTGGGTCAGATAATCCCTTATATCCTCTGCGTATGTCTGCTGCAAAGGCCTTTCAGGTTGTGTTTGGTTATATTAACAACTGTAAATCGTGAACCTCTAGGCCAAGTTGTAACCTTTGTCCTGTTTGGAGCACAGAATCTGAAGTTCACAACTTTTACTGTTTGAATGGTAGTTCATTTCACGGTGCTGGCCTCAGTAACTTCCATAGTATTTTTTTCCTACTATCAAAGTTAGCAGGGACCAGCAACTGTTTGGTTACTAGGGCTGTCACTTTTGTGAAAAAATCATTTTCGATTTTTAAGACACAATTGTTCCATTGAATCGATTGTAGAAAAAAAAAAAAAAAAGATGTTTCCTTTTTATAACGTCAAATAATGGACGAACGTAAAGAGAGTGCTGGAAACGCACAAGTCAGTAATATTTCTTATTTATTCGCATGAAGTTTCCTGCAAAATAACAAACCGCAATCAAAATCTCAAAATCTCCTGTAACTAGATGCGTGAATGAGGCGAATTCGCGTCTACCGCACCGCGAGACCTCCAGACAAGCATAATCGTGTCTACATTGACTTAACATTGAAATCATTCGCGCCAGATGCTCTATTCGCGTTTAGTGTGAACGCAGATCAGGTCGCTTTGATTTCCTATTTTAATTGTCCAAACTTTTTTTGGTTGGTCCCATCGAATGTGCAGTCGATTTTCAAACTAAAAGTGACAGCCCTATTGGTTATCCACATTTTCTCAAAATGTATTAGTACAGGTTCGGGACAACATGAGAGTGATTACATGATTTTTAGATTCGATTTTTAGTACTATTAGTTTGCTGTCACTAATATACTGGCACAGAGAGTTTTTCTCTCAACTGTTTACTGTAACTTTAGACATAACAAACTGTGTTTATATCTAAACCTTGTTTGCTTTTGACAGAATTAGTGCAATTAGATGTGAAAGTTTAAATAGTTTAACTTTTTAGTTAACCGGCAAGGCTTTAAAGCACATGCAAATAATGTACTTTTGTGATTGTGAACCGCAGTGTCCCATGAAATAATTATTATTAGTTCTAATCTATATATATATATATATATATATATATATATATATATATATATATATATATATATATATATATATAATTTTTAAAACATTTGTTGTCATATTTATTTCAAGACCTCAATATTTGTTTGTTTTATTTAAATATGTATTTTCTTTTCTGTCTTCCACTAAAAGTTTTATTCACTACTGTCTCATAAGAGTCATTCATTCATAAATTGAACTACAAAGGTCTTAGTGTAGATTCAGTTGTGGCTTGTTGCCTCCGAGCATTTTAGTATGTTTCATCTGTATCGGAATATGAATTCACCTTCTATCATTGATTTCTGAAAACAGGCAGAAACCATTCTGAATCATTTAAAATGGTTCTGGAACCCTAGGCACTGGTGACTTATGCCGCGTTTCCACCGAAATTACCCGGAACATTTTTACCAGGAACTTTTTTTCCCAGGAACTTTTTCCCCCCAGACCTGTTGCTTTCTGCGTTTCCACCGCGGTGTAAAGTACCGGGAAGATTAGGCAAATGACTGGTGACGTAGGTCCGCGCGCGTTTCTCAATACAAAGGACCACAAAAAAAAAAAAAAAAAAAAGTATGCTGATTTTGGACGTGCATCATCGGTAGTTAGTTCAGACTTTGTGCATTTGACTGGGGAGTGTGATGTCTGCAACTACGCAAGTCCGGTAAATCTATAAACAGCAGTGTAACTATATATATATATATATATATATATATATATATATATATATATATATATATATATATATATATTATATTTGATAATTTCAGTCAGCTCGCCTTGACTATTGTAATTATCCTCACTGTATATTTACAATAAAACGAAATAGGATATCAAATACCACTGCCTCCTTTGGTTTTCATTTAAGCATAATAACAGCTGCAGAAATGTACTTAGTTCAGAGATATGTGTATATGCAGCCATTACAATGAAACGAAATATTATATAAATTTGCCTTTTTTATTTTCATTTTAACATATAGATAAATTGAATACAGACCAAAGAAAACCTGTTAGATTTACCCCGCAGCTGAATTATATTTTATGTTTAACCACTAAAGACACATCAGAGCCAGCGGCACATATCAGAAGGTCTAGCCCAGGAGAGGCTGCTCTCGGTGGATACATGAGGACTGAGCTCCCGGTGATCGAGTGGAGCTCACCGTCTCTGAGATCGGCGAAACACATTTTTTAAATAAGCGCTGTCTTTATAAATAAACCACAGATTTGAGTTTTAAACTACTACATTCTCGCCTGAAATACTTTTAAAATTACATTGCATGACACAATAACAGTAATATTTTAAAATGATCCAAATAAATGGTGGTTGAACTCAACCAATGCTGCGTGAACTCAGATGGCTTTGGCTAAAGCAATTTTCCCCTCAGTATATATACAATAACACGAAATAGGATATAAAATACCACTGCCTACTTTCGTTTTCATTTAAACATAATAACAGCTGCAGAAATGTACTTAGTTCAGGGATATGTGTATATGCAGCCATTACAATGAAACGAAATATTATATAAATTTGCCTTTTTTATTTTCATTTTAACATATAAGTAAATTGAATACAGACCAGAGAAAACCTGTTAGATTTACCCCGCAAATGAATTATATTTTATGTTTAACCACTGAAGACACATCAGAGCCAGCGGCACATATCAGAAGGTCTGTCCAAGCTGAGGCTGCTTCTCGGCGGATACATGAGGACTGAGCTCCCGCTGATTGAAACACATTTTTAAATAGGCGCTGTCTTTATAAATAAACATCAGATTTGAATTTTAAACAACTACATTCTCGTCTGAAATACTTTTAAAATTACATTTCATGACACAATAACAGTAATATTTTGAAAATGTTGATCCGAATAAATGGTGGTTGAACTCAACCAATGCTGCGTGAACTCAACCAATCAGAATGTTTAGCGCCAAAGTCCCGCCCCCGAAAGTTCCTGAACTTTAAAAAAGTACTACCTCGCCAGCAGGGACTTTCTGAGGGGCATTTTTTTATCCCCGGAACTTAATTTAGTTCCTGGTTCCTGCGGTGGAAACACACCAAGTACCAGGCCAAAGTCCCTAGTTCCTGGGTAAAGTTCCTGCGGTGGAAACGCGGTTTTAGACCCAGATTTGAGGGAGATCCTTCAGCAGAACCTTTTGTAACTTGGGAATTTGATGTGAGACATATCTCATTGATCTGGGGCCATTTTTACCCAGGAGCTCAAGGACCAGCGTGAGATCTTTTTTCAGCCCACCTGTGGAGCTTCAGATCAAGGGAGTCTCTGTTTATCTCTGAATAATTAATGTTCTCCTGAATTATCCACTCCTGTCTGCAGTATACAGAGCACCCAGAAGCCCAGCAACAAAGCTCATTATGTGGAATGAAATCCAGATTTATAATTTTTCTTCTATACCTTTTCCCCTCATCAATGCTCTTAACACAATAAAAAAACCTTGTTTTGTATGCAGCTCAACGGGTTACTGCTTACAGCCACTCGCTTTCATTATACTTCAATGCTTTGTGCAAAGACCCGAACATTTAATCTATCATCAATCTGAATTTTATTCAACCCTTAGTGAGAATCTTAGCTAAAAGGAAAATTAGAATTTTATAGCTCAACAGGTAAAGCAAGGCACTGAAAACTCTAAGGTTGTGGGTTTGATTCCCAGGAAGCACATTTACTTAAAGTACACTCTGAAGTTGCCTTGGATAAAAGCTTCTGACACATTCATTAATGTAACGTGAGAATGCATGTCGGTAGTATCTAGCATGATGTTCTGTTGATTCTCACTTACTCTGATCATGTCTGAATATACTCTCCCAGCTCCATTTATACCATGTTTTTCCTCTAGTGTTTTACAGCTTTTAGATTTTTTTTTTGATAAAAAAATACATTTCCTGTGGCTCTCTTTAGGGAAAAAAAGGGGAAAACTCATTAATTTTTGCTGATAAAGCACCCAGAGGAGCTTCGATAATGGGAGTTCACAGAGCCATTTTACAAAGAGGGATATCTGAGGCAACATTAACTTCTATTAATTACTTAGCTTAATGGTCAGAGCTTTCTTGTGGGCGTATAAAGCTGATCAATCCTCTACACTGGACACTGGACACTGGGCTGTTAAATCAGTGTAATCAGCCCCTCTGTCTTACTGGGCCAAACTGGGGTGTAATAAGTCTTAAGAGTTGCCATTTTATGATTCCTATTAAGATTCTATCATCAGGCATGCAGGCAAAGATTTGTTCATGGACTTTATAATTGTTCCATAAATACCAGTTCAAGCTCTTATTAAAAACTGATCATATTAAATTGTTTTCTGAAGGATCATATGACATTTCAGTTTGCCATAACATGAATAGATTGCATTTTAGAAATAGAAAACAGTATAAACTTTAAAGAAAAAAACTGTCATTATCATCGCCATCATATTCATCATTCATTTATTATATATATAATTGTTCTATAATTAAAAAAAAATAGAAATAATTATATTTTAAATATTTTTTGGAATAAAATTTAATTTCATGTGTAATTTAAATACAATTAACTAAATGCAGTTAAATATTTTTGTTCAATGTTTTTATAATTTGAGAATTACAGCTTGATTTGAAATTATGCATAAAAAGTAAATTTATGATTTATATTTTTATGTATAAATGCAAGGTAAAAAAATGTGTGTGTGTATTTATGTTCTTGTGATTTACTTTTTTTTTTATTATTATTTATCCAAAATTTCAATTCTGGGTCTGGGACATGGCATGATAACGGTCTATACATACATAGAATATAAATGTATGATTTGAAAAATAAAAATGATCAATAAAGGCATAGTAAAATGTTCAATCCAAGACAATTTTAGTGTATACTTTATAGAAAATAATAACAATCCACTCTGAAACACAAAAATGCCCAAAGTTGAAGAACCACCTGTTTATTAAGTCAGAGCAGACATATTTTAGTACAGATTTTTTGCAGAACTGCCTCTCTGCTGTTGTTGTAACAATTGACATGTCTCGGGGAGTCTTAACGATTTCCACTCCTATTTTCCACTTTTCAGATTTGCTTCTGTACCTGGATTTCATGCACTGCGGTCTTTTATCTTCCTCTGTTTGCCGATTCCTGCTAGATTAGCCCAGTTTAAGATTATAAACGTGCAGAGTCTTATTGATCCTGACAGTACATGCTTGTGTAGCGCAGATCTCATTTGATGTCCAGATTAGCCAAGGTCAGTTACAGATCCACGAGGATATCGCTGCCCTAAAGAGCCCAGACTTGCCAGTTCACATTACCGTAACTCACATACTGCAGTATTTCTTGTCTTACATAAGGAAAACAGAGTTTGCTGGCAGACTGTGATGTTGCAACAAACTTTGATTTCCATTTAAAAGCCTTTCCAAGTTCTAGCAGCTAATTACACAGTGATCTGAAATCAGGTTCTTGTGGTGTTTGCAGAAAGAACCAGTGGGAACGCTGTGTGTTTTTGGCCCTTGGTGTCTATGTAAAATGAGAGAATTAAAGAGCGTTAGTGAGGCAGAGACGTGCGATGTGGGACTCCCACTGCCCCCCTGTGGGCAAGACTCAGTGTGAGCTTTTGGACAAATATCAGACTGACAAAACAAAAGGCTCACAGATTGCATCCTGCTGGTTCCCGTCGTCAGACTTGGAGCACGGCACTCCATCAGTTTGCTTTCATTTAGTGCTTTTTTCAGCTAAATCTGTTAGGATGGTGTCATACCAGTGGCTACAGATATAATGACAATGCACAGATGTTCAGACCATAGTTTGCTTCCTTGCTTGTGTGTAATTCAAAGATTGAGGCCTTAATTGTAAAGCCTTAAATGAGACGTCTTTAGCCCTGTATACAAATAGCATCTCTTAAGGAAGTCATAGCCCAGTAAGTGTTCAGGTTGTTATTATGATTAGCTCCCAGAGGGAGGTGCTGGTTCAGTCTCTTCAGCTCGCACTCGCCTCAGACACACATACACCCAGAGTCTGCGGCAGGAGCTACGGCGTATTTGAGGGTGCTGGACACGTATTGGCCGTCCTGGGAAAGCTGCCTGTTTCCGGGCAGGTGCTGTTGGCTTCCCTGACAGTTCTGAGGAGCATCGAACAGATTAGCAAGCAGCGTAGTGCATATAGCCGGCCGGGCTTATGCAGGGAGGCTCCTTAAAGCCAGAAAACATTAAATGGGTCCTCTGTGCTCACAGCTCAGGATGCCTGCGGTGTCAGGGCCAGATCGCCTTCGTACACCGGCACACAAAGCTGTCAGCAGTAAACAAGCTAAAACCCATCAGAAGAAGAAGCGGGGGCCGTGCAAACGAAGAGAAAGTCGGATCTGAATGGAAATGGCAGTGTAGGGGTTTACAGCAGAAAAGGTCACAGCTCACTTTTTCCTTTCAGTTTGTCTCCGGCAAATGATCTTTTGAAGTATCGTTTGCGCGTTTATTCAGGGAGATCAATTTAAACGCAAAGGCGACGTCAGATTGTTGGTGTGGTGTTTTTCTTTTAATGACCCATTTTATTAAGGAAGATTTTCTGCACCTTCCTTCCACCCTCTCCTTTTGCTTTATTCCTCATTTGGTGGGCTTTTCACTAAGTCCTTTCTTATACCCGGTATGAGGAGGATAAACCTCTTATTGCGGCAGGAACATAATCCTTTTTGCATGCCCACAGCGAAAGTATATTACACACCAGAAGTGGAGCAGATACATCGGTGACTGTGTAAGGCATCAGGAAACTCCCACGTCCCACAATCATAGTGAAAACACTTTATTTGGTATATTCAACCCACTATCATGAGATTTAACTGGGTTTCAGAACCAGAAATGCGTAAAATCCTATATTCAGAGGAATCAGAGTTTTAATCAGGGTCTTAGATGCTCAGAAATGACTGAACTGTTTATCTGTCTGTATGTTAGTTAAAACATTTAGTTTTTACTCACCCTCATGTCGTTCCAAACCCATAACAGTACATTAACCTGGAGCAACAGTCATATCGGTTAGTAGCTGCCCAATATATCGCATCGGCTGATAAGTTTTTCTGTTTGGCAGATGAGTTCTTGACTCTTATTTTGATGGTGCTGAGTACGGCAGCCCCTGAACAAACAGTGCTCACATTTTACCTCTTGTTCGATGTCGTCATTAACCGTTCTGTCCACATACAGTAGTCTGTCTAATAATCAGATAGAACTGTTAAACAAAGAAATTAAAATATATACAAAAAGTATTATAACGATTGCTTTTTTATATTGTTAGGAATAGAAAGGCAAACATTATAATATTTTCTCATTTGCTGTCAGCATTCAGCAAACACACATTTATATAATTTAAACAGATCTTTGAATGACTAATGAACATCTAATTTCAAAAACCTTGCAAACTCCGTTGAATCCCGCTGTGCGATCTTATGAAGTGTGCATTTGTATCCTGCACGACTGCATGTACTCTGCGTGACTGTCGGTCCGTGCAAATTGAATATGGACTGGAGGAGAGTTCAGTTTCATTGAGATGCGCGATCGACAAACTTGAAACTCATGATTTCAAATTATGCTTCACTTCCTCCTTCATGCAGAATACTGAGTGCCCTGTTCGTTAAAGGGTTTACTTACTTTTTAATTATATTTGTATTAAATATTTGTTTGTTTATGAAAAATACATTCATTTAAAGTATAAGCATGTTTATTTTACACATTTCTTTTTTTAATCAATTTTCAAATTTTTACATTTCTTAAATATTACATTAAATACAAAACTATATCGGCCATCAGCCGCCCTGCTTTCCAAGATATCAATATCGGCATCGGCTGTCAAGAAAACAAAATAATTTGATGGTAATAGTGACAATAGACAATCTCTTTACTTTTCTGGAGTTGCATGAACAGGATTGGCTAGCTTTTGCTCTAGGGTATTTTAATAAGGGGATCTGATTGGCTGATGCCTGCGTTGGCACTTGAAAAGTTCTAAAAAAAACTTCAACTTCTGTTGCGAGTAACGCCAGTGACGGACCTACAATTCAGTTCACCAGTGCTCGACATCCCTCCATTCGAAGCAAACAGAAGGCATTGAAGCTGATGCCCATGTGAATTTACCGTAAGTCTTTGATTTATCTTCAGAACAGATGTTTTTGTCCATCCAGTGAAAATTCAAAACATTCACACATCAAAAAGGTCATAAAGACAGAGAATAATCCATTAGAATTGGGCAGTTTAATCCAAGTGACAGATTTATTATATAAACATATATATACATGGAGCTTATCAAATATGGTTAAGATGGAAGCTCAACTTTACTTGATTGACACACAAGAACAAAAATGAAGGGACAGGTATATCATATTTCACTACAACAATCTTTACGAATAATTTAACGAATGGTGTTGGGATGACATGAGGATGGGCAATAGGTGACAGCATTTAAGTTTTTTTATGATCTAACCTTTGAAGGCCCCACCACTACAAAAAAGTCAAGTAGAATTCCCAATAGGTGTAATATTTTTTTGCCAAAGTTCAATACAGGTTTTTTTTTTTTTTTACCTCTATGTGAAGGAGTCATTCAAAAGGGCCAGTAAATAAACTGGCTAATGGACTTTCCAATCGGATATATTTTAAAGGCCACCCATTTTCACTTACTGTTAGATGCTCATGGCCCAGCAAGAGCTCCGTCACTTTGTTCTCCTCTGTGACAAGCCTGCCCTCCATCCCTGACAGCTCATTGATTACCGTGGTGTGCTGCCTTTCGATCGGCTCCCTGATGAATTCTCGCAGCCCTGAGATCCTCCCTCACGAGTTTTCATTTGTCTTTATTCACCAGAGCATTACTCAGAAGGGTTACCATGAGAACATGCAAATTCAACTGCGCAATGTTGGCTGTCACCTATCCGTTTCCCTTTCTTTTGTGGCAGAAGGGGGGCAGCATCTTTCCTGAAATGACAAATCCGTCCACACTGATAATGGCTCAGAAAACCTGACAATGAAAATCATCGGGAGATCTGACGTTTTGCCAATTGGTCTAGCTGATGTTTTCCTGTCCCATGATGGAGAAGAAAGTGATTCATCTTCCCAGGCTATCTGTTGCCCTTGGTCGCTATTATCACCGAGCTGTAATTGCCTGGTTTTACACATGGCTGAACGGCTGCCCGGCTGCCCGGCCTGCCTGTAATAAGATGGTAGGAATACAGAAATACAGAAGACATGGGGAACAGAGAAACAGAAATAATGAGCTTAGTTATCAAACTCTCCAGATGCAGGATGAAACAGCTGAAGAAGAGTGGGGGCCGCAGCATGTCCTGATTTACTCTGTTGTACGAGCTCTCTTGAGAGCTTTGGATTCTTATGATTGGCCGGGTTGAATTTTTGGCAGTGATGCAATGACATAGTCATAACATTGGATCTAGAGATTTTTGCTTGTGTAGACAGTTATCTCTAATTGTTGACTTGCTGTGAAATGGCAGTTCCTGTGGTGGGTAACCAGCAGTGATAGAGCGATATTGTCTAATTAACAGCCGTGTTAGCTCTCCCTTGTGTCCGTTCTGAAATCTACCAACGGCATTGCCAATGAATAATGCATATATTCCATTGTTGAACTTTTGGAGTAGATTTTGAGTAAATGTTGTTAAAACCATTTAGATTTAGGTAAGATTTTTTTTAATGATTTTGAAATAATTATTTTATGCTCACCAAGTCCGCATTAAAAATAAAGTACTAATAACCATAATTCCAATAAAAAAGGATATAATTTATCTATAATGGTATTTACTGTGACTTTTTTTATTAATTGAATGCATCCTTTCTGAATAAGTTTTAATTATTTCTGAAAATATTTGAATAATGTTTTTATTATTATATGAGATAAAATATTTATTTTATTGTTGTTTTATATTTATATATTTTTGGTATTTTTTATGCATCGTTTGAGAGGCAAGAGCTATATTTAATTGCTGTTGATGGATTTTATTGCTGAATTTATTGAAATATGTTATTGAACTTTGACTTTTATGATCTTTCTTATTCATCTATATTTAAGTAGGAGGTGTATTTGTTTGTTTGGATAGAAAACAGCAGAATGAGTGTGCTACCAACATGGCCACCAAGTGAACTGACTTGCTCTAAATGGACTTTGATGCACCTCAGTTGCAATGCATCGACCAGCATTGACATCCATTGCTAAGCAAACCACACCGGGAACAACTGATATCTCAATATGGAGAAAAACTATTTAAGATTCTATCCTAGCAGTACATGACCCACTAGAATCCTTTAGGGCTCTTGATGTCTGAGATACTTTCTTTAGTTTGCTTATTAGCTTCTGTGCTGCTTATTTACTTTAGTAAGCCATAGGCTACTGAAAAAGCAATATTTTGAATTATGGTTATATTTAATTATGTTTTCCTGGTATTGAGGATGTGAAATGAATGTCCTGACTGAATGGAAGTGATACCTTACGGCTCAGACCCTAAAACATTTTTCTCTTTAATGGCTCATTCAGGGTATGCCATGGTTTTGATTGACAGCTAAATTCTCCGGTGTAGCCAGAGGAGAGGCAAGGACTCAGCTGGATTGTTTTCCGTGGCTTAGGTTCCAATTCCCAGCGCTCCGTTTGGCAGAAGGGATCCACTTTGCCGTCTGTAAACTGTGACCATGTCTCAGGATTGTGATCTTTTAATGCGTAGTCCCAAGAACTTTCCATTTGGAGTCACTGATCCAAAACCGAAAGGGTTTTTTCACAGTGTTTATATAAATTGCAGCCCACAAAGCAATCATTTGAGTTGCAGGTCTTGTCAGAGGCATCATCAGTCTTTTGCTTTCGTCTGTGTGGTAGTGCACTTGGGTCTCTCTTGCCTAGAGTTGTGACTCATGAGTTATATTAACAGAAGGTGAACATTGCAGCTCCTCTCAATATGGTTTATTTCCTCAATCAGCTTTGGGAATGAGATGCGGATTTGCCAGTTAATGGGAGGAATGAAGGAGTTTGCTGGTTAGTGCGGGTCTGTGGGCGCTTATCTGGCGCGCAGTGTAGACGCTAATGAAAAAGATGATATTTCGGCTATATATTTAGTTTATATTTGTTATAAATGAGATTTATTAAGTTAATTGTGCTGCCTGAGATATCTTTTTCCAGTCTCCCTATCTCTTTCCCTTTATTTGAAATGAAGCATTAAGCCCTTTAATGGGTTGCAGAGTGACACAAACATTACCCATAAGGCCACTCCTGCCATAAAATTCTCCACTTTGTAAAAACGTAAATTCCTCAAGTTTTTACTACTGAAAAGCTAGTTAGAGTGAAATGAATGAAGAAAAAATATATGCAAATTATGTGGGGAAAAAAAGCCCTTGAAGGGAAATTATTTTATATCACAGTCGCATCTTTGTCTGACGGTGGTTATACAAATGTGTTAGTTCACTGGCTTGTTCAGTGCCGCCTTTGAATAATTAAATGGGTGGAATTAATTTCATGGATTAATACAGGTGAGTTTAGCTAATATTTATGGTTGCAAATATCTCAGAAAAGCAGTTGCATTTAAGATCACTTCATATGGCACATCTGAACTGAATCTTATAGAAATAGAAAGTTTCATGCAGAAGTTATGTCCTAAAGACCCTATAAAGTAAGGAGTTTTTTTTTCTCTAACACTTGCACTCTCTTTTCTATTCCTAGTCTATCTTCTTGTTTTCTTTAATTATTAAAAATCATGACTCTAATACTAGCTTTTTCTATTCTTTTTTATTCTATCTACTTGTTTTTTTTTTATTAATTATATATTTATATAAATAAAACTTGCTGCTTGTACTGCGTTAGACTAACCGGGACTTGTCACAGCACTTACATATTATTGCTCTTTTATTGGTTTGATTGTTTCTGTTGTCCTCATTTGTAAGTCGCTTTGTATTATATAAAATTTTCTTGCATATAACTGCTTAAAGTGTCATAGAAACGTTCAGATAATCATTTAACACTGATTTTCTTCCGAAAGAAGAGGTTTTAAGACAAAACACGTGTGCTGACGAACACGGTGTAGGAAGAGGAAATTAAGCTAATCTCCCAATGTTTATTTTGGCTCCAGAAAGAAAATTGTGTGGCGCAGCAAACAGGATTTGTCCTTCGTTTCCCATCATATCTCAGCAAAAGTGTGTTTGTCAAGGAGCCGTAGGCTTATGAGGAGAGCACCTTTACGATGCATCACCACCTACCTGTCCCGTTAAATCCTCTTTTATTGAGTCAGCTAGGCAGGGGTCCAGTCGCCCTGACCACACATGCCCAACTTCCCCTAACCTATCCTCACTCGCAGTCGTGCACCACGCACACAACTCCCTTCACAGCAAGAGACTGAAGTGCACTCTATCACTTTGCCAAGTGCACTTTATTAGTGTGTCGGCCCAGAAATCAAAGGCAGGTCATTTGTCCTCAGGCTGCGCATGTTTACTTTGAGTTGTTGCTCTCACCCACCCACACAAAAAATAAACTGAAATTCAAACAACCGATGTACTCACGGTTCAGTCAGAGAGGCGATTAGGCCTTGATTCAGTGGCAGTGTTTGAAGAGGGAGGAAATGATCATTTGTGCACATCCTGAAGGTATAGACTAGTAAAGATACAACAACAGATACAAGCCGATAAATTCTTCAATGAATTTTACATGAATCATTTGCTGTTTTTCATTTGTATTATTCATGAGCATTTAAAAAAAATGTTTTATAATTTGCAGTAAAAACAACAAAAAAAGAATGTATTTTTTTCATTTTTATTTATTTATTTAGTTAGTTAGTTTAGTTATTTAAAGTCCTTTATACTCACCAAGACATTTATTTGTTTTTTTAATGCAGAAGAGCAGTAACATTGTGAAATATTATTGCAGTTTACTTTTTTCTGTTAGATTTTTTTTTTTCTTTTTTTTTTTTTAGCCGAGATACAACTGTTTGAAATCTGGAATCTTAGGGTTCAACTTAAAGTTGTCCAAATGAAGTTCTTAGCAATGCATATTACTTATAAAAAATTAAAGGTGACCTATTACACCCATTTTTATAAGATGTAAAATAAGTCTGTGATGTCCCCAGAGTGTGTATGTGAAGTTCTAGTTCAAAATACCCTACAAATAATTTTTTATAACTTGAAGAAATTGAAATTTTCTTCAGTTGAAATTTTAGGGTATTTGCCAAAACATGCTGTTTTTTTGTGTTTTTCTCTTTAAATGAAAACCAGCTGGTGCTCCCGCCCCCCTTTTCAGAAGTGGGTGGAGTTTCAAGAGCTTGTGCACCGGCATCATGCCGACAATAACAGAACACTCTCTCACGCACTGAAAATGTCAGAAACTGCTAGTTGCAGTGTTCAGCCATATATGTTCGAACCGGTGTCATGCCGAATTCTGCACTCTGCCAGATTATTTATGAATTACACAGACGGGTTGCACAGTACGATAAAAATAGCAACATAGCTGGTCTCATTTCCATTGGATGCTAATGCGAACTTTATAAGTGATTTATGAGGTTGACAGATTCAAGCGGTATATTTCACATTGCTTTCATATGCAATTTTTAACCATCACATTCCTATTCATGTCATTCTAGTAACACATGAAGGCAGGGTCAGTGAAAACAGACAGACAGTGGTAGCTTTAGCAACATTAGCCTTACAGAGTAGCAAGAAGCTCTTTCAGAAAGGCAATTTTGGAAAACAAACGTGTGATACTTCTTCTGGAGGTGTAGATGGGTCATGAACAGCTGTCATTGCTCCATCATTCAGGAGCAACTTTTGTGCAAAACCTGCTTTATACTGACACTCATTCACAAAGCAGTAAATGATTCGCACAGACATAAACACATTTCTGTAATGTTGAGGGAGCATTTTCCTCGAAAACAAAATTTACCCACTTTGTCTTCAGCAGCTCAGATAGATTTTGGAAGTAAATGGAGAGAGCTATGTGGATTCATACATCCAGCTACAGAACACCTAAAACGCTTGGGAGAAATTCTTGTCAGTTCAGCAGTGGCGGACTGTGCACAACTGTCTGTGAACTCGCGCAGGTCGGTTCTATCTTATAATAAGGCTGTGGCTAATGTGACGTCATATTAGCACCAATGCTTGAGATAGGTCATTAGGAGACACTGCTTATGATTTATGGGAATTAAAAAAAAATAATGGGTGGATTTTTATCATTATAGGGTAGGGCTACATGATTATGACAAAAATCATAATTGTTGATTATTCCCTTGAAATTGTAATTGCGATTTATTAATTACGATTATCACAATTTACCATTGAATGATGCTTATACTATTGTTTGAAGCAGCTGCATGCCATATTTTTATGTGAAAATAAAAAAGCTAAAAACACTCTTAACTGAAAAACATTTAGTGCTTTTCTATAGTATTAAGCCTCAGATGTCAAATATACATCGGATTGGTTCCTTCTTTAAATTATAAAAAAGTAAATATGAATTGCATTACGTCATACTAAAACTTAAATTAAAATAATGGGAAAAACCCTTAAGGTAGCATGTAGAAAGAAAGAAAAAAGCATCTTAAGCACGCAGAATAGCATAAGTGGACTTTGAACGATTAATTGCCGTTTTGAACGACTACGTAATTGTGGCATCCATAATTGTAATCGCGATTAGAAATTTTATAAATTGTATTGTAGGGTGGATGTGTACACACACTGCCAACACACATTTATGTCCAAACTAGGTCCCCTTTAAGTTTTGAGAATATTTACAGTAGGAAATTTACAAAATATCTTACTGGAACATGATCTTTAGTTAATATCCTTATGATTTTTGGCATAAAAGAAAACACATACAATGAATTGTTGGCTATTTCTTCAAATATACCTGTGCTACTTATGACTGGTTTTGTGGCCCACGGTCACATGTATTTTAACATGTTATTATTAAATTTTTAGCAGCCATTACTCCAGCCTTCAGTGTCACATTGTTTATCAGAAATCATTCTAATATGCTGATTTTGTGCTCAATAAACATTTCACCTTTTTTATCAATGTTGAAAACATTTGTCATTTTTAATACATGATCAGGATTCTTTCAATAAGGAAAGTTCAAAAGAACAGCACTTATTTGAAAAAATATATATTTTTTGTAACAGTTTGTCAAGTTTTAACTGACAATTTTAATCAATTATATAGATCTTTGGGACCCACTTTATATTAAGTGGCCTTAACTACTATGTACTTACATTTTATTTAATAATTTAGTACAATGTACTTATTGTGTACATACATGTTTTTACATTGTACTTATATTTAAAAAAAACTACTTGTAATTACATCTGTATTTAATTTCTGTAATTACATTTATAATTACACTGTTGACCCATACTTTACACCTTAACCCACCCTTAAACTTACCCATACCTCCAACCCTCTCCCTAACCTTACCCCTATCCCACCTCAATAGCAGCAAAAGTGTTTTAAAATACAATAGGAACACAATAAGTACATTGTACTTATTTTTTATGTAAGTACATAGTAGTTAAGGCCACCTAATATAAAGTGGGACCGATCTTTGTTAAAAGTATTACCTAAAAAAAATAAAAAGGGATACTGTATGGTAAAACAAAGGCATAGTTTCTCATTGATATTTGTCTACTGTTTTTTAGATGAGATCATATTAAAGCAGCCTGAAAGTAACATATTACGTTTATTTAAAAATTACTCCTATTATTATATACTTTTATAACATTGGGGGCTCTGGGACCCCAGACAAAAATCATTCTCGAAATGAGTGTTCAAAGTGCAGCTTCCTCTGGTGTTATGAGCATGCTGGATTGTTGCTCCCTCTCTAAGCTCTGCACATCCTTAATATTGAAATCCCTCATATTTGGCTTAGAATCGGAGTCAGGAATGGTTTATAAAGGTGAGTGTTTGATACCAATGCATATCTCCTAAATAGATGTCAGAATATTTCAGATAGGTCATAGACTTGGAGCAGTTAGCAACTGCCCAGTTATTTCCTAGCAAAAACTCTGAACTCTTTAGCAACTACCTAGCAGCAATTCAGGACACTTTACTGCTGGTGAGTTTTGCACTACTCACATGTACTTCAGTTAAAGTATAAATCTAGATAATTTTTATATTGTGAAATGTTTCTTTTTAGCGTCTGGGTAAACATGCATTCTTTTCATGCAGAGAGAACATCTGACTGTAACGGTATGACTAGACTAATAGTCTCTCTGATGCTGTTATGAAAGATTGCTAAACTTGGCAGGCAGCTCGTTAATAGTTTCTGAAGTCGTGATATTTTCTGCCTCACCATCTGTGGTGTTTTCTTCTTTCTCTTTCTCTCTTTCTTTTTTCCTTAAAGCTCTCCTTCCTGTCAATAATGTCACTTAGCGTTCTGGAGGTGATTTATCCCGGGGACATTCGGTGGTTTAATACTGACTAAGCAAGAAAAACTCTCAGAATACCAGACCTGGACGTGACAAGATTTCACTCCTGGTTCATTTTGCCGTCGACAATCTCTCATGGTGTGCTTTAGATGTAACACAGTGAAATTTATGCTATCCATTAAACACGCTCTATAACTCTGGTCGTTTAGTCTCCCCGGTTTGCGCCAGTCAACAGTCAGACACCAAAAAGGTCTTTAGAACTGTTTATCTGGGGTGAAAAACCCCATTATGTATGTGCATGCAGTCGAGAATGAACACATGCCAAGCACCAAATAAAAAAAGTTAGGGGGTGTGCCCGAAGCATGAATCCGTATTAAAAAGGCACGGAAAAACAAATAACGATTGCTAATGGTTGCCTGTCACATTGCAGTACATAGAGTTTCACTTATCACATAAACAGAGTAAGGAGAGATGACTGAGGATGATGGAGAATGATGTGCAGATCCTGAGCACCACTGACAAGCATCTAATCTTGTAAAATGTGTGGTAAGTAGTAAGTACTGCCACTCCATAGTATAAATAGAGTGCGTGCGATAGCGAATTTTGAAGCAATCATGCATTCAAAAGCAGTTTCAATGCCAGGCATAATGGGGGCTCCCTGATCCCCTCAATCTTATATACAGTTTAATTATAAAACGATATAACTGCAAAAGTAGGCTATTGAAATTTTGTGGCCTACTATTGGCAAAAACATAATTGTAGACCCTATACGTGTTTTTGTGTTTTGCACCGTGCTTCATTGGGATCTCTCAGCAGGGGGGCCACCAGACTGGGAGGTTGGCCGCCCTTTCAGTGAAAACACACAACCGATGGCCTGACGAACACACGGGGATGTAATGAGTCTTCCAGACAGGCTGTTTTCTGCTTTATTACCATCCTTCCCCACTCGTGATGATTCATGGCCTTTTGTTTGCGACTGCCAAACATGCCCTGCTTGCAGAATTTTATTTTAGCCATTTTGTGGCTTTAAACACCCCTACATGCAGCACATATGTCATGATAGCCACCTCTCCACAACATTTTCACATGCCTTTCTGCTGCTTTTTCCACTCCCTCCCTCATTGGACTTGTCTTTTTGCATCCTCCCCCCTTATTCCTCACTTCTCTTGTCTTCACAAGCCTCAGTAGAGAGAGAGCGAGAAAGAGAGCGAGAGAGAGAGAGAGCGCGCACATGTGGGGGTGGGGAGGAATCACAGCTGAATTAGTTGAGACTCTCTGATTGGCTGAGAGGCCGGGTATTGTGGGTAAGGGGGTGGGAGAAAGAGCGGGGCTGGTGGCATTTGTTTATTACATACCCCCCCCCCCCTTATCTCATGTTATCACGGCAACGGCTCCTCTTATACAAACATAAAATAGACAGTGGAGGGGAAGTATCAGGCTCACTGACTATACAAGGGGAGGGGTGTGTGTGTGTTTGTGTATATGTGTGTGTGGTGTCTGTCTGCCTGAGAAAGAGAGCCATTTAATTTGTGGAGTGAACAGGGATATGCGTCAGTTCGTCCGTCGTATCCAAGACACTGCCGATGCCGCGTCCACAGTCTGCTCAGTGCCACGGTTTTATCAGGCGAGAGGGGTTGGTGCTCGGTGACGCCACCACCAGAAGAGAGAGACAGGCAGAGAACGAGAGGAAAGCGAGGCAGCGTTGGTGCACCGATGCCTGTGTGTACATGTGTTTGAGAGTGTCTGTGTGGGGCTGCCGGCGGTCCACTGCTACTTAGTTACTCTGGCTTCTTGCTGCTGCTGTACGTCCTTCATCCTGTCTGCCTCTGACACCATGATTTTTTGTAATCACTTAGGCGAATACAAGAAGGACGAACTCCTGGAAGCTGCGAGGTGAGTACATGCCTTCTCAAGCTTTCCTTGTCTAATTTCCCACTCTCCCATGATTCCATGCTCTTGTACAGTTTCCATAGTCACTGTTTTCTTTTGTCTGTGCACATGGAAGTGAATTAATGCATGTGTCGGAGAAGGTCCTTTTAAGACCAGGGATTTCTGACTCCGTAGATGGGTTTTCATACATACATGTGATGGCCTGGAGGAAGCTTGAGTTTCCATTTAGCAGCAGAATGCTTTATTCCATGTGGTGAATTCGGTTTTAATTGGTTTCCGAGTGCTGCAGGTGAAACCACAGGAAGAGGATGTGAAGGAGCTAGGGAGCACCTGTTGTCCAAGGAAACTCCATTTCACTAAACACTTGGGCCATGGTGAAACAAAACTGCCTCTGGTAACATCTGACATTCCTGCGATCCCAGCAGTCACTGCCTTCGTCACGGAGAAAAGATGTTCCTTTTCATACTCTACATTTAAATCTCCATTGGCTTTGCCCCCCTCTTTATACCCCTGCCTTGAGGCACAGCCCGCAGCATGGATACAAATCAGGACTCTTTTTGTTTTAATGATCAAGAGAGAAAGGAACTACAAAGGCCTTGTAATTCCCTCCACCGATCATTAGGAACATGTACGATCACGGGGGCCGCATTGTTGTGGAATTAAGTTGATCTCGCCCCCCACCCCGCATGTAACCCTATGAATTGAGAATTGTTTGTTGAGACTTGCAGAATGGAAGATGGACGAAGCCGATAGACAGACAAACAATTCACAAGAAAGTCGGGTTTGACTTATGGCCTGCTTCCCTCTAAGTGGTAATCTCCCGAAGACCAGGATGCATCTGCAAACGCATCAAGAAGATTGATGACACCCACCCATTTCTCAGCCTCTCTTCCCAGTTGTAATCTCCCAGCCAGTCCTATTTTCCCATCTCGGCGGCAGAGTGTGCATTTAAATGAAGGATCTCGTGTTGTTCACTGAAGCCAGTTATCTGTAGTTACTGGCAAGAGGAGACCAGAGCAACTACACGAACCTTACTGTTTTTGTGAGGCTTGACCTGAGGAAAGCACCTCTAGAGTCGACACAAGTCTGTGTTTGCATGCTTGCAAGAACCTGACCGTTTCCAAAGATGGACAACTTGACGTCGAAGCATTCCACTACATTGTTCTGCATCTGATATCTCCCTTTGCCATTGTTCACCAGCACTTTGCAACTTTGTTTTGAAAGGTGCTATATAAATACATGTTTACTTTTGATTAGAGTGGCATCTTTGGCCCCAGATGGCACAAGGTTTTGGCCGTAGGTCTGGTTTCTCTAACACTGTCATACTTGGTCACGCTTGGGCTGCTGGCGAGATGTGAAGGAGTCGCTGGCAGGTGCTGATGAGTCAAACCTCTGCAGGCCACAAGGCTGGAGCTCCAAGCTATGGCTCACTCTAATAACAGAGAAAACTTTATATATGGTATCCACAAGTGCCACTCATAGGCATGTGATACATTTTATATTGAAAGTACACTGTCGGTTACTACTTTATGTTCCATGAAATAAGCCACTGATAGATGCTTGTCATCTTATGTGCTCCTCCTCTTTTGATTATGACCCCATCTCTCCTTTAACCCATCACTCCTCATCTTTTCTGTTTGTTCTTTTTTTTTACTGTTTCCCTCTGTTCTTTAAAATGCTGCTTTGCTTCAGGAGCGGAAATGAAGAGAAGCTCATGGCCCTGCTCACGCCGTTAAACGTCAACTGCCATGCCAGCGACGGTCGCAAGGTAAGAACATTCACTGCGCCATAAACATTTGAAAACTGCTGGTGAAAACTCCATAGAGCTGTTAATATTGTCCTTCTGACAAACTTCCGAAATGGAGTCAAGGTAGATACCATATTTAATAAAAATCTATTGGGAGAGTTAATGACCCTAGTCTCAATCAACTTCTGTCTGGGGTTGTTATAGTTTTCTATTCTTGATATAGCTGTATTTCGTTTTTTAATTTGTTTTGGTTTTTGTTAGTTTCCACTCATTGTTTGTTTTCTTTCCCAGTGTTTTCTAGTTTCCGTTTATTTTAGGCTTTTTATTGTAACTGGTTTATGGTATAGCACGTACCTAAAAATTACTTTGTTCTGTGATCAGATTTACACTAACTTTTAGTTTGAATTCAGTTTTTCCCATTTCTGTTCGTTTATATGTATTTCTGCTATGTATGAGAGCATTCTATTTAGTTTTTGTTTCATTTTCACACTAACACCGCTCATCTTTCAAACCAAAATAGAACTGATTCAAGTCAGCTATTGAGACATTGCCTTAATTTGCATATTCAGTTACATATGGTGTCTACCAGGCTTCATTGTGAGAAATGGGCATTGTTCCCTTCTCCTTGCATTAGCTTATTTGCAGTTGAAAATAAGTTTAATTTATGTCATAATCATCAGATTACAAGTAAAAGTGAATGTGCAGGGTTGGGTTTAAAGCTGAAGCTAAGAAGCATCGCTCTGAATTTTTATTTTAATTGGTTCATATTTAATCAAGTACATCACTCAAGTAATTTATGTGGAACTGCCATTTAATTAGTCTAGTTTGTGCTTTCGTTCTTGTGTATGAAATTCAGGGCTCAGCATTGCACTTATCAGAGTTTTAGGTTCAGAGAAATATTGCTTGCGTTGGGTTTAAAGATTAACGCAAGCCCTAAGGTTTTTATGAATAAATACAACAGTTTACTTGCAGCAAAATTACTAACCTAAACTCCACTCATATGGGTTTAATATGAGCTTTAAATGGAGATTTTTTTTGTTGTTGCATAATGCATGTGGACTTAGTGTGTTTTCAGATCGGATTTATCTATTTTAAACAAAACTTGTATGAATTTTGTCAGCAGCGCATGTAAAACTGTGTACAACGACTTTTTCATCAATATTTGTCACTGAGGACAAGATAGGAGCAGTGAAATGGTTGCAGAAGAGTCCTAATCTCTCCGTAAGATCAAGGGCTTGATTTAGAGGAATTACTCTCAGCCGGTGCATGTAGTCCTCATGCATATTTATCGAATATTGACTGATTTCCCAAGCGTGCTACCCAAAAGGTTTTTCTTCTCCGCTTTGGTAAACATTTTGAGAAGAGTCTGTCTGTAGACATGCACTCTCATCTCATATGCACTGTCTGTGATATTACTGAAAAGTGTTTAACAAAGATTGGTGCCTTAGTGCATAATTATTCCCTTAATTCAGCAGAATGTGGCAGTAATAATTTAGTTTGCAAATGCAGTATATATAAGCACTCTGAAGGATGCTGCAATGATTTGCCAGGTTTTTTTTATTAGTTTTTTTTTTATTTCTCTGTGCTGATCGGGATTAACAAATCACTGTCACTTGTGATTACAAGCTAAGACATTTTATTAAATCATTTTAAAGAAATTGCAGGAAGGATTTAATTTTGTATGTCAGGTACCAATCCTCTAATTTCATGGATATTTTTAATACTTTATGCCGTTTAAATGTCTGCAAATTTGAATGCAACTTATCATAGGATCTGGCTTTTTTTATGTATTTTGCATGAGTGTAATGCTTAAAAATAATACAATATGTATGCAAACATAATCCTAAAATGACTATCTGCAGTTACATGGTTGTATTAGATTACATTTACTGACACAATGTTGTATCAACGTGTCTATTTTTTATTTTTCAAATCTGATTTGAGATATTAATTGTTTCCAGTATCCTTGAATAGTATGCAATTGATGTCCAAAAAATTGAATGCAGTGCAGCAAAACATATCTGTGCTTCTTAATGCTGTTTATTTGCAACCTTTATAACACAACATAAATGTTGTCCTTTAGATCATGAAATGCATCCCTGAACTTGTTTAACAAGGTCTCTATTCATCCTAAAACAGGTGAGTGTAGTAAAGGCTCACTGAGGATGTACCTGAGATTGGCTTTTATCGACCCAAGGGCGCATATCTCGGCTGTCTGTGTTAGCGCCTCTAACAAAGTCTGATGCTCATCACCTTAGTAATTTTAGAAAGTGTTTCTGTGTGAGATGCCGTCATTAGTTAAGGGATTACAGTATTTCGATTCATCTGATCTGTACCCTCTCGAATGAATCTCAGTGGATTCATCCCACTCACAGAATAGATTGGCATTGCATTTCGTGTTTAATAGATTTTGGTTAATGATGCGTAAGAATTTTACAATCACCACGATGATGCTTATTCAAACACAAAGAGCTGGCGTGTGCATTATGCCCGGGATAATCTTTAGCTCTTTTGGACTTAATGAAAAAAACGCTCTTTCTGGGTCCATCTGCTTTAGTTGGCTGTTTTGCTCTCCCAGGCAGCTTTATGCGTGCATAAAGATCAGTCTAAGCTAACGTCTATAGCGGCTTCTCCCTGAATCACGGAGATGCTACTCTCCTGCCTTTTGTTGCTTCCTTTGCTTCTGAATGTAGCCCTAGGTGCACTCGCTACTTCATTAGATACAGAAAGACACTACAGGAAGAATAGAGAAT
This sequence comes from Carassius auratus, assembly GCF_003368295.1. NCBI lineage: Eukaryota > Metazoa > Chordata > Actinopteri > Cypriniformes > Cyprinidae > Carassius > Carassius auratus. The sequence continues at coordinate 16,604,535 of NC_039263.1, read as the reverse complement.
GTCAGATCGCAAAACCGGAATCCTTTGTTTGTTTGATGTAATCAGAAAATACCGTCTTCTGTAGATCCACTGAGAGGTGTTTCTCTATTGTCTGTTTACCTGCTTTTATTCTTCTCCATTCTACGATGAAGAGAAAGACCTTGGAAGCGTGTTATTTAGAGCTCTGTCACTTTAATTTCATAGCCAATTTCATCCACCTGATACTCTAGTCTCAACCATGAAAAGTGATTTGACTTACAGCGACCGGCAGTGCTGTTTAGAGACAGAGCCTTCCTCCACAAAACACCCCCGTCCTTTAACGCTGAGCAGATTTTCGCTGGACCCCTTCCAAACCCCCATATGGTTGAATTATGTATTCTGCACTCAGACAGAGAAGCACTTCCTTGGTCTTCTGTCCACACATCTCTGTGCCAAACAGTGTGTTGGGGTTATACTCGATGTTCTGTAATGATTGGGGGTGCATCGGTTCAGATTTCTCACTCTTTGGTTTTATGATTATGCTTTCAATCAGTAAATACTACAGATGTTTTGGTCAAGTGTACCAATTAGTTTAAATGGAAGCTGTTTACTATAACTTCATATTTTAAACTCTCAATACAGGCATTATTCTCCAACATTTTATTTTCATAAAGCCCCTTATTATACCTTTACAAGCATTAAACCACATATTGAAATATGTTATAAATCAGGGGTGGTGAACTCCAGTCCTGGAGAGCTGCAGCCCTGCAGAGTTCAGCTCCAACCCTAATTCAGATTCACCAGTTTGTAGCTTCCTAGTAACCGGTCAGTCCTTGATTAGCTTGTTCTGGTGTGTTTGATTAGGGTTGAAGCAAAACTCTTCGCCACCCCTATTATATGTATATAGCTTACGTTGCTTGTCTTTATGTCGGCATTATTGCTGTCTTATTGTGAAAACATCAGTTTCTTTTCCTCTCGTCCTTGTTTACAGTCATTCAGCAATACAATTAAATTATAGTAAATGTTATGTAAAAATGGACACATCACAATTCATACAGAGATGCTGTTTGACTTGAAAGAACATTTTATTTAATTTGATTCTATTTTAATGTCATCCCACTTATGTAATGTTAGGGCTCTTTCACTGATATTTGTTGCCTTTTCTTCCTGACTGTTGCCCAGCTTTAATGTTTACAGTGAACACAAGATATAGTGAAAGGCTCTGTCCACCTCTCTCTTCTAAAAAGTGTGGGGTGTTTGTGTTGATAACACTGTCCTCAGTGCTACGTTTCATTTTATAGAACTTTTCACAGTTGCTTCATTCTGCACAATCAATCAAGCAGGTAAGCAGGTTTTTTTTTTTACTGAGAATATACACATGACCCTTGTGTTGTCTGTAAGCGAAAACACCATGCTGATGAGGGAGGTCCACCAGGTCCATTGCAACATATTGTCCAAACTTGCTTCACCATGGTTGTCTAGGTCATACATAGTGGTTTGATATTCAGACTGGTGCATGATAATGCTGTTGACTTCCTTCCCACTGAGCCTTAATTAGCCAAGATATCTCCATTCAAAATGATATCTTCCGCTCCACTCCGCTGCCAGATACGAGCAACTTCTGTATGGATGGCAATGGTGTGACGCACTTTCACCCGCTCTCCATTACAAGTGAACCACTTTTCATTTTGTAATTATATGTTTGCCTCAGTGGCCATCACGCTCTGAGCCCTGGATGCTGTAACAGATGGCCTTGGGCCCTCAATTTATTGCTTGCTGTTTTCCACACACTTCACCTCTCTGGGGATTTTAGATTATACAGGACACATCATTCATAAAATATTGATTTAGTTGTGTTTTTTTTTTTCTTTCTGTGTTCTCTTGCAAAAACCAAGCACATGGAACCATTGTATGGAATAAGGTTGTCACAAGAGCAATATTTCAGTAGTCGATACAAATACAAGTGATTTTCTCAAGGTACCAATTTTGAGACCACAGCAAAGTTCAATAGCAATTTTGAAACGGCACTGCTTTTACATAATTGCTTAAACTGCAATTATGGAAAAACGTTGCTTTAGTTAGTCAACTAAAAAAATGTATGGTGGCTCAGTAGTGCACCACACAATGAAATCTCCACAACACAATGGAAACAAGCCACGACATAACAAAATTAGAACAACGCAATGCAAATAGAAACAAGCTGCAACACAAAAGATGTAGCGCAACACAATGGAAACAAGCCTCAACACAACAGAAACTAGTCGCAACACAACCAAGTTGCAACAAAACAAAATTAGCACAACACAATGGAAACAATCCACAATATAGCAAAATTAGCACAACACATAGAAATTTGTCCTTTGCGTTGTGTTGTGTGGATTTTTTTTGTGTAGATATTGTTGTGTTGTGCACTACTGGGCCACTGTATTAAAGTTTTAATAAGGTAAATTAAAATGCCAAGTAAACATTGCTTCAAGTAATTTTTCAGGTACATTTGTTTTTTTTGTTTTTTTAACATTTCACATAATTCACTATTTTGTATTGTAAGAAATTTTATGAAATTTTTAAGAAATTATTGTTCTCTGTTTACACTGTTTTTTTTTATTTCACTTAATTTTTTTTTTTTTTTGCCTTTTAACAATGACATTTTTTTTACAGTTCTATACAATTTACATAATTTTGTTCTTTCTATTTAGATTTCCGCGTATTTGACCATAAAGTAGAACAGAATCGTATTGTGCTGTTTTTGGGTATTTTCACATCTATTATGTATAACAGCATGAACCTAGAGGCTTCTGCCATCTCCAACATCTATCCTAATGACAGATCTCATCTCAGCCTTTGCCACGCAGACCGACACCTCTCTCAGCACCCTGCAAATTACCCCACATTCATCTTTCCCATGTATTGCTGTTGTTAGTGTTTTGATGCTGACCAATTTCAGTAGCTTCAAAGTTGTACCAACAATGATATATTGAAAGCTCGTCTCCAGTCCCATGCTGTGAAATTAGGGCTTCCTGTTTTCTTATTTGAAGGGCTGTCTCATCACGAGCAGAGATTTCTTTTTCGCTGCTAAATATATGCAGTGCTGTGTGCTCGCTGTGCTACACTGAATCAAGATCACTGCAAAACGGTCAGGTTTTTTTGCAAATGTGAAAGCCTTTTTCTCATGTCAGTCAGATCTGACTAGTCAGCTGTCTAGAGGTCATTCTATTAGGAATCTTTCAAAAAAGCTTTAATGCTGTATTGTCTATTCTCAAAACATTTGTGCTTATATAATTATATATATATATATATAATTTTTTGCTTTTGTTGAGTGTACTGCGAACCATATCAAATAAGGCTTTCTTTTAAAACTGTACTCTTTATTTGTTTTTGGTATTTTTACTACTCTGCTTACTGTGTGCAGATTTCTTCAGAGTATTCTATTTTCAGTTTTTCCACAATGGCTTCTTGTTGCGTAGGAGGTAAAGGTCTTGACAGTTCTGTTCTTTAATTTATTGCAGATTAAATAGGTCTCTCAAGGCAGCAGTCGTCAAACATGTGGAAAGATTTACTGCCACAATCCTCTCTCAAGTATCTCTTATGATGTATTGCTCATTTATAATTGTAAGCTTTCAGCAGATTATTAAATACATTTTTGTTAGTGTTGTTAGTTGTAAGTGGCTTGCTAGTTAATTTTTTTTTTTTTAATAAAAAAGCATTTACTTTAGGAATATTTTTTTTATATAAGACGTTAATGTGCCGGCATGCTGAATTTAAAGGGACAGTTCACTCCAAAATTTGAATTGTGATGTTGGTATTTATAATGTACATCAGAAATGTACATCATGTAGCACGGCATTTTACGCTCCTCTGTCATATTTTCTGGCTGGCCGTGTTGTCTCAGCATTTCATGGCAGCTGCGACCCTGGAGGAGCTCCTGCTCAGTGAAGCGTTAGCGTGTTAAATGTACCCTCTTGAACTGCTTTGTATTCAGGTTGGGCCTCTGCCTGCCTTTCTCTTGTAAGCATGTGAGGAACCAGGCACGTGGTTGGCGCTTCTCATATTGCAATTTGCTACAACCTGTGAGGATTTAGAGGATGAAAGTGACTGTCCTGTGGATCAACATCTCGAGGATGGAATAGGTGACCACCGGTCTTACTATACACCCCTTACAGACTAGATTTAAGCAAAAATTCAGTTGAAACTTGATCTCTGTTCAGTAATCATCTATCATTTTATCTATCGATTTAGCTATTGTTCTGTTATGCATCATTCTGTTGTTTTTTGTTTTTCTTTCTTTTTATTAGACACTTAGATAATTAAATATTTGCATTGTCCTGAATGTATGCATTCAAAATCAATTTGCAATACTATGTCCTGTTTGCCATCACAATTCAAATTAAATTCATGAATTGAACTGAAAATTAAAAGGTGTTCTCAATTTATTTCTAAATGATGCAAAACATCCCGCGTGTCACATACAGTTTTGTTAGTTAATTTGCATTATACTCATGAAGTTTCATGTACAACACAATCTGGTATATACTTTTTAGTGAATCCAGAGTCCTGCATGCTGAAAAAAAGCTCCCTGAGATTGCTGACAGCAGATTCAGGATTCAGTTGCTGATGGATAACTAGTAGGGCTGTGAATCTTTGGGTAGGCAGTGATTTGATCCGATTCACGATTCATAAGTTTTCTTTTCAATTCAATTCAGTTTCAAGAAAATGAGTGAATCGTTACACCCCTAGTAACAAGATGTGCGATTAAACACTTGCCCTATTGAAACCTATAGACAGTGTGAAAGCCCTGCTGATTTGTCCATTACACTCCTAGACACTAGTCATTAGTCCTGAACCTCTCAATGCTGTGAGCATCTCTCTCACATGGCATGGCAGAGCCCAGAACAACTCCCCGTCAAGATCAGACACCACACTTTGACCAGTGGCACTGATGAAAAAGTCTGATTCCTGTCGAGCTGCTGCTCTCCACAAACCAAAGTCTAGATTTGCATCCACTAGAAGTCAGACCAGTAACGGGGACAGTGTGGGCTTTTTCCAGAGGGGGCTGGTGGTGGGTCAGGCATGGAGGCACACCTCAACCCCCTCCAGGGAGACTTATATTCTCCTAAACACTTCCAGAAGTTAGCAATGCTGTCGACCATCCAGGGTGACTTGAGGGCGCAGTATGGCTGGTTTCTTGTGGCTCTTTTAAAGGGCTCATTTACTGGGCTGTGAAGAGGGTTAAGTCACTTAGGGCGACAGTGGTTTGGCCCGGGAGACAGAGAGGGAGTGCCGATGTGTGAAATGAAGGAGTGCTTCGCAGTAGTTGTAGCTGTCTGAATGATGGAAAAAGCAGAGTCATTAGTCTCCTGTCTGGAGAAGAGGTTGTCAGTGAAGACAGAGACACTGCTCATCATGATACCTTTAATGCCACACTAAAAGCTAAGCTCCATCTTTGCTGAAAAAGTCATCTTTGCGGTGACACTTTTTCATGGCAAGGACACTATGAGTGGACATGCTTTTCATCAAAATGTGAGAACATTCACACAGTTTGCAGGATGACTGTGAAAATAAAATTGAAAAATCACAACCCCTTGGCACAATTTTAAAGTGAATTTTTGCTCTAATTTGTTCTAATTGATTAAGGCTAGGTTTTAGGAGGTAGCGCTTTTGCACATTCTGTCAGTTCAGACTCTGTTAAATGTAGCTTTCACACTTGATGCATTTGCTCAGTCAGGACAATCTGAATTTGCCCCTCTTTCTTATGTTTACACTGTGTTGTTGTTCAAAAGTATGCTTTTGTAATCAACCCGAGTACCTCTAAAAGCTTATTGCTCCAAAAATAAACAATTTGCAATTCACTTCTTTATTTTCATTCATAGTAGCCACAACACAAAAGTAGCTCACACTGATTTTCCAACCCCCTTTTTTTTTGTAGTTTTTAAGAACTAAAAAGCTGGATTTTCGTAAAAGTGAAGATAGGTTGAGGCCCAATCCCAATTCTATTTTATACCCCTTCCCCTACCCCTCCGCCCACCCCTTCCCCTTGTCCCTTGTAACAGAGTGTCAAGGGGTAGGGTAGAAAATAGTCCCCTTAGGATTGGGACACCACTACTATGCCGTCACACGTCATCATTCCTCGTCTAGTTCTTACAATACACACATAAACTGGTGTGCTGGTGTGCATTAGAGCCTTTAATTATCGTTCTCAGAAATCGCAGCTCACACATCCAGGAAAATATAGACTTGTCAACCATGCCCCATGACTTTTATTAAATACAGTTTAAAGGGACACTAAGTAGGAATTACTCCCATCTAGTGGTGAAATTGTATTTTGCATTCAAACTAATTTTGCTCTCCAGCGCCTCGCTTTTTCAAATGCGCGTTGCATCTACGGAAGGCGATATGTACCAAAAAGCTTTAACAGGATGTATTCTAATAGCACTTCGTCGAGTTTTCCTTCAGGTGAACAGGTGTGTTATTTCAAACAAACTGCAACATGACAACTAACAAACGAATGTTACAGTATGAATTACTGACTGTGGAAAACATGAAATATTGTAATTAGTAGTTATGTCTTCTTTATTCGTTATATTTTCTGAATAATGTGCATTGTTAGATACAAAAAAAATATTGTAATATAGATTGTAACACTGACTTACCTGTCGAGAAGAAAACTGGCCACTTCAGCGTCTCTTTTGAAATCTTTATCCAGCATTAGCTCTTTCCACCTAGAATAAGCTTCCCCGACATTAACTCTTGTTTTCTGTAATCTACGTTCACGTTTCCTTTTACGTTCTATTTTTGACTGTTTTGGCGACGATGTTTTCTTCTCCTGTGGCGCGGCATATGTATGGTCCATAATAAGAATGCAATCCAGACTTTTAAACTTGCCGGTGCAGTTTCAAGCGCCTCTCACTGCTCTGCACCTGCGTTTCTGGCTCTGACCGAAAACACGTTGTGGAAACGCGTTGGCTTAGTACTTTTTGTCCCTCTCTGCTATTATAGTTTTGCAAGATGGCGGAACTACATGGAAGCCTCTGTCGACCTACCCGTCCCATGTATATAAAGATAATAAATTCTTCATTTACGAGGATTAGTTTAAACATTGGCATAGGTATTTGTACACCATTGAGGGCATATTTATGAATAAAAATATTGATTTTAGATAATAAAATACCTAAAAAGTTACTTATTGTCCCTTTAAATACTGAATCGCTACATTATATTTTCCAGCGACGAGAGGATACAATCGCTGTTTTTAAGTAAACTCACTCTAAACAGATAAACGCAGAGACGCGAATACACGCAACTTCCATTTCTCTTTCTCTCTCGGTTTAGCGATTTCTAATTATTGGGGGGATTAGCCCCCATAAATGTCTACGGCAGTTATCGCCCTGATCAGACATATGCTGTGGCATTATCATGCAGTCTGTAATGATATGACGTTAGCAAATATTAGCGATTTTTTTTGCAAACATGTCTTTGAGTAACACGTCCGTTAATATGAACTCAAAATTTTATGTAACACAAAACAAATGATTACTTTTCGTTAAAATCTTTATTTATGCCAACAAATCTTACATTAATGTGTTTTTTTTGTTCCCTGTAGCAGCCATATTGCCGAGATAATTCATACCATTTCGTTTGAAGTATGGTCCCGAAAAATCTTTGTTTGAAGGGCTATCTGGCCCTTCGCCTTACCCCTACCCCTCAAACCAAAAGAGAATCGAGACGGGGAAGGGCTAAGGGGTAGAATTGGGATTGGGCCTTAATGTTCTGTGAATTATTTTTGTTAATTCTTCCTAGAATTCAGCTTTATAGTTGAGAAGCTAGGCAACATCGCGTTCATAATCACAAATGAATTGCCTACAGTAATGAACGTGATATTGTGTAGCTTTTCAGTGAACTACACCGCTGTATATTAAATGCCACTCCACCTGAAAGCACGTGATGGAGATTTAATACTAATCACATAACAGGCTTTACTGATGTGATGTGCATGATGTTTAAATATTTTATCGGAATCAGTGTAAAATCAAAGCAGAAACGAATGACTTGCCCTGACTCTTTTTCTTGAAGTGGAAAATAATTTATCAGTGGCATGCTAGCTTTAGACAATGTCTCCGAACACTGATTGAAAGCCATACTTGTGAGTGTGTGTGTGTGAGGGAGAGAGAGAGAGAGAGAGAGAGAGAGAGAGAATAGGAAGCGTACTCCAGAGTGTGAGATTTGCCACGGTCTGGGTTTAAAAATGATGGAGCTCTCTGCTCTCAGTCCCACTTAACCTGTCTGAACTTTTAACCATGACACTAAACTTGTGCAGTTAGCTTGTTCCCTTCCTTAGTTGTGCAGTTGTTATTTTGTGTTTATCTGATCTTTCCCCAAGAGACGCATAAGATTCCACTCCACTTTCTTTTTGAGAATTTGCTAATTGGCATTAAATGGCTACAAACATAAAAACTTTCATCATTTACTACCCTCAGGGTTTTCCAAACTTGACTGATTTTCTTCTGTGGAACGAAAACATTTAGAAAAATATCTCTATTTTTTTTAACTGAAAATCAGTGTAGCCCAGTGTAATTTTCGGACAGCACAGACTTCGAGTGTATGGTCGAAAACCCTGAACATTCTGTGAAATATTTAATTTCATGTGTAGAAAGAAAGAAGAAAGAAAATCATCAAGGTTTGTAATGACTCCTTTTCCTTTTCATATTTTCTTTTTGTTTTTAACAAGCATTATTTTATAACCAGATGTTTTTTAGCTAAAACACACAACAAATACCTTAAAGAAGGCATGATGAAGACATTCTCATCCATGTCAGGACATTAGAAGCCATTGTTCCGATTACTGCCCCATCATTACTCTGGGTGGGATTGTGAAACAGAGCTGTTTATATGGTGTGATAGCATTCGCTTTAACATATTCCAGGCTTTAGCTTAAAGATTATGTGTACTAGAGGAATGATGTAGGAAGAGGCCTGGGAGGGAATTAGCACAGAACGATTTGCTTTGCACCAAAGTCTTAGTGCTCTGGATCTAGTACTCTACAAGACTGCTCTCTAGCTCTGTGGTTGGTTGGATTATTCTAAGATATAGTGTATGCACAGATTTCTCGATAGTGTTGTCTTCACTTCACTGTTTTTACTTCAGGTGAAGCTCGCAGTCACCTGAAGTGCTTTTTAGTTTTTCCCCCATTTAGACTGTAAAATGAACAAGGCAGAATGTGCCTTGCCATCTTTGATAAAGCAAGTTGAGACAGCCTCGCTGCACAGGCTGAGATAAAACAAGCGGCGTAGTATCTGTGCAGCGGTTGCCGGTGAGAATATGTTAATTCAGACAACTTTTTTGGTTTCATTTCCATGTTTCTGAAGATTAACAAATATTTTGTCTATCCAAGCGTCTGTTCCTGGTCCTCATTGCACAATGATGCGCCCCCGTAGAAACGTAGGTGGATGGAAGAAACGGAGCAGCTGCGTATGTGGAGCGCTTGTAGTGTTTCCCGTCTGCCATTATCTCTTTCCTCTCTCTCTCGTTCTCTCAAACACACAGGCTTTATTGCAGTTAATTATCGCATGTGACTATTTGTTTCTGCTTTTCAGCAATAGACTCCTGGGACAACTTGAGCTCGTGACAGCACATGATTCAAAATAGCATCCCGCTGGACGCTCTGGTCGTTAACTCCTTCAGTGCTCTGCTGGGACTGTCTTTAATAGGGTGTGAGTGTTGTGATTAGGACGGAGGAACCAGGCGTCGTCCCCCTTTGGGATTTGAGCTCCTTTATGCAGAGCCCAGTATGCAGTAAGAAGCCCCTATAGGAGTTGGCGAGCTGTATTTTGTCCGTTTTCCAGGCCTGGTCGAGGGGCTAATGTCTTATTGATCCTCTCAGCATGTAACTGGCATTAGTGTGCTCGGTAGACCCTTCCTGCTGTTTGCTTGCAGCTAGTATATTCCTCTCTTTGGACCTGGTGTTTACTTTAGCGTTTCACAGGGACGAAAGAGACTTCTGTACACTCTCGTGTGTAAATCTGCACTAACGGAGTTAAACTATGGGGTTACTTAGCCAAGCAACATTGTTTTCAAAGGCTCCGTCCACGCAGATTTCACGCTAGTTATAGCATGTATCGCAGTCATGGCAACAGCTGTGGAGAAGCACTCACCGTCGGCATGGTTACAGGTCACCATTCCTCCATGGCAACACAAGGAAAAGAAGTGGACGGATATTATTATTCTTAGGAAAAACAAGGAGTTTTTGTTGTTTTCTAGCCACGTAAAATTCTGTCATATTAAAACAGTTAAATTATATATCAGGATATGTGATAGTGACTGAGATTAGAGGGGGGAAGTCTATAATACTTACCAAGGATGCTTTTATTTAAATTAAAATACAGGAAAAACAGTAATATTGGATATATGATTACATTTTTCTTATATATTTGAAAATGTAATTTATTCTTATGATTTCAAAGCTGATTGTCAGCTTTCACATGGTCCTTCTGAAACCATTCTAATATGCTGATTGGTAGCCAAATAAATGGTTTTATATTTGAAAATGTTTTTTTATTTTATTAAACTCTTTTTATTTAAAACTTTATAACTCCTTTTAGGTAGGACTGGGCAATATGGCAAAAAAAATAAAAATAACATCTTGATTTTTTCAGAACATTTGACAGATTTTCGAATTTTAAGATTTTTAATTGGTCAACTTGAAAATGTTACTACAACATGATTCAAGTAACTCTTTTTGTTTTGTTTTGTTATAAACCCTCTAGTTAAAGGGATACTCCACCCCATAATGAAAATTGTTACTGTTCCATTGACAGCCTAGTAAATTGCACTGTCAAGGTCCAGAAAAGTATGAAAGACATTGTCAGAATAGTCTATCTGCCATCAGTGGAGGTAAGTGATTAATGACAAATTTCATTTTGGTAGGGGTCCTCCGATCACGATCGGCCGATCGTTATGCGCATCTCGTCAGTAAAGCCGGTTTTCTAATCAGCGGTTAATTCCATCAGGTGCGTGATTTCACATAGAGCACCTGTTAATACACAGAGCCGTTGTTAATAGAGAAGATGCGCAAATCACGTTAATTTTCAGCGTTTATTGGCGCATCTTCTCAGTTAACAACGGCTCTGTGTAGTAACAGCTGCTCTATGTGAAATCACGCACCTGATGGAATTAACCGCTGATTAGAGAACCGGCTTTACTGACGAGTTGCGCATTAACGATCGGCCGATCGTGATCGGAGCACCCCTACATTTTGGGGTGGAGTAACCCTTTAAAGAGGATTATTTGACAATAGACAAGTTTATACATTTATGCATATGCATTATACATTTATACATTATTAGGCATTTACAATCTCTTTCTTTTCCAGAAATTTCTATGTTGTTTGCTTGTTTGCTCAAAAGTTCACACTGTTTCTCTCCTTATCACAAACCCTCACAATGTGTGTAATGGTGAAAAATTTGCACAAAAGAACAAAACAATTGAGTTTCTCAATGTTGTTGCAGGCGGTACCGACAGTGTGCAGGGATTTGTCTTATTGGTAGCCTATATTTGAATGGGCAGAATAAACCAAACACTTTTTCATTTGAATGACCTGCACTGCACTGCTTCAGGGTCTGCTGGCAAAAGGTCAACGCTGCCACATAGCTTCACTGTTGCTTTCTGTTTGAAGCCATCTGAATCGACACAGATCTTCACTTTAGTTCACCTGTCTGCTGTTTCTGCCAGCACCAGAAAGACATTATGTGACAGAGCCATATGCACAGAGGGTATTCTGAGTTTCATTATTTGTAAATTCCCTTAAAACAAAGCAAAAGCTTATTTTAGCATTTTAAATAGTGTCATAGTGTTGCAATCTGGAGTATGTAGGGGTGATATTTCCAGCTGTACATCTTTAGGCAACACATTCATCTTAAATGATTCAATAAGAACAGCTCTCGAGTGAGACGACAATTCTGCTGGTGTGTCGGGCTCTTAAAGAAATTGATGGAAGATCTGTGCAAGAAACAGATTTAATAGCCTACGGTTAAACGGTTTTGTCTTCTACTTTTTGTTTTGCATAGAGCACAAGAGAACATGTGTGCTCTCTGCAGGATATGTCTTTCCTGTTAGTCCTGTTTGCTTTGGGTAGGGCAGACAGATTGGCAGGAGGGGCAAAAGTGATTGAGTGTAGCCATGGCTACTGTATGACTGTGTTGCCATGGTGACATCCAGCCTCCTGACTCGTTACATATGCAAGATTCAGGTTGTTCAGAAAATCCTCAGATGAATGTTTTACACAAGGTAAAATTAACTAGGTGTTCCCCAAGGGTCAGTTTTGGGCCATATTATATTTACTGTTATTTTTAAATGTAATGCTCTTTAGGAAGTAGTTAAAATGTTGATATGATGACAGATTAAATCATTTCAGTCTGAGCATGACCTTGATGCTGTTATAGAACTGTGGTGCCACATGAGATTGAGAATATAATCTTTCGTAGAAAACAAACTGGGTTTTGTTTAGATTGATTCAGCAAGTAATCCCCATTTAAACCTTTGTGGTATAAAAAAAAAATGAGTGAGTCTTCATATTTATTATTTAAAATGGTTCAAATTTACATTCATGGTGTTAGGGAAATAGTCTTATTCATTGCAGCTTAAAATGAATTAGTTTACACTTAATGCTTTGGTTAACAGATGGTAAGCATGCAGTTTTTGTAATGGTCATCTACTAGGAATAGAAACACCAGCTTGCATGTACTTGGAACATTAATATTAATAAAGTTGGAAACAAAAAGTTTTATTTATATTTACTTCATTTAATGCAAACTAATTGGCTTTTTTTCTCACCCCCCCCCCCCCCCCTTTTAAAAATTAAATGTTTTTTGAACTTGTAATACCAATTCAGTGGACAATCGAGATGCATCAGCAGACCAAAGTGCTCTGCCACAGGATGAATCACGTAAACCAACATCACATGTGCGATCTCGGTCACAGCTGCCTTAAATGAGTTTTGGTTGAATGCCACTGAATCAGTACCAACTCTTCTGTCAAGTCAGCTCTAACTCCCTGGAGAGTAAAAAGAATGATAGACTGCTTGCTCTGTTCGCGTATCCACTTTGTGTTGAAATCATGTCATTTCAGTCTCTGTCACAATACAGTGCTGCCACTGTGGTGCTGCACATTGTACATTGTGCTTCTACCGATGTCCCAAGTAAAGTTAGAGGACAAAAGACAAGAAATTGTTACAGGGTGTGCCAGAATTACACAATGCTATCATTATGTCATTATTTGCTTTTGTTTTTTTGTTTTTTTGTTTTGCTCTCTTTTGTTTTGATTCGTCAATCTGGCAACATTGTCTATCAGTCGACATCACCGAAAATGCTGGTAAGTGTTTTTTTTTTTTTTTTTTTTTTTTTCCTGAGCTTGATTGAACTAATTTTAATTTGTTGGATTCATTTATTTTGTATTTTTTATTTTAATTTGTTGGATTTTCACAATGTGGCTGTTTTGGTTCTTTGTTCATAAACTGCATCTTTGTGAATGCAGTGGATTGGAGTGAAGGTGTTTGAGTGTGAAAACTCTGTCCTAAAGAGGATGCCTAGTGCACCACCTGCTTGATAAGTGAGCTTAAATATACCTCCTCTACCACTACAGCTTTTCACCCCACCATTCTTATATTCACTCAGTTTGTTTCTTGTCTTTTACAACTTCAAACACCCTGGTGTGCATGCCAACGAAAGCTCGTCACTGCGTATTGTTATCAGTATTTTGCAATTGAAGTGCACAATTCAAAGTTTTCCAATTTCATCTAGATTGATTTCTCATTGCTTTGTGCATTTTCAGCTGTATGTTGAATGATCCGTGCTTACCGCAGGAGGCTGTGCGGGAACCCATGGAGTTTGCACATTGTGCTTTGCTCGCATCAATACATTGCTGTAATGGTTTATGACCATGTTGCTTGTCGCATTTCATTGTAGACTTTTATGGGGATTTTATTTTGTTTGTGCCACCTGCTCCTCAGTTTGTTTGATTGTTTTCGACTGGCTTGTCGATTTTCTTTTTTGTTTGTGTTTTGTTCTTGAATGCAGAATGCGTGACTTGCATTACTTGATGTCTGAAAGTTAAAAATTTGATTAGCTTCTCATTTGAACTGTTCGATATTTTATGCCGTCAGACTTCCTTTTAATTTTAAATTCTCTTCTTGTTTCATTTTTGTTGGCTTGAAACAAATATCAGCTGCTGTCTTTAATTAGCTCTTGTAACAAATACCGTTTGCCAAAAAATTATCAGAAAACGGGTGATGTGAGTTTTTGCAGTGATCATGCCATGCTGAGGGAACTGTTGTTATACCCCACTGTGTGCTGCTGTAAACAGATACATGGTGTTAATTACCTTTATTTTTGTTATTTTGTATTTTAATACTCAAACTCTATATCATTCTCAGTAAGACAGTAAGACTTGTGCAGGGTTGGATTGTCAGGTGGGTTTTCAAGCCTCAGAGCTGCAATGAAGTGTGACTTCCTTATGGCAAAATTCAGTCATGAGCCTCACTTTTCTAAAGGTGAGGAACACCGGTATTGGTTTTTCCTCACGCGTTCGACAAACCAAGACCTCCCTTGGTCACTAGGCAGCCCGATTTTAGAAAAAAGGCTATGCTAATATTTTTTCAAGAGATATAAAGAAGAGAAAGGTGGGTTTTGGTACTGTTTTACAGAGGGGTGCTTTGTCATCATGGCTTTGTTGGACCTGTGTACATAACTGTTAAAAAGTTTGAGGTCAGTAAGAATTTTTTTTTTATTTTATTTTTTTTTACATATTAATAATTAACAGTAATATTGTGAAATTATTGCAATATGAAATAAATACATTCTGTTTTAATATGTTTAAAATGTAATTTATTCCTAAATAAATACATAGGCCTACAAATCTTACCGACCCAAACTTTTGAACAATATAGTTCATCTTTCAGTTTTGTCATAACTGTGGTTCCTCTTGTCTTTCTTGTAGTCTACTCCATTGCACCTGGCAGCCGGATACAACCGAGTCCGAATCGTTCAGCTTCTCCTGCAACATGGCGCTGATGTTCACGCTAAAGATAAAGGGTGTGTCTGCTTATGTCTCCTTTTTTCCCCTACTTTCCGGTCTCTATCAACTATTTCAAATCATTGTTTCACTCTGGTAAAATCTTTTTAATTAACCTTGCTCTGTCCATATATTACTTAAAGGAAAAGCACATTTTGGGCGTAAATGATTTTGTTTGTGCGTGTTTTGTTCTTGCAATTCCTAGTGGTCTTGTTCCTCTACACAACGCCTGCTCATATGGACACTACGAAGTCACAGAGCTACTGCTAAAGGTAAGGACAAAAACCTGAATGGGTGTGCATGAATAATTTAGTGTAATCTCTGTGGAAGACAAACAACAGTGTTTCCAGTTAAGCAGCTTGTTTTAACCCGGCACAATGCAATGAAGCATTGATTCAAAATCCTGCTCCACTTACTATATATTTAAACGTTTCCATGCTATGCAGTGTTTTAGGCATCACTGTGGAGAGAATGATTACGCCGATATTTTTGAATTTATAGACTGTTATAGATTATTATCTATTATTTTTTTAGTGACAAATTTAGTGCATGTCCTGCATACAGCTTCAGTCTACATGTCCTGTCAGAGTTCATTCTGTTTCAGTGCAAACACAATATAAAGTTCCATAGAGTATGGCCTTTAAGCCCAGCTTCCTTTATTTACAAAGCTGTAATATGGAACACTATGCTCATGGTGTGTTCTCCCATGCTCAGTGTGTCAACAGAGCCCTGTGGAGTGGCCAATCTGTCTCTACAACAATATTTGGAGTTTGATACACAGCAGAACAGAGAATTCTCAGCCTCAGGAGAGCTTATCACAATATCAGCAGTTCCCGGATCTCCTTATGCCCCCTCAATCATTATATTCGATTAAATGTGCTGTGCAATGATCAGAAAGACAATTAAGAATCCTCTTATCGTACACGGATGCATTGTGAACACCTGACGTTATCTTGATGTTCCTGAGTTCCTCAGGAGCTTTCGTTTCACTCCTCTTACTTGCAGCTCAAAAGAATCTCTCTCTGTTTTAAAAGGATCATTCACCCAAAAGAGATTTTCTCATTCACCCTCATGTCATGAAACACAAAAGGAGAAATTTAGCAGAATGTTTTCCACAATGAAAGTGGATGGTGACCAGGATCTGTAAAGCTTCAAGTCCTTTGAAACCATCCATTAGATCCTTTTGAGGAAAAGCTTGAATTTGACTGAAAATCCTCTAAAATCTTGTTCACCAAACATGTCACACAATATCATGTTTTAATGTTTTAAATATTTTATTTAGCATTTGATGCTAGATAGCAAATCTAAAGAGTAAAGAAAAAAGAGTTTTGTTCTATTTACCCCTTGCCTCTGAGTGCAAGTTGATGTCTCCGTTTTGGAAAACTGCCATTTTCTAAAAACGTGTTCGATATTCTTTTCCCTCAGTGCTATTAACTCAGCTTCTGGGGCATAGCAGACTCCCTTAATAGATAGAAATTCTTAATCTATGCTAAAACTGCTCTTACTGCTCAAGCGGAACCGCATAATGTTCTCGATGTATTTGAAAATGAATCTGAGCCGTCAGAGCTGGCACCATTCTTTCCGTGTGATCTCACCCTGAATGTTTTTCTGTAGCATGGGGCGTGCGTTAATGCCATGGACCTCTGGCAGTTCACCCCTTTGCACGAGGCTGCCTCCAAGAATCGCGTGGAGGTGTGTTCCCTGCTGCTGAGTCACGGAGCCGATCCCACACTGGTCAACTGCCATGGGAAGAGCGCGGTGGACATGGCCCCGACCCCAGAACTCAAAGAGAGGCTCACATGTGAGTTTATATAGCATATATTGCCTTATAAAACAGCCGTGTTCTTTATTGCTTAAGGGTGAATTAAAGACAACATGGGATCTTTCATTATTGCTCAACAATCAAAGCTTACAAAACTCATCCTGCTTGTTCACCGTGCAAGTGTAAGTGAGCTAGACATGACTTAGCTCTGATTGTTCCTGCAACATTCTCACTGGCAACGAGACCGACACATCAAGGTTTAGAGAACGACAACCTTAAACATACAATATTCTCATTCTGCATTATTCAAGCGCAGTGGAGGCTGAGCTCCAGTCGGCTGATGGGGTTGGCAGGCAACATCATTATATATTTTGCCTGTGAATTCTCCATCTGGCTTCTCCCAGTGTGGGGTGGAGTTGATGTAGTTTTGACGGAAACTTTACACAATTTGCTGTGTAAAGATTTTCCTTTATGTAGAATTAGTTTGAGCTTGTGCAGCGAGTATTTAAGAATGCGATCTCTTGTTGTAATATTCACTTTTGATAGTGTGTGGTAAGTAAATAATGTGAGATAAATGGAAATATACATCAATTATAATAATATTTATATAATTACAAAATAGATAATATACTGTATAATTAATAAAATACAATATTTAGCTCTCAGTTCTCAATTCTTATTCATTGCTCAAGCTGTTATCCAAGAGTGCTAAAATGTAATACACCAGTTAAATATTATTTTTATTTTTGAAAAGCATTTTAACATTATAATGTACAAAATATATATTGATTTTTAGATTCTCTAAAGGTTGCATTTAACAGTGTTTTTACAAATGAACTCTTGGCAGTTAATGGCGGAGATCATGTAATTTATTTAATTGTAATGTTTTGTTAGATATCAGCACGAGAAGGGATTACCTTTGGCCGAATCCAGTAAAACAGCTCTCATGTAGATGGAATAATGTTCTCTCTCTGCTGTTCTTATGAGCAGAAGCATAACAAATTGAATGCGCAAAATTCATTCGATCAGGTCAGACGATTCAGTCATACATATTAGATATCCTTACTCAAATTTTTGCAGCCGTAAAGCCAAATTGCATTGTAGCTGTGAAGCTTCAATGACTTTTTTCACGCTTTGTCTTGATGAATTATGTCTACCAAAGGCTTCTGTCAGAGCATCTTGCATCACCTCTCAAAATATTCTTTTTTTTTCCTCCGGCGCAGATGAGTTTAAGGGCCACTCTCTACTTCAGGCGGCACGGGAAGCAGACATGACCAAGGTGAAGAAGACCCTAGCTTTAGAGATCATCAACTTCAAGCACCCACAGACGCACGAAACGGCACTGGTGAGCCCCTGCTGATTCACTTCAAAGCTCACCAGCTGAGGATAGTGGGATAGTTAAAGGGGATAGTGCAAAATAAAATTCCTATCATCATTTACTCACCTACATATCATTCCTTACCTTTATGATTAGATTTTTTCTTCCTTAAACCACAACAGATATTTAGACAGGATGCCTCTGCTCTGTTCCATACAGTGATAGTGAATGGTGTACCAAAAAGAGAATTAGCAGAGAACTGTGACACTTAAAAGGCCTCTGTCCTGTGTTTCAGCACTGCGCTGTCACCTCACCTCACCCGAAACGAAAACAGGTCACTGAACTGCTGCTACGGAAAGGAGCCAATGTCAATGAGAAGAACAAAGAGTGAGTCATCGTGCCTGTCATGTGTTTAACAAATGGAAAAGACTGATGCTAAGGTCTTTCTTTCTCATTATCTTCTGCTATCTTCTCTTTATTCCCTTTGCAGCTTCATGACGCCTCTCCATGTGGCAGCAGAACGGGCACACAACGACATCATGGAGGTTCTGCAGAAACACGGGGCGAAGGTACATACCTGCCTGTGCTCACGAGTGCCTACAGAGCTGTGACACACACATACACACACATTTACTCACCTGACACCTCACTTCACTCTCCACAATCTGTCACAAGCTCTCACAGTGTAGTCTACCTTTAAAGGGATAGTGTATGAAAAATACACCTGTGTTCTGGGAAGAAATTTTTTTTTTCTTGCCATACAACAACAGCTCAGGTCAAAGAGAGGGAGGTAATTGGCCATTTAAAAATAGATTATGATTATGATGCAAGCACCATTGACTGACATTATAAGTGGTATACTGGGGAAAGAATAAAACACTGCAAGTGTAGAATGTGGCCTGTCTACAGAACCACAGCATCTTTTTTTTTTTGTCTGTTCTCACCTGTTCTCAGTGGAGCAGCATTTCTGTCACATAATACCGTTGTGTGCAGTTGAGTCATCACGTTCCTGCTATGAGAGGAAGAGAATGAAAAATTAGGCATTGCCAACACTGCACTTCCTTCTTTTTTTGTTTTTTGTCAGAGTCATTTGCCTGTTTGTTAGTGGATAAGATAATTGGCTTTGAGATGGAAGAGCTCATCATCAGTATGGAAGTGTTTATATGCTAACATTTTCCCAATTAACTGCCAAACATTCATCACTCAGATACTTTAGCAGATTGGTCTCTTACTGGAAATCTGATCACTAGAGTGTGGAATCATGAATTTATTCGGATTCAGAACATTTTTTGTACTATTGGTTTTATTGATTTAAAAATATTGGAATCACTTGAATTTTAGGAAGTTTGTTTCTGTAGTTTTTTCTGTAACATTTGCATTCTTCCACTAATGCAGATGGAACTGCATAAAACGCACATAAATTATGTAAAACATCAGAGCAATAGATTTGTTTTTGTCGGATATGCACAAGAATGAAAACTGAATTTGTCTGATTTATTTTTTCCCAAAATTAATAATATGGCACTTCGGTGTGTGTACAGTAGAGAGAAAAGTTGCCTTCTACATTTTTTCCACAGACTTGCCACATGTCTATTGGTTTAGAAGAGATACTGAAGACCACACAGTTGCTAGATGAAATACATTTGAAAACATGAAAAGGTTCTATGAATAATTTTATACGTTTGATTCTTTTGTTTTTCTGATGTACTCTGAACTGACCTCGTTTCACAGCAGACTGCTGAGGAATTGAAATGTTTTCTAAATATTCTGTACCATTTAACAGTTTGGGGTCAGTAAGATAATGCTTGTTTTCAGTAAGGATGCTCTAAATTGATCAGAAGTGACAGTAAAGATATATAGAACATTACAAAAGAGTTATTTTATAAAGAAATACAGTTCTTTTGAACTGTCTAGTCATAAAGAAATCATGAAAATTGTCATGGTTTCCACAAAAAAATATACTTTTTTTTTTTTTTCAACTGTGATAAGAAATATTACTTGAGCACCAAATCAGCATATTAGAATGGTTTCTGAAGGATCATGTGACACTAAAGACTGGAGTAATGGCAGAAAATTCGGCTTCAATTGTGATAACATTTCACAGTATTATTGTTTTTACAGTATTTGTATTTAACTGTTATTTGTACTTTTTTTATTGTATTTATTTGTGTTTGTCCTCTTTGTTTTAAGCTCTCTATGGTGAGCTGGCTCTGTTTCTGTAATACTTTTTAAAAGATAAATCTTACACATTGTCAAATTTTCTGGTAAGGATGAATAGGTAAACAGTCTGCTACCTCGATCTCACAGCTGGACTGTGTCAGAGAAACTGGAGGACGTTTACGAGCTACATCAGTCATGTCATTACCTCTCTAGAGCAGAGAGGGGTAAAAGACTTCCAAATCAATGGAGCTCTTCCAGAGAGCCAAATCAGATAAGCATCGACTAACTGATCAGGCATTCAGCTACTGCCTTGGCTGAGAGCATCAGGGCTGATCAGCTATTCTTCAGCGGAGAGACCAGGGGAGCCGATACTCCTGTAAATAATCTCATCCACAGTCTGCCGCCTTTGTTTGAGCTGAGAGTATATCTAAAGGGCCTCCCAGTTCATCAAACTTGCTTGTCCTACTTTCATGCAAGGTTGTATTATCCAGAGGTCCTCTTCATTGATGCCGTGTGACTCTTTTATGCTGCCTGGAGCAGCTTGATTTGAAGCCGACCTCCCTCGTGCTCACAACCCCTGCTCTTCTGCATGATAAATAAACGGAGGGTGACCCACCATAACCCGAATTCCATCATTCAGTCACCAGCCAACGTCCATCTGTTGCAGTACAACCCCTCAGAAACGCATTTGATCATTAACTGGTGTTGCGACCTAGCTCGCTGCCAAACTTCAGCGGCCAGACTTAAGTGACATTAATGGACTGGATAATTAGTCAGGCTTGAGGTTCAAAGACAAGAGGCTATTGTAGCTAGTGTGTGTTTACAGACCACGTGTCAACCAGTAAACAGATGGTGCAGAAGCATTGTAAGAAGTAAGAAGAGCAGGATGCGTGGAGAATAAAGCTGTCTAAAGTAAACACAGTTACTGAGAAAATCAACTGACAGTAGGAGCTGATTATTAGCTGAAGATCTAGACTGATAAGTGTAGCTTTGTTCAAGCTGACAGGAAAATTTGTTTCTGGTGTAGACTGTGTGACTAAAATCTGTTTAGCAGTTTCTCAATTTGGACAGGACAAAATTAACATTTAACCAGATTTGTACACTTACCGTTTCCAAAGTTTGAGGTCAGTAAAATTTTGAAATGTTTCCGAAAGAATGTCTCTTATGCTTGAAAATAAAGTAAAAAGCAGTCATTTTCAGAAATATTGATGATGATAATACTTTATCACACAAGTCTGAAATTTTTCTGACGTGACAATATCCATGTTTACAACATTCAACACCAATAAATACATTTAATCTATAAAATACAAAAACATCAAGCATTATACATTACACTTACATAAGTATTATGTTACATCCTACAATTCAATCTTTCCAAGCATTTCCCAATTACTGAAGTAAGGTCAGTAAAATATTATTGCAATTTAAAATGTAGGTTTGATGTTCCTTGATCCATCAATCTAATATGCTGATTTGCTGATCAAGAAACATTTCTTATTATTATCCATGTTAAAATGTTAAAAACATTTGTTCTGCTTAATATTTTTTTGGAAACCTTGATAATTTTTTTCACTGTTCTTTGAATAAAAAAAAAAATTTAAACGCTATTTATTTAAACAAAATGTTTTTGTAACACCATTATATTCTTCACTGTCACGTTTCACCAGTTTATTGCATCTTTGCCCAAATAAAAATAAAAGCATTAAAGTAAAAGCTTTCTAACCCCATACATTTGAACAGTAGAATATATATTATAACATTTAAATTTAGAATCAGATTGTATTTCAGTCAGTTAAAATGGATTTAGTTTTTTTCATTATTTTCAACACTGTATGTAATCATAATCATGTAATCCTAAATGTGTATATGTAGTACAGATGCGGAAACATTTAGATCATAGATCATTTCCATCCCATAATGCAATAAAATGCTGTTTTGGGGCAAAAGAGCCAATTTGGCAGAAAATATGAGCAAAAACCAGAATGTGAACCCCAAGCTGGACAAGACAAAATGCAAGGCTATGTGAAATCCTGCAAGCATAACTTATTTGCAAAGAACATTTTTAACATTCAGCATACTCTAATGTAAGCATCCTTTCACCGATGAGATTTCTTTTTCAGGTTTTTCTCAGAATTAATGTTCATGCATTATATATCAGTCACAAATTTATTTTGAAACAAATCAGAATTGGAGGTTGTAGTGTGAACAAAGCCATTGTGTGTTTGATGTGGAGAACTGCGCCATGTGCATTTTTTTGTAAAAAGTAACAAGTTTGAGACAGAATAATGAACTGTAATCGTGCCAAACGCTGAACCACACGCACACATTTACGCAGTAGGTCCCTTTCTTTCTTTGCTGTGCAGTGTTGATAGTCTTTGAAGGAGCGTGGAAGTTTCCCAGGGGCTTGTCTGATTAATTCATATTTGTGTTCATTTCAAAAGAGGCCAAGTTTGCTTACAGCTCAGTCTTGCTCTGTGGGCTGCGTTCAGATGTGCTCTTCGCTGATCAGTGAGGAGGAGGAGATTTCAGTCTGCTCACTTCCTTTCCATCCTTTTTTTTGTGTTTGTTTATAGATGAATGCTGTTGACACGCTGGGTCAGACGGCGTTGCACCGGGCGGCTCTGGCGGGACACTTACAGACATGCAGGCTACTCTTGAGTTATGGAGCCGACCCCACCATCGTCTCCCTGCAGGGCTTCACAGCCGCACAGATGGGCAATGAAGCTGTACAGCAGATCCTAAATGGTACAGACCGAATCTGGGGTTTGGGATTGTTTATTTGGGCTTTGATATTATGCATTAACAATTCTGGAAATTGACGTTAATTTATGCTCGTGTCTGTTAGAAAACATTCCAGTGAGGAATTCTGACGTGGATTATAGACTCTTAGAAGCAGCAAAAGCAGGAGACTTGGACACTGTGAAGGTGAGACTAGTCATGTAGTTGTCCAATAGTCAACCAAGGGTTAAACAAAATCTGTCTTGATCTGGTGGAGCCAAGATATAACATGAAACTGTTCTCTCTAGAAAGAGAAATTTGAGGCACTGTTTTTCTTTTTTTGTAAGAAACCTTAACTCGTTTGAGATAGCTGTAATAACCTTTACAACTGTTTTCATTAGCGTAGTGCTACAAAGCAGCTCCAGGTTACACAGAGATTAAAATATATCTGCGCTCATGGATATTGAATTTTTTTATATGCTTTTGTCTGGAACAAAAATACCCTTTGAGTTTAGTTTGTTTATCCCAGACAATGTAACTTTTCAAGGACACAGCTTGCAGTTCTTAAATGTGTTCTGTTCCGTACTCATGACCTTGAACAAGGTAGATGTAAGAAGACCTCACGTTTTTGTGTGTGTGTGTGTGTATGCGTGTGTGTAAGAGAAATGCTGAGCCAGTGTGCACAAAAAATTGTTTTTTTTTTTATCCTATACACTAACATTTGTTGCAGCTTTGTTATCACAGGAATAAATTACATTTTAAAATCACACATAAACTAGAAACAGTTATTTTAAATTGTAAGAGTATTTCACAATATCACTTTTTTTACTGTACATAATAATTGCAGTCTTGGCGTGCATAAGAGACTTCTTTCAAAAACATGAAATATTGTGAAAGGCGGCATACACCACATACGTGCAATGATTTAAAATGCCTGCATATTATTAATATTGCACAATTACTATAAATTTTGAATACAGTTTTTTTACAGTAATAAATGATGATTAATGTAAATATAATTTCTGTTAGTCTACAAAAGTGCTTTGAATAATTTAAGCACAAGTCTTTAGATCAAAAGCTTAATCACCTCAAACTTTTTGACTGGTAATATAAGCCTGAAGTGATTTAGAAACCGATGCTTAAAATGTCTGAATGGATGGATGCCTTTGATGCGATCAGATCCTCGTTATCTGAAAGCCTCATTATGCGTAAAGTAATTAGATCAGAGCACCAATTAGACTTTTGTCAGGCAATTAATCAGAATCTCCACTGACGCTTGCCATAATTCTGGCCTGCTACCCTATAAAAGCACATCAAATGAAATGAATTCTTGGATGTATTTAAACACTCATCACTAAAATAAAGTGATGGATTTGCAATATGAAATCAAGCATTCGCTTTAATGTTTTCTCGTTGTTTTCTTGCACAGCAACTTTGCTCCCCTCAGAATGTGAACTGTCGAGACCTGGAGGGTCGTCACTCCACTCCGCTCCACTTTGCCGCCGGATACAATCGCGTGGCTGTGGTTGAGTATCTCCTGCACCACGGCGCCGATGTCCACGCCAAAGACAAAGGGTGAGATTTCCTGCCGTTCTTGTTCAGTTGTGGAGTGAACCTCATTAACAGTCAGCTCATGAGTTCGCAGCACCAGGAGATCAGCTTTAATCTTCTTGTCACTGTTTATCTGGAATTCCCTGTCTGTTGGCAGAGGTTTGGTGCCGCTGCATAACGCCTGCTCCTATGGCCATTACGAAGTGGCGGAGCTGCTGGTCAGACACGGAGCGTCCGTCAATGTGGCCGACCTGTGGAAGTTCACTCCGCTGCATGAGGCGGCGGCCAAGGGCAAATACGAGATCTGCAAACTACTTCTGAAGGTACTTTCATCACTCCTCCTGCTGGCTCAACACTGACCTACTCGCGTCACTCAGCATACTTGTTAATTCAGGAGCTATCTCTTCCTAGACGTCTGACAGCCTGGAGTTGTTAATGGTTTTTATATCACTCTGTAAAGTTTTGAAATGCAGTGTGAACCACTGCAGGGGCTTCAGGTTTATTGGCGTTGAGCAGACGTCGGTTTTAATGCTGTCGGCTTTCATCGTACCTCAGGTTACTGTCACAGAGAGGTTCAGCTTCAGAGCTGTAAAGAATATGCACATTAGACTTCAAACAAACATGTCACTTTGTTTCCTGAAGTGGAACTGCTGAGGTTGGCTGTGGTAGAAACTGCAGAAAAGAAATGTCGTTTTTCTCATCCACTGAATCTAAAACTGTAACTGATTTTGAACGCAACGTTTTTCCTGAGTCAAAAGTATTCACAAAGACTTGCATTTGATTTGATTGTGATTCGAAATCAGTTCTGTTAGGAGTAATTCATTTGCTGGGTATTCAAATCAACGCTCTTTGATCTATTGCTGTACAGGGAACTGAAATATTAATGGACCATAACTATTAGATTCAGTACTTGTGGCCTACAGATGCAATTTGATCAAAAGAGTTTTCTTAGAAGTAAACATTCTTAAAATCTTTTTTTTTTTTTTATCCATACTTTTGTGACATTAAAACATATATAACTAGTGCAGTTTAATTGTGATTAATCACATCCAAAATGCAATTTTATGTTCTAATAATATGTGTCTGCTCTGTATATTTATTATGTATATATGAATACTAGGGCCGGGACTCTATTAATTAATTAGAGGCTTTGTAATTAATCGAAATTAATCGCATTTTAATCGTATATAAATATTTTACCTGAGAACAGTGAGAAGTAATTTTTTTTTACATGGATTTATAGTATACCATTGAATAATGACTGAATACATAAGCTTAAGCAACAAAATATTGTTTATTTTTGTTCAACCAAGTCTAGCAGACCAGTGCAATGTTTGCCATGAAGTGTAGCAATAGCATATTTAGAAACAATTTAGAAATAGTACATTTCAGAAATTCAGGAAGCTTATAGGTGCTGGAACCTTCTGTAAAGTTTTTTTTTTTTAAGTAAAACACAATACTGTCAATAACAGTCAGAACATTGGAAACACTGACTATTAGAAAACATCTCTCTGTTGCTTCAGAGGCCATAACATACTAAGTCCAACTCTCAATAACCTTGGCCAAAACAATAAAGAGTTCAACATAAACTGTTGCACCAACAAAATAATACATAGTTCAACATAAAGTGTAAAGTCCACGCTAGCTGCTATATGTTTTGCGTTGAGGTGATACTTGAGGTTCGATCATGTGCTGCGGTGATATTCGAACGCTAGTTGGTGCTCCAGTATATTCGGTCCGCCGAAACTCATCCAGTGAGAAACGTTCCGCGGTGCAAAAATAAGTTATTAAAATGCGGGATTTTTTTCTGTAATTAATTAATCTTAGTTAACACGTTATTTTTTGTGTAATTAATTGATCTCAATTAACGCGTTAAAGTCCCGGCCCTTATGAATACATACACATACAGTATATTTTTTTGAAAATATTGACATGTATTTACATAAATATCTCTATATTAATATATAATATATATAAATATTTTTAATATATAAAAAAAACACTTTTTTTCTTAAATCTATACATGCATGTGTATGTATTAATATATACATAAATATAAACAGTACACTCATATATGTAAGCAAAAGCTTTTATTTTGGATGTGATTAACTCGATTATTAATTAAAGCTAAAGCATTAAAGCAATAAAATATCAAATTGATGTGAATGTTTATTTATATTTGTTTACAAAATATGAACATAAATATGCATAAACTAATATATATATATATATATATATACACACACACACACACACACACACACACACACACACACACACACACACACACACAAACAGATACATTTTACAGTATAATATTTACAAAACATTTTTTTTTTTTCATACCACATATCAAACTATCTGTCCCTCAGTCCGTCCTGTATTCAAATATACTATGTTTATGTGTTTGTTTAGTGAAATAAAAAAAAAAATGAGCACTGATCATTTCATGTAGAAATCCTCGGAGAGATCTTAGATGAGGTTCTCAAACTGTGCTAAGTCAGGCTTCAGGCTCCTCTGTGGATCTGTGCTCAATGTCCTTATCTCTTTCAGCATGGAGCAGACCCCACCAAGAAGAATCGGGACGGAAACACTCCATTGGACATGGTGAAGGAGGGAGACACCGATATCCAGGACTTGCTGAGAGGGGACGCAGCGCTTTTGGATGCCGCCAAAAAAGGCTGCCTGGCCCGGGTCCAGAAACTGTGCAGCTTGGAGAACATCAACTGCAGAGACACACAGGGACGCAACTCGACTCCGCTGCACCTGGCAGGTAATGAAAAATCATTCTGCAGCCTTCCGAGCCATCGCTTTCAACATAGAAATGAGAGCTCTTCTCTCTTTCAAATGGAAAAATCAAGCTGTACCGGCATCCAGAGAATTGCGTTTCTACAAAAGCATTGAAGCAGTGTGTGAGATATCATCCCACCCCAGAGGCGAGGCAAGGAAACCCAGAAGGAAAGAAAGGGGGACATGTTGAATTAAATCTTGGCTCTCATCCTTTTCTGAGCGCTGTGTAAGCCTGGCTTCCAGGCAGGGATTCAAAGGCTTCCTTGCCAAATATTAAATCTGTCTAAGACTTCCACACGGTTCGTACCGTCACCGACATTTACATGCACAACAATATTCTCCCTATGGCTCATGTCCCCGATAAAGTCTTATTCAAAATAATCTCTTTATGTGAGCCTTCCCCATCTTATTCATGGGTGTTCTTGTAGTTGTGAAAATATGTTTCAGAATATAAACTTTTTCCAGACTCGTTCACATACACGTATATTGTAGCTATAAAAATAAATAAAAAAAAACACTTAATATAACTCTTTAAACAATACAGATTATTTCAATGCAGCTTCACAAAAATAAAATGGGAACTAACCGAATCATTGAAGCAAAGGATTTCAAATAGAGATTGACCGATATGGGTTTTTCTATAGCCGATGCCGATGTTTAGAGGTCAGGGTCAGCCGATGGCCGATATGTGCTGCCGATTTTTAGGGCCGATATCTTGAAGTTTTCTCCTTCATTTGCATGCTAAAATGTCGCACTAATAATAAGTGGATGCACAACATTTCTAAACCTATCATCATTTATTGAGCACTGATTTGAACCATCTCTCAAATCTTAATTTTGTGCACTGCACGGTATTTAAATAAAGAATTTATCCAAAGCTAACCAAACAAATTAATAAAACTGACCAAGTATTAAATTATATATATGTCAATCATTTACATAAGTTTTCGAGCATTTATTAAGTAGAATTTTTCAAGTTTGTTGGAACATAAATGTAAACACAAATATACATTTAAATAAATACAATTTTAGAAATAAAAATAAATTAAAAAATAAATAAATTGAAAAATATAAAAATAAATATATAAAAATAAATAATAGTAGTGCTGCAAACACACTAGCAACCAGCAACATTTGTGTTTGGTATAAATGGCACAGGACATCTAAAGTGCATTCTAATTTAAAATTTACATTGCAGTCTGTTCATTATTAAAATAAAGTACAATCAACCAAACATAAAAGGTTACACTGGTCAGTTTAAATAGACCGTAGTATACCGGTCCTCTCTGTTGTTATGCCAAGGACGTTTTTTGATATTTTCCGTCTAGTTTACATTTAAAAAATAATAAAAAATATTATAGTTTAACATTCAGATACATTGCGAATGTGGAAACATTTAGATATGCGCAGAACAAGACCTGAGCAATAACCACCAAATACATCTAGGCAAACCCGCGCTCGCTCGTCCTCGTATGGATCGGATCATTTTTCAGATCAGCAAAACAAAAACAACAACAACAAAAAAAAAAGGCCAAGACAAATAAACATACGTTTTGTCTTTTTTTTATTAACATTAAATTATTAAATTAAAATATATGAAATCGACTTAAAGTGCACATGGCATAATATCTTCTTTCTAACATAATAGCCGGACTTCTCATCTTCCAGTCTGCTGTGATGAAGTGAGCAGTTATCGTCACAGAGCTCTCCCTCCCCCTGGACTTCCACCGCCTGTCGTGAGTGCAACAGAGGATGCTCGGGATAGTTCATCCACAACTTTTTTTCTTCTCCTGTTCATAAAGATCTGGCACAATCTTTTCACTCTAACCTCTTTCTTTCATCATTATATCTGACAGGGAAGCCAAAATGCGCGGGGCGTTCAAGCTCCTCCATTCCTCCGATCGCCATGACCGCTGAGTGTGGACTGAACATGCGCAACTTTTTTTTTTTTTTTCATAAATCAATCCGCGGGTCACGTTTGTGCCGAACCGAAGATATTGATCTGAAAGGATCACGGATCAGTGATGATCCGTTGCACCACTACTATAGTGTCATTTGAAAAACATCGCAGTTGCGTTTTAAAATACAGCAACGAGCACAACGAAACCATTTAAAGAAGCGCATTCAGCAGTCTCCTTGAAGAGAAACAGTCAACAAAGATAATGATCTCCAACGTATGGCGCGCTCTCTTCATTTTATCAAATGATCATATCACATCTATTATTTTACAGTCCTGCTACTAGCATTTTATTCAGACTAAAACCCCTTTAATTCGGGTGAGAAAGCTTTTTTTCCAAGTGGCTTTTGCACATAATAATAATAACACCACTGCAGACGCATTTTGCAGCATTAATTGATCGTTAATTTAAACGACGATCGATCATGGAAATTATCGAATATTGGCATCCCTAAATACAAATGAGTTGGATGGAAAAATGGTTATTGTCTGCATCAAACCATGCTTCCGAACACATGTCATTCACCGTTCTGGGGCAGCTCCAGGACAGTTGTCTCTCCGAGCGCGTTGCTGTCTGTGAGCGGGACAGTAACGGAGCCCTCAATCACGCTGCAGTGTTTGTAAGAGCTGACAACTTCTCCACCCCATTTACAGAGTGAAATTATCTGACTACCTTTATCTCCCAGGGCAGTTGTTGAATCTTCCAAAAGTTTTGTCTTGGGGTGCTTCACATGCAGTGGCAGCAGCAGCACTTTCCACCGCACAATAACACGGGGCTGCCCGCCGACGTGCCTGACTTTAAATCGGCGCTACAAAACACGGATATCGGCAAATATCGGCCCGATATATCGGCCGAGCGATATATCGGTCGACCTCTATTTTCAAATATAATACAATATAAATTCGAATTGCTTTAAAGCAGCTCTGATAAGACAACAGTGGCATTATTCAGCTCAAGTAAGTTTAGTGTTTGTTCAGATTTGGTTCAGCAGTGCAAAGTTAATTATGAAACAAGTAAAAAGCTCTACAGAAGACATTAGCAATAGAATTCTTATTCAGAAGTAAGAATTTTATTTAATATAAAAAAATATATTATAGTCGTTGTTATTTTACAATAAACATGAACTTGCAGCTGTAATGATTGAATCACATTACTATTATAAATAATATACAATTGCATCTGTATTTAATTTTATTTGCAAGTATTTAGCAATTTAATTCAAATATATTCATAATAATAATAATAATAATTTAGTTTATAACTAACATGATGATGATGATAACAGTTGTTGTCACTCTTTAATGTGGGGGTGAAATGCTATTTCATGCATACTGAGTTTTTTACACTGTTAGAGTTGGATTCCCATGCTAAACATGGACAAAGTTTCAAAAATTAAGTTTCTGTTCCAAAATACTCCTTCCGGTTTGTCACAAGTTTCGGAAAGTTACTTTCGAGTATGGCTCTCTGTGACGTAGATGGAGAGCACGCGCTCCGTATAGCAGAGCACTGAGAGCACAACAGCATTCACTGATCAGAGCGAGAGCGTCG